>NC_092465.1:29251850-29574119 GCF_047495875.1 Pithys albifrons albifrons | reverse complement strand
CAAAAAGCTTTCCATTCCTAGGAGAAGCACAACAAACATTACACTTTTGTACCTCTCAAACTGCATTTGTTTGGAAAAAGTTTACTCCCATCTTAATACTATTTCATGGAAGTGCACATGCTGCCTGCAATACTCCTCATTCTTAAAGATAACGTGGGCTGTTGCTCAGGTACCCATGTTTGTGTGCTATATTCAATTTTGCACAGAGCCCTACAAAATGTAAAATTATCATTGGTCAGTACATGCACAAAACTACCTCTGGTTCTTTTCTACCTTGCTAACACAATCTAAACATCCAACATGTCATTTATACAACATGGAAGTAAGCAGACAGGAATGTTCACTGTTCCTGCTAAACACTCGGCTTCTCACTCTTCAATAAAGGCAAATGCCCCCCACAACAGACATACATTTATATCCCTTGAATACTGTGAGACCTTAACATGCAACTAATTGTATTTTGAAAAGTATATAATTTTCTTTTAAAAATAAACCTGTGTTTATTTTTAAAGGCCATTATGTATTTATTAAGTCTACAGAAGACATGGGTCCTCCAAGCTTAAAAGAAACAACAACACAGTTGCACTTTTCTAAAGGCTCCAAGGATTTTCAGCAGAACTGCAACTTCAAGTTGCAAGTGATGAGTTGCAGAGGATGGGCCAAAATCACCACTGTCCAAACAGCAAAAGCTTTGGGACAGTCCAAAGCTCCCTTAAATCCCATCTCTGCCATGCTGAGCTGTGAAGGTTTATCTGCTAAGTATTCCCTTGTACCTACTGACTCCAGGACTCCTTTCATGGTGATTTCCAGGCTGAACCTGTTTTCAGCCATACTCCCATATAGTAGCTTTACACCTGCTGCAATCACAGAGAGCAAAGCTCTGACCTGCAAAACAGGATGATATCAGGAGGAGGTTTCAAGAGTTAGATCCTTCTTTTCTTGCATGTCTGCTCCCATCTTCATCCGGCATTGCCTTCAGCATGGTTTGTGTGTATCAGAATCCAGGAGCAGCATCCAAACCACAAATACCCCAGCACACGCACCAGCTTCTCTATTATAATATTGTAAAGCTGATACAAAAAGGAAGTCATCAGGCTGAGAGAGATTTTGTGATTTAGTCTGTTTCCTCACACTCTGACTCCCTCTTCTCTCAATCCACCACTGAATTTCTGCCTGTCCATCTGAAAACCAGGCAGCTGTCACTTTACCAAGCAACCTTATTTGTATACCTAGGCAACCAGCCCAGGATGTCAGGCAGCACGTCAAGTTAAACACATAACTAAGGTCATTTCCAGATGAATAAAGGCAACCAAAACCCTCCACCATATTGTATTTCCCAAGTTTGTCACAGAAAATTAGGCAGTGATAATACACCAGGAATACTCACACAGATCTGATTTCATGGATCACTAATCCTTGGATACTAGAATTGATGGTGGTAAAATAACTGTGCATATAAAATGGTCTGCCACCATGCAGAGCAGTTACAGAATATCCTTGCTGTTAAGTGCAGCAAACTGATATGTAGCTTACATGTGATTGAAGACAGCAGAAATTCATTTAAACTTGCAGCTAACATCATAAACAACAAGACATGAAGAAATTGTATTTTTACTAATTACAAAGATCACTAAAACTCTCTTTGGTATCTAAAGTACTATGATTAAAAAATAACTTCTTGGCAGCTATATCATGTTCTTCCCTTTCTTATAATATTCAGACTTTAATAATTTCATTGTCAGATTACTGGAGCAGATTCTTGTAGGTACAAGCCTTGTTGGGAAGAAAATAGATCTCTGAACTTAATAACTAGTAACAAATTAAACTAAATCTTAATATCATATACAAAAAGGAAAATTTCCTAGCTTTTAACCAGGTAGACAGAAGGGAAAGGACAGTGTATGTCAGTTCCAGTCCTGTCCTTCAGGAATGACTGGCATTTGTTTGTGATGCCTGTCAAATATACTGGTACCAGAATGAAACTTTTCACAGATATTTTAACCATGGTTGGGTGCAAAAAAGACAACTGCGTAACAGTTGAAAACACCACTGAAGAGGTTAGGACAGAAAGCAAGTATCAAAAAAATCTGAAGTACTTATTCAGAAACTAACAGCACTGCCATGCCCACAAAAGAACACAAGACAGAAAATAAGTATATTTCCCACACACAACACCCTTTTCTTGTGTCCTCCCAAGTGCCCAATGTGTGGAATCACCAGGAGGAGAGCAAATGCAGCAAAGCTCATCACTTTAAAGCAAGAGATGCCAGACAATTCCTGAACCTGTGCCATATGATACACCCTCATGATTTTCCAATCCCGAAAACCATTCCAGTTGAAGGCTGTTTCAGCAGCCACCAAGAAAAAAAAAAAAAGAAAAAAAAAACAGACTCAACCACAAGCGAAAGATTGTGTTCAGAGTTTATTTGCTCCTTCTGACAAGGAAAAAAGCTGGTGTAATGGCCCAGCAAGAGTCACTGGGCACAGCAGTGGAGGACACCTTGACTACAGCCATGGCAGCACAGTGGAAACACCTTGTGCAGAGGCAACACAAGACCTGTGGCTTGGCAAGGGGAGACAACCCATCGGTACGTGGGAACACGTCAAGGCAGAGCCTGTGAGTGCTGTGCCAAAACCTTCCTCTGTCAGTGCTGTACAGCAGGTGCCAGACACCTCCAGGGCAGGGGGAGCTCCTGGAGGCCCCAGAGTGCAGTGGCCAACACAGCAGGGGCACAGCTGAGCCAGTCCCTGCACTGAGCCAGGACAAGAGCCTGCAGCAGTCGGAAAATTACAAGGCAAAAGTTAAAAGCAAGACCAAGATCTGTCTGTGCTGTCACAGGCTCAAGGTCTCCACAGTTTCAGTAATTCCAATGTTACCATCTAAATTAAAGGCCAAGGTAGAAATTAGCAGGGATCCTCCAAAATCCCAAGTGCCAGTCTGAGAATTCCTATTAATTCAGCCCCAATTACTTCTCTGGATTAATACTTTAGTATGAAAGCTCTAAGAGATGCTTCACAAGCACTGTGACTCCAGCCCAAGAAGCTCATGCCAACAGACACATACAAAACACAAACAAGGCTCTCTCCAGCACTCCCAGCATCAGGAACCAACATCCAAGGGGGAAATGCTACTCTGCCGAAGGCAACGGCAACATGCCTGTAAATTTTGGTGGATCCAAGCTTTTATGTCTGCACATCTGAAAGGTAGTTCCTGAATGGCAATAATATTTACCATTATTGTTACAGACCACTAACACAATCCCAGAAAGCTGTACTGGGAGTTAAAAAATGCCAGAAAGGTTTCAGTAAGGTATTTTGTGAGGGCTTAATTATAAAAAGCAACTTACATTTTATGAAATTGGTTAACATAGGAGAGAGATTTCTACTTATCCCACAAACAAACAACTATACTTTATGATAGTGCTACAGGGCTGCTGCCTCTGCCAGCAGAAGATAAATGCATTTCTATTGCTGGCTGCACATTTCTTCTGAACCTGCATATACTGTATAAACATATTGTAAAGTAACAACACATATGCAGGGAGTTTACTCCAAGCCTGCAAACCAGATGGCCCCACAAGCCCCAGACCACCCTCCAAGCGATTACTCTGTCCTGCCACAGCATCCTCACCTTGAAAGGTGAAGCAGGAATGAAAGACAAGGAGGACCAATGAATGTCTGTCAGATCAATATTCCCCATACTTTGTTCCTCCAAGTAAAGGGGCCTCTGCACTGTTTGATAGTGTGCCAAGCCAGCTGGTCTCAGAATTCCCAGGCCCAGACCAGAATGGCACATGTCAAGGCACAAATTATTCTGTGGAGCAGTTTAGACCAAGGTGCTCATAAGCAGTTCAGGCCCACCACTGCTTAGGTGGGCACAGCCTGGGAAAGGGGCTGACAGCTGCTCTGTGAGTTGTTTTCTTCACTGGCCTGGCCATCAGGTTCACAATCAAGGTCACATTTTACATACAAGCATCCAAAGGTTGCAAGAGATACTGTGCAAACTAAAATATTGTCACCCTTTCGACACAGTCTTCAGGGGAAAATCAATTGTGACTTCAAGGAGAGGGAAGACAGACATCAGAAATAAAACAGACAGGACCAATTAAAGTGAAATTACACAGCTGTGAGGCATCTTGCTAAAGCAGCTCTGTTGGAGCATCACTCAGTTTGGGGAGTTCCTTTGGCAGGCAATGCCTGAGCCAGCAGACAGAGCTGACCAGGGACAAGGCAGCAGGAGCCCTGCCTGGCTTGGGCAGCCAGTTTGCAGAGAATCCAGGTCTTTTATGCATTATTCACAGAAATTCCTGCCATGACATAATAAAACCCACAGGCCTATCACTATTTGAGTCCTAAATATTTTATTACAGTACTCAGGGATTGAATTTCAAATTTATATCTGTATATTGAACACATTCCTGAACATTCAATAACACTTACCTTTTGGAGACAGGATATGGCTTTATTGCTGTTTTAAGCAGGAGGCTACATGGAGCCACACACCAGAAAAACATTCTTTAATAAAGAAGTCAACATTTTTAGAAACTAAATTGCAGCTACAAAAGCAGGTGCTTGCTAATACCATGACAGAGTGCTTCACACACATTTTAGCACCACATAGTTCAAAGCCAGACAGAATACTAAATACAAGGCACAGAATTTTATGGCCCTGTGGTAAAGAATGACTTTCAAAAAGGAATTTTTGACTGAAACAGTTTCAACTAGGAAACAGGGAAAACTGTCTGGAAGTCTGATTGTTTGCAAAGTACTTGGTGTAAAGTGATCACTGGCACGTGTGTGCAGAGCCACCCAAAGCTTCTTCAGCCAACAAGAAATCCCTGGCTTTGCCTCACCAGGTCTTCCACCTGGGTTCTGGTTTTAAGGGCACATGTTAAGCTGATCCCTGTGGTCACAGCAACTCACCCACAGGTCACCTGCAGAGCCTCCCCTCTCCGCAGAAACCCTGCAAGCAGCAGTGCTGCTGAGAGCACGAGACAAGCAAAATCACAGCTGGCAGAAAACACAGCAAAGAATCATTTCAGAAGGCAAGAATACAGCAGGAGAAAAATGGTAAACAGATGAAAATAATTATAGACAATCTCTAAGACAAGTCTTTGGGTGGCTTAAAAGGAAGCAAGACAAAGTTCAGGAAGGGAAAAGCAAAGGCAGCCAAAGGGTCTCAGCTACTCTGATAACAAGGAGAGAAATGTCACAGGGGATCAACACGCTGAATTTAATAACTGCTTGGAGCCAGGATGAGGTGGAAAAGATGGTGTTAAGTTTTTATGAAAGATTCAACCACTGGCAACACAAAGACAACAGCTCCAAATGGTGTATACTGACTTTAACAAGCTCTGGGGGAATACAGTAATAGAGAAGAAAACCAGTATTGGGGTTTTTTTGAACACCAGGTTCCCCTGAGCAACCCAGTCCCAGAAGTGCAAACACAGAGGTCATTAGTTGTAATATCAGCCCTCAGTGGGGTCAGGGCCCCCTTGAATGCTAGGGAAGCATGGCTGGTTATGTGCAAACCTGCATCTTTACAAAACCAAACGCGACACTCCTTCTACATTGACAGGGAGGATGAAAAGCAAAGCCCAAGCCTCCATGCTGGGGCAGCGCAGCCACTCCAAAGGCAATTCCCAGCATTTGCACAAGGAAATGCTCTAAGCATGATGTCTGTACTGCTTCTTCCCAATGGAAACACAGCAGTGTATCATTCCCATTCTCCACTCCAGCCCCCTGTGAGAGCTCCTGTCAGGAAGCAGCTCCTGCAGTGGTTTCATCAGCAACTGAGTGGAATGGGAAACACATCAACAAGCTCAAATGCTTTCAACAATGCATTAAATACATTTGTGAGACCCAGTCAACCTGCCAAGGTAAAGGTAATATATACTATGTGGTTTGAGAGCACAGACGTCAAAGAAAGAACTGGCATCAGCCAGAGAGCTCCTGTCTTATCAGAAAGGTTTCTCAAATCACAAAACAGCCTGTCCCAGATATTTAAGGTATGCAGAAATCACATTCCCTGCTGTTACTCTCCTCGTCTAACTTGTCCATTTGTTTTCAAGATTAGATTTCATTCTCTTCACCTTGAAGGCCTCTCAAGCAATTAGAGTGTATGTTCTACAATCATAAGAAACAGGTAAATGTGCTCTCAGTCATGCTGTGTATAGATATCTGTTAACTCTGAAATCATTACTTCTTCCAGATGGAATTTATTATAAAGTTTAAAAGAAGCCAAATACATTAAACCTTTAAAATCCATACAACCAATAGAAATTCTGGTTTGTCTAATTGCAGCCAGAAGAATAAAATACTCAAAATTCTGAATACTTAAAAAATACTATGTTAACTCCTTCATCTGGCAAACCATTAATCAAAACAGTTTTTTCAAGAAAAAATTCTTGTAGTAACAGATCTATGTCAAAGCTTAATATTAAAATTTTCATTCAGTCATCCTTCAGCTATACCAACAGAACCAAAATGGCCTGAACAGACAACTCTTCTAGACCTATTAAGAAGAAATCTTCTGATCAGAAAACATCACTTTATCTCTCTTCCTTCCATTCATTCATCTGTCTTATAACATGCTGGAAATATTTGTCCTGGAATGCAAAAGCAACTATAGTGCACCATTTAAGGATTAAAAATGTTTCTGAACAGAAGAGTCAGGATCTACAAGCCATTGCTACCTTATAATGCTGGGTAGATTCAGACACTGTTAAATTTCTTACATATTTTAGAGTACATTTCTTCTCCCTCACTTTTACAGCTTTCGCTAAACTAGACAAAGGCATGTTTTTCCCCTTTGCATGCTGAAACTGGAATTGCTTGCCTTGGCAACAAAAATCCTGTAATTTCTATTCATGCCAAAAGTGTCTTTCTTCCTCTATCACTGTCCAAGTTTGCTGCAGCCATGGCAAAAGCTTGATCAGAAAGCTGCATCCCTGGCAGACAGACCACCCTTCTGAGGGTCTTGCACAGAAGACACTCAAGAAAAGTGAGTAGTGAAAATACAGTGGGTTCTTCTATCAGTTTCCCAAATTAGAAACAGTTGAAAATTGGCCAGGTGTCAGCCTATCTCATCACACTCATAAGAGGAACAAGCCCAGCACTTACTGTTCCTTATTATCCCTCTCACAGGTAGAGCAAAAGTCCAGGACCTTCACAGGGTGATTCCTGCTGGTGTTGTGAATACAGGTTTCAAAAGGAGTGCTCAAAAGTCCCATTTCCCTGAACAGAGTAGAAAAATCACCAGCAGAGACATCACTTCTCAGAAATTCTGAGAATCTCCTGAAATTCTGTCATGTCAGAGACTTCTGGGAACAAGACATGTTAAGACTTTACAACATCACAATACTCCTCCTCTTAGGCTACCAAAAAGGCTGTGTGCCATTAAATACAGGGAGGTTCAAATACTGCTGGAATTTGGGGGACCAGGATGCAGCTCACAATACTTACAGCTTTTAAAACATGAAGCAACTATGACAAATGGTATTGTAGCTTCCAAATCTGAAATGACACCAGCCTTCCCATCTCTCTGAGTCTTTGCAAGAAAAAAAGTAAAGATATGGGCCCTTCATTAGGATGAGCATTTGTTTCCGTGCTTTGTTGTGGTTTTCTTTTTTTAATTACCTTAACATTCTCTAGATACCTATAAATCAGCTGTCCAAAAATTTGCCTTCTATACATCACAATGTTGACATTACACTGACTAATTCCCTGGCTCCTCACTTCCCCACTTTTAAAAAAGGCATAACATTTGCCTATCTCCAGTCTTGCATTTTCCCCATCCTTCGCATACTCAAAAACAACCTGTACTAAATTCCACACTGCTATGACTACTTTACAGTTTAATTTTTCAGTCTTTTCTGATTGTATCCATTACTTGTATACTTTCCACACCATATAAAAGATCTTTAACATTGTCTATCATTGTCTTCAACTTACATCTAGCATATTTATATTATTTATAAAATCATTTGCATTTTGTTTTAAGAGAAAAAATATGGGCTGTTTACAAGGCCAGAATGAATGGATGAAAATGTCTTCATGAAATCATCATGAAACAATAAATGACACAGGATACCTGAAACTATTTGAGAACTAAAGACTCTTGCTTGCACTGGCACAGCTCCCATCTTTTGGTGGTGTTAGAAGAAAACAATCGTAGTTCTTCTGAAGCTAAGAATGAAGGGGATGATGAAACCTCAGCAGAGATCCAAGGGATTTCTACCAGCACACCCAAGGGAAGGACTGCTGCAAAGGGAGCTTTAAATGCTCCCTTTCATCCAGCTTCACAGCACTGTAGGTACTGTGGCAGTTGGCAAAAAAGGAAAAGAGAGGCTGTGATGAAAACATAAAAGGAGAGGAACTCAAGGAGTGAAGTTCAACATGTGAACTCTGTGACACAAGCTGGGAACAGGAGAAAGCACAGACCACCTTCCACCACACCCAAAAAACACAAGAGGTGTGAGGAAGGAAAAATTGCACTAGCATATGGGCAACAAAGTAAGGGCTTCTCCAAACGAGGAGTAATATAGATGGTTCTAAAGAACACCACAGTTGAGGCAACTCCGAAATACAATATATGTTAAGATCTATACATGCACTATGCAGTGCATATCTTAAAGCATATGTATGTGGTACCATTGCCCATAGTACTAAAACAGAGTAGTTGTCATTAATATTAATTTAATACAGTCCTGCCCATTCATGGGATGGAATCCCCTGTGGCTCGTCAAACACTGGGCACAAGCCTGAATTTGAGAAAGTGCTACATACCTCACTGAAACAGCATTTCTGAAAGCACTGTCTGGAGGCAGCTGGAGCAGGATGAGCCGCCAGAGCCAGTGAGAACCACGCCAGCCCTTAGAGAGAGAGCTGGAGGGGAGAGCGGAAAAGGAGGAATGCCAGGCCGTAACCACGACCTACACTTTGGGGTTAACAAGAGGAGGTGTCAGTTGGCTTCTGTTTCCCAGAGTGGGTAGTGAAAAAAAAAAATAAAATAAAAGAACAGTTGTTTTTCTGTCCTTTAAGAATTACTGCCTTCCTTTGTATCAAACACAGAAGTGGTGTGGCTGAGGCAGAAAAACCTCATTTGCAGACGAGAGATTAGGTGAACCATCACTTTCCTCTGCCTTGAGATCTAAAGGGGAAATTTCTTCCTCTGTCCCCCCTTCCCCACTCTCAGGCCCTTATGATTCATTCACCATTACAAACAGTTAAGAGCATTCCACTACACTTACAGACTATATAGGTTTTGCTCATCTATCCATATCTTGCAGCATCTTACAAAGCTACTCTTGTAATAGTGATTTACTAAATGGGAGTCTAATTAAGGCTAATAGCCCAGGTGGCAGAGAGAGGAAAGAAGAGGAAGGATTACAGTTAACTGCACTTAAAAAAAAGAGTGATTGTGCTATATCCCTAAGTTAAATTAACTTCAAAAATAAAAATAGAGCATAAGAAGCCTTGTAACTCAGCAGGCTTTACATATCAGCAGCATAGAACCAGTTGTTTTCTCTCATTCATCTCATATTGGAACCACTAAAATACTCTAAACTGGTTCTTACTGGGCACTGCTGTTGGAAAGCTTAAAGCATTCCCCTGACTCTGACCTTTGAATTCGTCTGTGACACAGTCTATAGGGACCCCAGAAATAAAAGTGGTTCAAAGGACATCCAAAAAGAAGGTAAAGCCAGATGATTAAAAGTGTGTTAGAAATTAGGTTAGAAAGTCATCCTTCACATTAAGATGCACACTGAGCCACCAAAATGGTTACTGTCACTCTGAAAGGCCAAGCCAATTTCATACATACAGGCATTGCATATTCAGGAAAATTACAAGATCTGTTTGGGGTGTGGAGGGGCAAGTGCTACAGAGATGGAATGCTTTTGTCTCTGAAGGTGTGCTGAATCTTATTCATTTTGCCTTTTTGGACTACCTTTCAAATTATTAAAGAAACACACAAGAAAAAAGCAATCCTTTGTAAAGTCTAAATTAGATCTGATGAGCGTAACTCCTAATTATCCCACTGATTCCTAATTTCCTGGGCAGTTCTACAGGATTAACCTGACCAAAACCATTGTTGCAAAGCCCTTTCTATCACCAGTACTGTAGCACTCATCCAAGGGCTTCCTCCTTCTGTTTGGAGGTGACAGAAAGCCCAAGTGACACAGCTGAGGTCTGCCAGAGTGCCAGTGACACAGAAGGAAATGACCTGTGGGACCAGCGTGTGCAGCTCAGTCACCAAGAGGAAAGGTTGCTCCCTCTTCAGCATCAGCTTTGAGGGAGATTCCTGTGGGACCGAGGCAGGTATCAGACAAGTCAAACATTTTCAGTCTGTAGCTCTGCAGAGATAGTTCTGCACAGCACATCCTGTGTAAGCAGCACAGTTAATTAACTCTGTCTTGATTAATGGTGCTTTCTCACATCAAGAATTTATTGAGTCTGTTATTATATACAGTGTCATAATTGCCAAACAGCCACAGCTAAATACCATTCCTTGCAGTCTACCCCTTAAGCATCATAATGTAAAATTAATTGGTACTTGTTTGTTAATTAATATGAAATATTTTAAGCCATGCACCATAACACCACTGCTCTTTTCTAAACAGACATGAATGAACAGAACTATTTAAATACCTTGGGAAGAACCTCCCTCTTTTGAATCGGGGTGGGATGAGGGGTGTCTTTGTTCTTTGTAGTGGGCTTTTCTGTGCTCAGGCAATTACCAATAGAGCTATTCTCGAGTATTTAGTCAGCAGTTATTCTAGTTCCATGGTGCAGTAAGACAGAGCAGAAAACGACGTTCTTATGCAAGAACACAAGCGCCCACACCAAAATATCTATTCAGAATAGTTATTTTGGAGCAGCTGTTTCGGTAAATTTCCAAGCACAACTGAGATCAGCTCACAGCAAATGATCCAACTTCGCCTCAGGGCAGCAACAAAGATCAAACAGACACTTGAACTCCTCTGTCCCTTCTGGGATCTTTCAATCCAGGGCTAGCCTCTGTTTAGGGAGAAGGCTGGCAACAAAACAAAGCAGACTCCCACTGTGAAAGAAAAAACCCCACAAGTTGGATCCCTAATCTTAAGGACGAGGAAGCAAATGCCTTGCACAGCCACGCCCCCTTCCCAGAGGCAAGGACCTGGGCAGTCACTGTCAGTAAAGCTACGCTGGCTTTAACCAAGGCGTGGCATCACCAGGCAAGGTAGGGCACAGGGTGAGAAACCAGAGGCAGCATCCACAGCCTGACAGTGCCACTCAGGGAAGGGAGAGCAGCAGGTCCCACGAGTCCACCAGGGAACACATCCTTGCTCCTGTAGCCTCACCTTTGCCCTCAGCCAGGTAAAGTCCCTTCTACTGATGTTTCTGCAGGTGGTTTTACTACCCTCTAAGGGCTCATTGGCAATACAAACCTCGTATTCAAACACATTTGTTTCCCAAAAAAGGGGCATGGGCAATATAAACTAGGTCTAACTGGTTTTTCAGCAGTTTAAGGCAGACCTTGGCAGAGAGATGGCATTTATGTTGATTCCACTTGTCATGTTATGAACACCAGGGATCAGAACAACTTCACAGGGAATACCACAGGCATGAAACTTATGCAGTAAGGCACAAGTAGGCAAACTCTCCTCTGGCCGAGCTGTTTGTCGTCCTGTAGAGAGAATCACCGTGGCTTAAAATTACTGTTTTCAAGGTTCAATTAACATATTAGCTGAACACTTTGTTAAAAACAGGCAAAAATCTGGAGTTTTCTCTCCAAGCCTACTGCTTGAGAGCAAACAAAATACACCACCAGAAGCAGCGTCAGGAATGAAACAATTACTCTTTCTCAAATGCAACGTTATTGCTGGGATTGCATCCACATAATAAAGTACAGTTATTTCCACAGCACTTTTTTTTGATGCTCCAATATCCCAGCAGTGCAATTCAATCCAGCAGACTCTGAACAGCTCAATAACCTCACAGGGAAAGAAAACACAAAGAGATTTTGTTACTTCTGTGGGTCAGAGCCTTCCCTTTTTGCTAGGTACTGGACAGGTAGCTGTACACAAGCATGAGGTGAAACCTTGCTCCATGCTAGAGCTTTTTGGAGGCTTAAGGCACTGAATTACACCTGCCTGTCCACCTTCTTTTAATTTTTGTACCTGCCGCAGAGTCAAACGAAGAATTCTCCAGACAAGTGTCTGAAAGCGTGCAGGTCTTTCAAGACCTCGTTTAAAGGGCTGGAGACCATGTGTCTGCACAGTCATCCCTGCGGAGTCACACAGGGGCTTTCAGACACTTGTTTGGAGCTGTCTTCAGCCAGCCCTGCAGGAACAAGAAGTGCTGAAGATCATGTGCTGCTCTGTGGTTTCCCATCATTTGTCTCTCTTTTTCCAGACAGCTCTCTGGTGAATCACATACTTGCCTTGGAGGGCATGAAGAAGCATAAAAACCCATTAAAGATATGCAAACTCTACCCAGGAACAGGAACCAGGAGAACCTAAATGCAATGCCTGATTAATGTGAAAGCTGTGCCTATGCCTGTAGGAAGAGGATAAATGCAAGGCTTGCTGTAACCAGCTCCCCCAGGTAACTGCACCTGCCAAGCTGGGGAATGCAGGTGCTCCTGCGCTGTGTGATCTCCCCACGAACAGCAGGCAGATCCTCAGAGAACTCAAGTCCAGAGAGTTTACTCTCTGATCTACACAGTCTACACAGCTGGTTTGGCCAGTCTTACCCTTTTCTGTCAAAGAGGACAAATCTGCTCAGCTGCACTTGCTCTCCTTTGCAGAAAAGAAATAACACTGCTTTGGGCAGCAGGACTGATACACAAATTTGCCAGTCTTCATGAAAATGCACCTTGTTCTAATTAGAGACTAGAATATATGTCTATAAATATTTACATGTAATAAACAAAGCTAGTGAGAAGACATGGGTGGGGTTTCTGAATTGGTTTAAAATGCCTGCTTTGTATTCAAGCGGATTACCTGTGTTAGAATTGAATTTAAATGTATTCATCTCTACTTAAGGAGATATCCAAATGACTTGAACATGGCATGGCCAGGGATCAGTAAGTGTTATGTTAAACTCCAAACATCTAGGCCTGATCAGCTTGTACAGTCAGTTGCAATGGTTGTTTAATGGTGTTTTCAGTGGCTGGACTCAATGATCTTAAGGGTCTTTTCCTACCTAAATGATTCTATGATTCTAAGACCCATCAGTTTAAGCCTGACAGGAAACAGACCTTGTGTGAACGTACCCAAAGGGCACTGTCTAATCCACTGACAGTAAGTTTTGAGATTTGAGAGGCTCCCCTCCTTTCTCTGAACGACCCAGCTCCATGTGCATGCTCCATGGCAATCACACAGCCCTGGGTTATTAGTACATTTAGGCTAAACAAGCAGCACTAATGCACAACAGGCTGATCTCACTTTTACCCTTTGCACTGCCAGAGTACAACGCTAAGCCTGTGACACAGGATTAATGACCAAAGACAGCCACCCAAAGCAATCCACCAGAATAAGCCTTTACCTACCAGGTGACCTAGAAACCATTTCTAACACAGCACTAGCTCTTAAGCAGCACCAATGCTGATTTTACACTTTACAGAAAAAATATCCAAAAAACCAAGATGTTCATTGTATTTAACACTGTGCTACGACACTTGATGCCACTGTTCATTTCTCATCTTGCAACATCATGAGATTGGTATCAGCCCACACAGCTAACAGTGTTAAAACAACTTGCAGGGAGGAAGGGCATTGCTGTGAATCAGCCACTGAAAGAGGTAAATCAGGATTGGCTCTTGCTCTGCCACCTGTTCCCTTCTTAGCCTGACCTCAGTCACAGAGTTTCTCTGCACCCCACTTCTCTCGCTGAGAAACTGGGTGACAACCACCTTCTCCTGGCCATGCTGTCAGGCAGCAGGATTGTGCCTCCAACCACACATTGCCTGCCTTCTGTGGTCCTCCTGGCACCCCTTGTGCTCTCTGCCTTGGCTCCACAGGGCAGCTCTTCACCTTCCACCTCCCTCTCCTACCTCTAAACCCACCTCGTCAGCTTTCTAAAAAAACAACAACAAAACCAAACCAGAACTCAGATTTGTGTCCAGCCAAGGTTATCCAAGCCACAGGCTCCACCTGCAGAAAATCCCATCAGAAGCAGGGCCACATCTCCCATAGAGGAGCAGGATTATGCATATAGCTAAAGGATCAAGGCTTGTTTACATTAAAAGAAAAAAAATTCTTCACACTAGTCTTGACTCATGCCAAGAGCGGTGCAATAAGATCACTCATCTAAGCCAGCTCTGCTCACATAAAGTCAATGGTTGCAGGATCTGGCACACCACGTTTACTTGATTGGTGGAACACTTTGGAAGTGTTCCTGGAGTCAATAACTAAATAAGTCCCTCTCTTGATTTTAAATTGGAGATAAATGCTGCATGTCGCACTGGCAAGCACATTAAAGCAGCTGGAAGCACAGAGACAATATGGGGTATTTCAGGCCTTTATTCTCTCATTTTTTACCCTTGGCATGTTAAACAACTAAAGACCACACTGAGCAAATCAGTGTTTTACCAGATAATACTGCAGGATTCCAGCTTCAAATCTCAGGCTCCCTGCTGCCACAGCTCCCACAGCAGAGGGCTGGCTCCAGCAGTGACACCAGCCCAGCCTGGTGGCCTGTGGACCCACCTTCCACCGCCTGCAGGGCCCAACAACACAGGCACAGCTTCACTGGGCTGCCTTATTGCACAGAAGACAAAACGTGTAACCTTTATTAAAAAAAAAAACAACACAGAGAGAATGAAAACACTAGTGAAAGGACATGATGTCCACCTTTGTCTATTATAAGTGTGGAAAAAATTAACTTTATACATAGCACAGCAAGGCAGGTGCTGTTTCCCAGTGTGTCACTATAAATGTAAGGCATCTTCCCCATATTCCTGCAAAGATGGTCTAGATTTGATAAAGTCAAAAGCAAAACTGCATCCGAGGATGAGATTTCAGAAGGCAATTTTTGGCCCTTTCACCTTGGAAAGGCAAGGAGCCCATCATGTTAAAATGATGTTATGATAAAATGGGTTATGTTCTCCATCTGAATGGTTCTATCTACATTATTAATGATGAAATGCATATAAAAGCTTATTAATGTTCATACTCATTTCCTTTCCCAGAAATAATGTGACCATATTTAGACTGTGAAAGCTCATGCACCTACCTAATGGTGCAGCTGACTGCTGTTTTCTCCTCAGCTGTTACACTGCAAATAGCAATGCTTGATTTTTACATTTTCACTATTAATTTCTTTCAATTACATGCTCTTTACTGCTGGTAATACTTTGTCTACAGAGACATAAAGTTAGAGATATGCAATTAAGTAAGTACCAAACAGCTATTTTTGCTAAAGCTTTAGCTTAGACAGAAGACATTTGTTTAAGCAACAAGTCTGTAAGATCACAAAGGCTGCAAGATGGTCACCTAATGAGATCACAAAATATGCCAGAATAAAAATACTAATGCTTAAACAGCAAATTATTCATCACTGGTGATTATTTGCAGATTTTCCATGTCATTAAGAATATCAACACATGGCCCTTGAAGCAATCCTGCACATCCATAATTCAATAGCACAAGGGCTTTTCATAAGAAACCAACTCCTTTATGGAAAAAAGCCAAGGCCTTAGCTCAGTAAATAGATGCCATCAGGTACAGCAGTTAAGACTGTAAGCAGCAGTCAACCATCCTGGTTTTGCCTGTTCCTCACAGAGATTCAGTAGCAGCTGGGAGGAGGAAGTGGGGCTTTGCCAGGGCACTCTCCCCAAGTACCTTTCTAAAACAAAAGAGCAACCCTTTACAAATAACTCCAGCACAAAAATGCACGTCTGTATATAAAAACCAGCTCGTAGCACCAACAGCAAACATCAAGCAGACAAGTCTGTAGGCTGGCACTGCATGGCAGAAACGTATTAAACAGCCTCCATTTTTGATTGTACATCTGCAGCCAGGAAAGATTTTTCTTTCCCCAAAAGCAAAACACATGCAAATGTCTGTCATCAAAAAGCACACGCTTTTTCAGAATGTCACAATTACCTACCCACAACTAAATGCTGTAATTTGTTGACCAGCTTCTTGCAAAGTTCAAGAATGACCTCAACCCCTTGGTTAAAACTGCAAAATAATTTCTCCCCTTTAAGTGGAATTTCGTGGTGCGTTGACTCCCACCCATCACCGGGGAAGGGCTCCAGCAACACGCTGCTACATGTTTCAAGTGCAGGAAGAAAATAAAGCTGAAGCCACAGACAGCAGCTGTGGGAACTTTCCAGCCCAAGCTCTCCAGCTAACAAAAAGTTACAAGTTTAAATATGTAAACTGCCAAAAAAGAAAAAAAAAGGCACTACATGGTTAAAAAGCAGAGGTGTTCTGTCAGCAAGTTTAGCTCACCTGTATGTTCTGCAACATACGCAGGGAGCATGTTGAAGCAGGACATTGAAGAAAAGCAGGAATAAAAAACAGAAGAAATGTCAATGTTATCAGAATATATTTTGAAGCATTTGCCAAATAGGCTTGTACCTCGCTCCTGTAGGCATCTGATGACACTAGAACCTGTATTAGTACCACTGAAAGAAAAAAAATTCTGGATAACAGAGATTAAAAAGACGCCTAAAAACATAGTATGTTGAAGCATGAGTTATTTGGTATAACTATTACCCAAGCCTGCAGACAGCCTGAAACAGTAGCTCCTAAAGAGTAAGCTGCTCCCTTCTCAAGCAAACACCTGTTGATGGGGGGACAGCTTTAGGAAGAGAAGGCACTTGGCCTGGCTCCTCTGGGGGAACACACTGTAAAGCACCAGGAAGCCCTTCCCATCACAAACACATCCAGAGTCTCAGCCTTTCTAGCAACAAACAAGCAGGATCAGCTACACCCAGACATCCAGAAACAAGCCTTAAAAATCTTCTCTGCTTGCTTTTAGGGATTTGTCCCCAAGATGAGCGTGTGACCGACAGCACTGCACGGTGCTGTGGCAGAGAAGCACTGCTTGGCACTGTGCCCCAGGACAGCTGCAGCACATGCAGAGTTCAGCAACCTGCAAGCTCCGGCCTGGGCAGTTTTATTCCCAGGTCACAGAAAACATTTGTCCACTCTCGAGCAAGGATCCAGACAAAAACACCACCAAGCCAATACACAAGTGCCCAAGCCAGGAGGAACATTTATTTCTTGACTAAATGTAGTCATGACAACCACATCTTCATTTAAGAGATGAGCAGAAAGAGGTCATGGGGCACTTGTCATGCAGGGATATAATACCACACCTCAGGTGCATACAGGAGGGTAAATTTTGCTGAATGCCATCTGTAATTCAAGAAAACTAACACCCTGACATGACAGGCACACACCCCTTCAAAGCAGCCAGGCATCCAGGCACAACCACTGCCAAACCTTTACAGCAATACCACACAGCAAACTGCAGGAGGATTTCCCTGCCAAAGAAACATCTATGATAGACTTGAGCAAACTACACCAGCTCCAGAAACTCTGCTTATTAAAGTGTTTCTTATCTACCCTGAAACATGTTTCAAAATCATCAGGAAGTGAAACATTGCAGAAGCCGTGACAGAAGAAAACAAACAAACAAAAAAAAGCAAAGCAGCTTCCTTTTCAAGTCTCTTTCTTGCTCCCTTTGGTGACCCACAGCTTTCCCTGCCACCTCCTCTGAACAGGACCATCCCTGGGGGCATTCAAAAGACAGGTAGCTACATAGTTTAGTGGTGGACTCGGCAATGTTGGACTCTATTATCTTAAAGGTCTTTCCCAATCCAAACAATTCAGTGACTCTCTGTGTCAGAGCTCAGGTGCCATCTATATCAGATGGCAGTAACCACCATTCCTATAGGTCTGAACAAATACAGGAATGCTTGTACATCCCATTTTTTCCAGAGTTTTTGTTATAAAACGCATGGAGCCACATCTCTCAGTAGGTATGGCATGCCTAGGAACACCATGGCTCCAGAAAGCCAGTGGCTGCCACAGTGGAGTTATTTTGGTCCAACCACATTTTCATTTCACATGAAATAATAGACACTCCTGTGGGTAAATTCCTCCTTCTTCCTTCCCCACAATTACCTTTGTTTTGTGGCTACCTGAGCATTTTGTACTGAAATAGATTATCTCTTTCTTGCCGTCAGTCCTTTCAAAACCACTTGGCAACATGCAAATTAATATACACACCTTTGTATTATCCAGCAATAATATGGGGAGGGGAAGAATCATGGGATCTCATGCCAAGCACAATTAACTCTCAGGCTGGCTGTGGCCACGGTGCACAGGTTCATTACTCCTATTTTATACACCAGATTCAGGGGCATTTTCTCAGATGCTTTTACTTGTCAGAGAGAAAGGATACACAGAAAGATGGTTTAATCAACTGAATTATTCTGAAATAAGACACACCATCACTTAGAGATGTAATTAGTTTTGTTAGGAGACTATTTGTTACTGTTGTATTCATTTGGGTTTTAAGTGTATTCAGACACAAGTCCAGCCTTTGCCCGGATCATTTTTATGATCTTTGACATCTGTTTAAAATTATTTAAACATCTGTTTAATGCTGTTTCTCTGTTACCAAAATAAAAAGGATCCTGATGGTCAGCAAAGAACTGTCAAACACAGGAAAACATTTGGGAAAGGGAGAGAAATGGTCCTTTCAGCTCTAGTCACACTGCATTACTCTCCGCAATCAAGGACAACAGGCAAAATACCAGGAGACAGGATGAGGTTTTGCAGTTAATAGCAGCCTAAGTACCCAGACTAACCATTTATCTGGGCTTCATTACCCTTACGCATGTAAATGTGTGCTTGTAAGTGCAGCCTAAAAATAATTCTGTTGTTTTGTACATGCAGGGCCTGGGCCGGTGACACTGAAGTCACACTTTGACCCTCCAGGTGCACTGGCTCAAGGCAAGATAGAGCCTGTGTCTGTCTCAAATTCACAGCAAGTCTCTCACCGAATCTGGCACTGCAGGCATCAAACCACTAAGCACTACATCTCTTAGAAGCAGCCACACAGGCTGCACTCCCAGATAACCCCATTTTGTTTTTCTTTATAGAAAACGTCCTCAGTGTCTTCCAAAGACAAAATGATACATTTCCCCTGTAAACATGCAGAACTACAACCAGCAACGAGGCAGGGGAGAGCTGGCATCAGCCTCTGACAGACATCAAGAAGCAGGACGTCCCCACGCACAAGCTGCTCCCACCATCACTGCCTCCTTGGCATGACGGACACCTTTGTGCCAAGGTGGTGAGGGCAACCTGGCCTGCACAGGCAGAGAGCTGGCACCCCAAATCAAACACAGCCATGCACAGAGTGGCTTTGGCTGGCTTTAAGCAGAAAGAAGAGGACGGAGTTAGCTACAGAAACAACCTACAGGCCTGTGGGCACTGCTGCCAATCCTGCAAGGACAGCCTCAGCTGGTAAGGCAAGACTCAAAATGAGATGGAGACACTGCAGAAACTTAGCTTTTGGGAAATTATTTTGGAAGAATCTAACTCAGAAATGTATATATAGAACTGGTTTAAGATATTTTACCCTTTTACAGAGCACTGGCAGGAGCAGTTGTCTGTTTGCTGCCCAGAACCATCAATGGAAAACCTGAAGATCAAAAGCACTCTAAGCAGGATTTCAACTAACAGGCTTTCTCTGGAAAAGTTTGCAAGTGGCAAACAGTTCTCAAGAAACCAAGTTACTTCATGCAAGTATGAAGAATAAGCTGTGCAAAGAACTGCAGGCAGCAAGCAGGGAGAGCAGCAGCAGGAAGCACTCTGCATCTGCTGATTACTCAGAGGATAAGAGAGGTGGGACCAGGTAACAACTGCTGCTCAAAAAGCAGCCACAAAAGTAAAAAACTAATCAATGCTTTCACCCTTTGAGAGCTTTGGCAAAGAGGAAAGGACACTCATGGAGAGGGGTAATGGCAACTGGAAGTACAGAAAGGAATGAAGGGCTGCAGTAAGGGCATCTCCTCAAATGGCACTGGAGGGGCACAGCAAGGGTGTCCATGCCCTGGCACATGCGCACAGCTAAACTCAAGCTGTGTCAGTGCAACTCATACCTGAAAGCCTCAGGCTGCTCACTTGTTGAAGCACTTGTCCTCTGCTCCTTCTGAACTCCAGATAATTGCAAAGGCTTTTACCACATACAACTGCACCCTCACATAATACAAAATAGTAATGCTTATCAAAATGAAAAAGGTACAACCAATGACTTGGATGGGGAACAACAGAGCAGTAACACATAGAATTTGAAAAAAAATGCTTTTTCAGTCCTTAAGCCAACTTGGATCCTTGCTGTAATCAACATTCACTGCAGAGGTGATTTAAAAAAAAAAGACTGCATAAATGTGTTAAGATTTAGAGCAAGTCTTGCAATATTTGTATATGACAACTGAAATATTTAGAACAGAATGTTTACAGGTGCACAGACACACTACTACACACAAAGATTACAATCCTAAGAATTAATTTAAGTTTTATGATTTGTCCTGGCTTATTTTCAGCTTAACATTTAGTCATTAAAAGTAACTAGCTGCAGTTACAGAAAAACAGTAAGGCCTGAAAGAAATTCATGTAGAAACAAAGGATGGTAGAAACACTTCCTGTGCTTAAATGACTTACAGGTTTCTGGTAGCCCAGCTGATGAACTAGCAATTACCATCACTGGAAGCAAATTCAAGCAATCTGCACTGATGTTAAATTCTTAAACCAAGTTCTCCTGCCTAAGGAGAGGATGCAGCCAAAAGCACTGATAATCTCTTTTAAGGATTAAGCATAGCAACACCTTAGCACTTTTCAGCTGTATCAAAAAAAGCAGTAATTAATATCTCTCCATCTTCAAAGCCTGTATGAGAAATGGTGTGATTAATTTCATCTGTCTGAATGCTTTGTGTCCTGTTAGATGCAGTGGTAAGAGAAGCCAAGAATGGAGGCAAGGAGGAAATGGGTTACTTGGGGAAACGCATGTTTAAACTCTCAGCATGGAGGTTCTCCAGTCATCTCCTACATGAAACTCTCATCACCAGTCAAGAAAGTAATGAATGCAGAAAAAAGCACATGCTACAGAAATCCAAATGACAGGCAGAGAGTTCTTGGTTGCAAAGTCAACCTTCCCCAAACATCACAACTGTGATCTGACCCAAACTTCACAGTCGGTGGGCAAACTCAGCCCACACTCACAGCTGCTGCAGGTGCATATGGTAAGCAGTGTCCTACATGCCAATTCTCACTGCAGGACCCCGCAAGCACGTGGACTGCTGTGGCCTCTGGTGCTTAAGGGAAAGGAAACGTTTTCCTGAATGGCTGCAAGTTATCGCTGTCACAGTTGCCTCAATCCTCAAGAGCAGGAAGAAATCCAGAAGAAGCCTGCTCCCACAACCCCAGTGAGTCTGAGCACACACAGGAGTTGTTACAGGAATGCAAATCTTCCCAGGCACAACGTTCTTCATCCCAGATTCACCTTAGTTTTGCCTGATCTATCTATAAATACATAGGGCTGCTGCTACTGTGCCTCTCTCTGCTAAGGGTGGGCCAGTCTGAGGACAGTACTCCTCAAGTCTAATGTGCATGACAAGTTCAGCTTGGCCTGATGCACAAATAGCTGCTGTGGCAGGTTGTACAGCACCAGTGCCTTGGACACTCTGCTCAGGCTGCATGCTGGAAAGGCTCTGCCAGCAACCACTCCAAGTACACAGAAACAGGCACACAAACGTCTGCTCTCTGTTTAAGAGGAAGCACCACAGCCAGCTTTGAATGTCTCCTCTCTCTCCTACAGAAGTGAAAGAAAAGGCTCTGCTGAAGAAACTGAAAGAAATAAAAACAGATCCAGTAGGATGAGTACAAGTAGACCAACACGGCACTTTGTAAACAACAGGAGATAGATATCTACCAAACAAAACTATTAGCCTTTCTTATGATGTCCCAGGCCAGCCTGATCACAAACAATGATGAGCATCAACCAATATGTTGAGTGTTCCCAAAGCAGGCACACTGCAGTGGCATTAATAGCAGGTCTAAGCAGCCTCATCTCTGAGCTTTGAGGGTTCTCAGAGAATAAGAGTGAAAACCATAAGACAACTGCAGATCATTTTTCTACAGCATTACACACTTCATCAAGATGTGATTCACTTGACTTAAATCTATTTTGACTTCTACTGCTGAATGAAAATCCTCGCTGCAAGATTTCAGCAAGGTTTAAAAAGGCTAAAGGCAGTAAATTCAAAGGCTTCGTTAAAGATGTAAAAGGCACTGAAATTGTATAATTTTGGTCCTTTGTAACATATGTATTTTTAATATTAACACTTGCTGGTTAGATTTGTAACATGCAATCCTACCTGAATCTCCTTGTTTATGAGACTCAGTCTGTGCACCATGGGGTAGTGAAGCCTCATGGTGTGAAACAGTTTGTTTGCCAGTCTTAAGCACCACATCTGAGGATGAGGCTATTCAAGGCACACCTCAGGAAACAGCCCATAAGTACTGCCTTCTGTTACACAAGAAAACACGTTATAGCCTGGTCCCACGGTGTTGCTTTTACTTTAGAAACAGCTTAACCATTTTCTCCTTTCAAAACTCTTCAATGTGTGGCTTTGTGCACGTAGATTTTTTTCGAAAAGCATAAATAGACTGCGAGTGAGACTTGTCATCTCGCAGTACGGGTATTTGGAGAGGGGCTGGCTGCAGGCAGTCCTGAACCCCGCAGGAAGGGTCTAAGGCTCACAGGACACCCACGCTGCAGATCACAGACACAGCAAGTTAAATTAAAAATAGCAGTTTAAAGGACGCAAAGTGTGTAACAGTTGGTAGAGTATGGGGATAAATTAGGATCCGGGAGCCATAATATCAATTCACTAAATATTTTAACTGCTTTTAACTACCAATGATCAGAAATACTTCAATACTGATTACAGCTGTCTGCCCATTGCTAAATTTAACACAATCTAAGGGTTTAATACTACGGGTCTTCCTAGCAGCCTGTGCACAACGGCGACAGCTAATCCGAAGGGGCATTTCCTAAGTTAAAAGGCGACAGGAAAAATAATTTGTACGCACGGCGATGAAGCGAGGGAGAAACCCAAACGAAGGATAAACAGAACCGAGAGGCCTTTCGAAACGAGCCGACATCCACGTCCATCCCTCCCCGCCGACGGGAGATGTCAGGGTTTCACCGGGGACCGCGGGGCGACAGCGCGGCGGGGACGGGCGAGCGGCCGGGATCGGGACGGGGACCGGGACCGGGATCGGGACCAGCTGCTGCCGCCGCCGCCCCGGCGAGCTGCGCCCTGCCCGGCCACGGGCCCCGGCCCGCCGCACACAGACAGCGCCCGCCGGGAGGCGAATAGCAGCGCACCGGCGGCGGGAGCCGGCACCGCACGGCGGCCCCAGCGAAGGACGGACCGCGGCCGCCCGCGGCTGCGGAGAAGGGCCGGCCCCGGCCGCGGGGGCTGCGGCGGAGGCTGAACCCGCACCCGCTCCCGCCCGCCCCGCGGCGCCCACCTGGTCGGCGAGCTTGAGCACCGCCATCCTCGGCCGCGGCTCTCGCGCACATGCAGCTCCCGCGGCGGGCGCGCCCCGCACCGGCGCTCCTGCTGCTGCTGCTGCTGCCGCGGCGGCTTCGGGGCGGGGGCGCGGCCGCCTCGCCTGGGCCGGCCCAGGAAGCAGCGGCGGGCGGGACCCGCGCTCGGCCGCGCCGCCACTGCCGCCTGCCGCCTTTGTTCGCGCCCGCCGCCGCTGCCGGAGCCGAGCCGAGCCGAGCCAGCGCCCCCGCGGGCACTGCGGGCGCCCCCGCCCCGCGGGGCAGTGCGGGGGGTGGCACCGCCGGACCGGGCGGGACCCGCTGCACGGACCCGCCCCGCGCCCCGGGTGGGGGTCCCCGCGCACCTGCCGCACGTGCGGGGCGCTGACACCCCGCGAGGCCGGGGACACGGGGCACCCTCCGCGGGGCCGGGGACACGGGGCACCCTCCGCGGGGCCGGGGACACGGGGCACCCCTCGCAGCCGCGGTACCCCCGTGCCCGCCCCGAGGCTTCACCGCAGAGGACCGAGCCCCTCAGGCCCGCTCCGGCTCCCGCCGCGCTGAGAGAAAGCAGCGAACCCGCTACCCCAAGCCCAGGGAGAAGGAGAAGCCGAGGCCTTAACCTTTCCCTTTTTCCATGTGTGCGTGCATATGCGTTTGTCAAATCCCATCAATCGCGCACAGCTGTTTGACAGGAGATTTCGGGGGGGGGGGGGAGGTGGGTGGTGGTACCTATTTTTGATTTACATATTTTTAATAGCTGTCTTGCAAGAATGTGGTAAGTCCTGAAAATCCAAGTCTTTTCATACTCTTGGTGTATGATTTCATTTTTCAAGGGCTAGCACACTAGATAAAAAGAAGTACAGTTTAACATGCAAGCAAACAAGTCACCCAGTCCCTGCCTCCTGCTGCAGAGGAAAATGAGCATCATCCACTGTTCCTGTTGAATTGACCTGTGGGAAACCTCAGTTCCACCCTCAGATCTGGCTGTCAGTGTGACCTGAGCACAAGAGCAACACTGCACAGCGAAGCATGGAAGGCACAGGGGGAGAAGAAAAAAAGGATGAAGGGGTAAATTTAAATTCTTTCTTACCCCTCAGAGTTGACAAGCTGAAACCATGAAGCATGTGATTTGATTAAAATCGTTGGCATAATGCACAGCAACAGGAGTTACAAACACACTGAATGTAATGAGGGTAATTACATTTTTTCCAAGGACATGTAACTGAAGAGCAAAGGACTAAAGATTCCCTCCCTCCCTCTTCTGTGTTGCACAAAGGCCAGGTATTTCCCAAGTTAGATTCTGCAGTAAGGAGCTCCCAAAGTCTGCAACACATCCAATATGACAGTGATTTATGACTTTTCAACCCTTAATTAAAGAATAGGATGATTTTAAGTAGTTAAAAAAAAAGGGAAGTGTCTTAAGATATGGAAGATAACCAATTCAAGTAGGAAACAGATGTTGGTTTCATGCTTCTGAGGCATCATTATAAATGGGGGTTGAAAATAACATACAGGTTACAACATGTTTTGACCCCAACTATTTTCAAGGGGTGTTAATGGGAAAATAATGTTACTATAAATCAGTCTTTTAAAGAAAAAAGAGGCAGCGGGAAAACCCGGTACCTGTTAAGAATGTATGAACTGTGCCAGGTTTTCTTTGTAGTATCTCCACCTCTTATGATCTGTGTCATGCCACAATACCTAGAAGCATTCTGCTTGCACCAGCAGATGTGCTCTGTGCCAACCCACACACCGAGAAGGGCGGTTGGCACCGTGTGCCAGGGACCACAGCCTTTCTGTGTCACATTGATTCAGACCAGGAATTCTGCTCTGACAGTCTGCTCCCAGGCTCTGCTGACACACACAGGGGTCAGAAGGAAGCAGAAGGGAGCTTCCAGCTGAGAGCAAGCAAAAAAAGGAAGAGGGAAAATAGAAGGAACCTTCAGCACTAGTAAGGAAAGGTCTGGTTTGTTGTTTTCCATTGTAAAGGCCTATTTCCAAGGACTTAGCATTCACCACAGCCTTTGGCCTTCTCCCTGCAGCTAAACTTGGTGGATATGTAAGGAAAATGATTTTTCAGATTTGTTCTGTGCTCCCCTAACTTTCCAAACTAAGAATGTGGCACAAATCCTTGTACCTTCTTTGGGACCTGTCAGGGAGCTAAGCCAATGGCATGCCATCTGAATGGAGATCTGCTGATGCAGTAGGAGCCCAGTTCCTTGGGAGTCAATAATTGGGATAGATACCAGCTAGTGTAAAATACTTTTGTCAAGTTTTTCTGTTCCCAACAAGCACAGCCTCGTGGTCCCCAGGGTCATGCAGGACAGCAGAAAGTGTCTGCATCCCATTTAATAGGACAGCACTCAGTTTAGAGAGGTCCTTACAATTTTATTTACACTATCTGTTTAAATTGTCATTTACATGAACTGCCAAGAGTAGTCATTACCCCACAGTAAAGGAGTCCAAGATTTCTCTGAACGTACAATGTCCTCCCCTCCTGTTCACAACACAGCACAAACTAATATATTCCAGGCTTCTTACTTAGTGTGCACAATCAATAATGACTTTTCTGAGCTATTAACAGCAGCTTAGCGCTGGCTGGTACATAACAGAAATTCTATAGCACATTTTCATGTGAAATGATGTCAGGTGCTCACCTGCCTTTTTGGGGCAAGAAGAGTCACAAATTCATTAGAAAACTTGTCAAGTAATGGTCATGCAACTCTCAAACCTCTAGCACTATGCTGACTTTCCATAACGAGCTATTAGCAAGTATCATCAAAACACCTGTGCAACATCCTTAATGAGAATACACTTGAGCTTCACAGATATTGTCATCTTGGATTAAAGCTGGGTTTGGAAAGCAAAAAGCCCTAGGACTACACTGGGCCTCTGTCAGGGAAGTGGAAAGGAACTCTCTAAGGGTGACTGGTGCGTTAGCTCCTTAATGATTTCCATCCAATCCTAAAAGGATTCTGTGCATCCAGTTGAACTCTTCTGTGAAACACAAGGTGCTACTACATATTTTTTAAAGCAAAATAGGAACATGAAAGACTGAACTTCAGTACTTAAGCAATTTCTGGCCAACAGCAAAGAAGAACAGAACAGCCCCAAATATTTTGTGGTTGCCCACTTAGATTTCTTTATCTTCTGGCCACAACACAATAAGCTTCTGTAGTATACTGGCCCAAATTCACAGGCCTCTGCCTTTTTTTAACCTTTTTATTTTGTCCCCAGCAAAACCAAATTTCCCCCAGTTCCATCTGAAACTAGACAGACATCATTTACTATTAGCAGTCATAAACACATGAGACACTTCCTCATGTAGATCTTGTGCCAGGAAGGACTCTTGGCATTCTTATACCCACTTGGGCTCAACAGAACTCCCAAGCACACTTAGATTTAAGCATGTTACTCCAAGAGAACTTCATCAGCATCATAAATGATCTGCCCTTGGTTAAGATCTCACATGTCACTTTCATGTGGGATAATAGTGCAAGTCTTGGCTTAAGTACTGAATTAGGACTTGAGAGACTCACTATAAATTCTGTCTCATGCCACGGTGTTCCTGCATGGTCCTTGTTCCTCACGGTGCTTGGCTTGCTGCTCATACAAGGACATTCTCCCACCTTGTGAGGTGTGCACTGACATGGCTGGGGAGGGATCTCAGGCAAAGGCCACCGGCTACTGCTCTGAGCATTACTTTGCCACCACAGACTCAGTCGTTCCATACTGCATCAGGAAAACTGTATTTGGAAGCTGCACCACATGAAAAGAAAGCAATCTCACTGACTAAATCAATTTCACAGAAACACAGAATATGCCAAGTTAGAAAGGACCCCAAGAATCATCAAGTCCAACTCTGAGTGGGGCACACGACCCACCAAGAGTCACATCATGTGCCTGAGAGTGTTGTTCCAATGCTTCTTCAACTCTGTCAGGCCTGGTGCTCTGACCACTGCCCTGGGGAGACTGTTCCGAGGCCCAACCACCCTCTGAGTGAAGAATCTTTCTTTAATATCCAACCTAAACTTGTACTTCCATGCTACAGAGAACTGGGACATGGGTGGGAAGCAAGTGAACAGCCCACACACAAGAGCAAGGTCAGGAGTTCTCCCCACACCACTGTTCCTCCTGCAGCAGTACCAATATGTTTGCAAATTATCTGCCCTTCTGCATCTCAGACAGACAGAACTCTGCATTAGTTTGGTGTTTCTGCAGCTTAACAGGATGTGGTCACGTTAAGGCAGCCAAAAGTCTGCACTGCCACCCTCCTCCTGCTCTGCCTGCACAGCTGAGCAGCAGCGGCAGGGGAGGGCTCAGCTCCACTTTGGGCTCCAAAGTCAGGTCTGCTGCTGTATTTAAGCAGGATGATCACTCACAGATGGAGGGTGCAATTGTTCCTAGACACGTGTTTGGCTCCTGCCTCATGAAGAAAGCTCAAGTAAATACAGTCAGCATATTCCTTAGCAGCCTTTATTTGCCACTGTTGAGCATGGATGACAGAACTGACGGGAAGATGTTATCTCTAACCATTTCAGGTACCTGGCATGGCTCTGCTTTCTACCTGTTGCCTGTTCTCTAACAGCAGCACGTGAACATCCTGCTGCTCACTCTTCCCTCTTACGGAGGGTGGGAGTCAGATTAGAGTGATGGATAAGGATCACTGAGAGACGGCAGTGGGGGAACAAGCACCAACACACGGAGCTGTGTGAATTTGAAACCGAAGGGCAAACTCCAACCACAGCAGGGGACTGGCAAGTAGAACACCAGAGATGGTAACTAGTAGTTGTTGTCACATCTCCCCCTCCTGCACTGCTCCAGCACACAGGGTGACTGAGCGGTGGCAGGGGGTGGACATCTCAGAAAATACTTCAAGCTGCCTGCCATTGCCCTCTTAATGTCTTCTCCCATCTGTTTTAGTATATTTTTGGACAAGATGAAATTTATTCTATTAATTTTTACAAAGGGTGATTCTTTTTAACTTATTAAGCTATTTTTCCTCCTATATCTACTTGCTTAATATTTACATTGGACATGGGGGCAGGGGAGTCAAACAAAGTTGAATCAATCCACTGATAAGGACAAAGAGGGGCAAGGAGGAGTCATTTGAAGCAGTTCCCACTACCCACACACAGATCTCCTCTCGTTTCAAATACTTGTAAATTATAATTCTGCAGCCATGTAGCCAAATGCGCAGAGAACCTTAGACATATGATACAACTGGAAACTCTGAATTTAAAGTTGGAATTATAATTGTTGCAGCCTTCTGCTGTGCTGACAAAAAAGGAATAAACACTCCTTCATATATTAAGGTGTTCTTACAGCTGGTCTTAGCCAGCACCTCTCTTGCAGACGTCCATGTAACTAGTACTATGTATTGAAAACAGGGGAGGAATTAAGGCAGGACTAAACTGGGTCAACTCCTTTCTGGTCTAGAAATGCATCTCAGCAAAGAGAAAGATTTCATTGCTAGTGGAAAGCACTAGTCTCACTTCAGTTCTTAAAGCAACGTGTTAGTGGCCCGTGTAACTGCATATCCAGCTCTGCAATCCCTGATAAGAGACTGCAACAGAATTTGCAGCAATTTGCCACACACTGCTCAAAGCCAGGTTAGTCAGTAGAAAGACAGGTTGATTTCCATGGGCTTTGCAATAGGACAGGACAAGGGGAAGAAAAAGCCTATGCTTTTTGCTGCCTTATATGACATAAAAAGCTCCAGAGAGATCTGTGTTATTTTTCTATTTGGGGGTTTTACTTTTCCCTCCTGTCCTTCTTCCTTGGAAAATACCAAGTTACATGTTCTAAGCTTTCCATCAGAAAAAAAATAACACACAAAATGCAAAAATGACCCAAAAACTCTAACACACAACAAAAAACCCCAACACATTAGACACTTCACACTAGGTAGCTGCTGGCTTGGATGTGGAGTCTGTATCAAAAGGGACACTCTACACCAATTCATGCTAAGGTACTGGGGAAAAAAGAGGAAAAAGAAATGAGGAAAAAAAAGAAGATGAGCAAAACCAGATTAGGAAAAGGAAAGTTCAGTATTTAAATTTTCTGTTCTCAGCCCTATGCCATTTATGGGTACGTAAAATATCTTAAATCTTCTGTGTCATTAATCTTCTGTGTCATTAATCACAGACCATGCTGAAAGTGATGTATGTCCAAATTCTTCCTAGAAGATAAATCAAACCAGCCATTACATACACTTCTGCTGTATTAACTCGTGGAAACAGCAGAGAACTGATATTCATGGTCACAGGGCACAGCCTAGAAGCTTTCTGCAGACTGGAGGGGGTGATGGGGCTCAGCTCCATGTGTGTACAAAAGGCAGAACACCAGCAGAACAGCCAGCACCGCTCTGAAAATAAGCAGAAACACCAAGCTCTTCGGGGCACAGGACCAGTGGGAGGGGCAGACTCAGAAAGAATTTGTTTTGCATTCAGAAACAAAACTATCTACACTCTCCTGCAAATTTAGAACAAGATAATGTGTCATAGCTGATTCACAGGAGTTTCTTGTTCTTCTATCAGAAAATAATTCTGCCAACTCCAAATTTCATCCTGCCACACATGCAAACTAAGAAAATAGTGTTTTGCTTTTAATGTTTCTAGTGCCTGGTCCAACTGCAGTTTGTATCCCAATCCTTGGCCAACTGTGTTAGCCACAACACAGGCTGAGGAGGACAAAGTTCCTCCTCTGAAGAGCCCAAACCTTTGGAACCTGAGGAATGAAGGAAATCCAGTAGTACAGTTAACTTAGTTTAGTTTTACTAAATTTTACCTTACATGCTTTCTGACTGCTATAGGGGTTGCATTTACTGACTCTGTTCATTCTGAAGAGGTTGGTGGTGGTTCTTCAGATTATACATTTTGAGATGTTTTATTCCCCATGCTCATGACTTCCTTGCTAAAAACTGGGATTTGACTTCTCACAATGGCTTATACTGTAAGCCTGAGGGAGGAAAAAATCCATTTTTCTTTCTGTGCGTCAAGTTAGAGAAGGAAATAAGTAACATGAGCCATGAAAGGACTTTGATCCAGAACTAGGGAATGTAAATGCTTTACAGATGCCAAATAAGGATGTTTCTAAAGAAAAAGAAAACAAAGAATTCTCTACCCCAACTCCTTTTTATTTCCAAACAAGGTAATGGAAGGAGAATTTTGTAAAGTTTTGATGGAAGTTCCATTTCATCAAGAGGTTGTTCTGTTTTTAATGATCACATACACCCATCAGAAAAAAACAACTCATTGTTTTGACAGAGGCTTATTATGTTCTGTGAGGGAAAAATAATTTCTTTAGATAACGAGTGTCTCTTAAAACCTTATCACAACTGGAGAGCAGCAGGGTAAAGAGGCAGGAATCCACCCCTAACTGCCAAGTCATTGGTGGAACTATGATGAGCTGCCTGATGGCCACACTGCCTGCACACTACAGCTATGGAAAGCCACCAGCACATACTGACACTGCCCCTACAGAAAGTGCCTCAAATGGGAAGATCCTGTGGCTGGTTGGTTTTGTTTGTACTGGGTTCCTGGACAGCCCATAATCTTGCTCTGACTTACAAACATCAGCATCAGTTCATCTTGCACATTCTTTATAAAAACCCTGCCTCTGCAGGTAGGAACTGCTGAGAGTCTCCAATAAATGAAAGAGATCCAGCATTTCCACCTAAACCCTACTTCCCCTCTAAGAAATGTGGATTCCACCCTCTTTTCATGAGAGTTGGAAAAAGGTATCTGAGAGAGAAGTCATGACTCTAAGCCTTGAGTTCCTCTGTTGCAATGTATTTGATTTCCTTTAAATGGATTTGTCTTTCACTTTAGAAGCCTTTTAGAGCTCATCCAAGGTGAATATCTGCTCTGTGTTTTGGAAAAATAATGTGAAGTACCCTGTGTGTATGCAGAATACAATAGTTAAAGCTCTTTTGGCATTGTATATTCTTAAACATGCGCTTTGCACAATATTTTGACTTAGCAATCCATGGAATAAATGACATTCAGCACACGTGGCTGGTCCCCAGATAAAAATCTATGAATTCAACCCATACACACCTATGGGCCCTGCACTTGCAGGAAGCCTCAAACACACTTCTGAAATTCTGCATGAGTGCAGATGTCTTCCCTGATCCTCTTGCAAGGTCAGAAGATTGGGTCAATGGCTGTTCTCCAGAATGTCACTATTAACATCTCCAGACATAATCACAGATACAGCTACAAGAATAAAGCAGGTCAGAAATGAGTTTCCAAGCTTATGGCACAGCTGCCTTTCTCCCCTCTAATTCCCTAAATCCCAGAGCACAGTGAGAATGAAAAAACACCTTGCTAGTAGAAAAACAGTGCCATAAAGCAGCCAGTGTTCAGACATGGGAGATAAATGTTGGAGTTCAAAAATGTCAAACCTACATCTCTGGGGAACAGCAAGGTGAGAGTTCATTCTGTTCCTTCTCAAAGGAAAACTGAGTGAACGTACCAGGATATAACTTTTTTGATTTATACTTCACATTACGAACAAATTTATGCTTGTATACTAGTACTAATGATTTAACAGTGCATTAATATCTTAACTCTGCGGTCCGGCCATGGCAGAATTAGTGACTACTTACAACAAATAATGTTACAAATCATACCCCTATCACACAGCACTTCCTGGCAGGTTTTGCAGTTCCTTTAGCACAGGAAACATGTTTCAGTGCAGTATTTCAGTGATTCCATGACTTTTTGTGTTGACTACGCAGGAAACTAATTTTCCAAACAGTATATTATGGATTCAAACCCACTGACGTGGAAGTGGGGAGGAGAACACAGTCAGGGAGGCAGGAAAAGCTATGTCTGTATTACCAGGACACTTCCCACTAACAGCAACATCTTGAACCAGAATGCCAAGTAGGGCAGACCAGCTTTAATCACCATGGTCTGCAATTCAGTGTGAGACTCCTCACTAAGTCCCCCACGTCACACTGTTCATTTGCCATCAGCTTAAGACAGCTGACAGCAGGCTGTACTCTTCCTTTCCTGCATCAGGACAGATGGCCTGAGTTCACTCCAGCAACTCAGTTTAGCTGCTATGAAAAAAGAAACACTAAGAAGCATCCTTATCACAGCAATGAGACACAGCCAAGCCCTGGAAAGGGAAGGGAAGCTGCCTCCTGAAGGATGGAAAGCATTGTTCTGCCACAGTGAACAGCACCAGCTGGGCTCTCAGAGGCTTTCTACAGGCAGACTGCTGGGGAGAATTCACACTCTAAACATGCCTTGCAATAATTTACCCCAGGCAGTTACATTTTCAACAGCTACTAATTTAAAGTATTTCTTAGACTGTTCTGAGAGAGAATAAAACGGATCAATCTGCCTCAGTATCTCTGGAAGGAATAGGAGGGGACAGCAAGCATGGCTGGCCCAGCACTCCCTGGCTGTACACAGCCCAGGTGCTCAAGCCCAGACAACAAGTGTGGCCTGAAGTGACTCTCTCAGGGTTTAGAGTGGATTTACCAGCTCAGTTGTGGCTTGCAGATCTACATCTCCTGGTCTCCTCAGAGGTCAGATCCTGACACTCATTCCTGCAGGCCCTAAAGTGAGTACTAAGTCCATTGTTTCCCAAGGATAAATGCCTTCTTTCCACAGATATATCCTGGTAGAAACTGTGGCTAAAGTGTCACCTTTCAGTGATACATCACAGATAAAATGAAACTGAGAAGTCCACAAAGTACATACACACAATGTGTACACAAAGTACAAGAGAACAGCAGATAAATTCATAATTTGCATGCTAAATAAATTTTTCTCCTTGGAAGAAGGTAACAAGTGTCCTATGATTTACTGAAAGACCTCTTTGACTCCTCTCAGGATAGTTTCCAAGAACTAATGCTGTGACTATTTCTGCTGTCCAGAAAAGTCAGCAATGGAGACACTGAGCAAATCCTTTGGCAGAACAGGAAGTCCCAGTACCCATTACTGTGCTTTAATCACTGTGCAGTGCTCCTCCCTTTACGCCCACACTTGCCCAATTTTAAGCTTGTAAATCAAACTTTTGACAAGACAACGCACAAGGTGTACTAGACAGTTACACATTTTAGCCCTAAATTAAAAGAGCAAAGCAAAACTGTTTACTTGTTAAAACCCTTATGCTACATAACACTGGACCAAGGACCTAGGCCTTAACTCTCCATCCTCAGGAAATATATTAAGAAAGGACTTAACCTAAACATAGTGGTAGCAGTATTGATTAGGGTACCTGGAGTTCTATTTTGGCTTTAAGCCATATAAAATGGATGGGATATAAGAAGAAAATTATCCACTTAAAGAGGAAAATCATATGAGCAAAACAATATAAAAATTCAACAGATGAAACATTGTTTGTGATAAAACATTAAAAGTAATTGCTCATCATAAGACTTGGGGTCTTAAGAGGAATTGTGCATGGCTGAGGATTACTACTTATGTTTATCAATGGGAAGAGCCCATGTTTCTGAAATAGGGGAGAATAAATAAAAGGATTGCTTGTGTTTATGAAGAGATGATTTTCAGGCAGTGGCAACAGAAGTATTACAATCAGACACAGGTTAATTCCTTTGGGAGGAAAAAATTACAATCCACAACAGCAAAACCCCAGAGGCTGCTAACAAGGAGGCACCAAGAACTCAAAAGAGAGCGAGAACAGAGCCAAAACCTTTAACAGATGTGTCAGGAAGTTCTTTGATAACTAAACTGCACAGGAAGTCTCCAAGCATGTCCCAAACGGCGGTATCTATATCATATAGGCATCCTTCCAAGGAGTGCCAGCAAGGATCCTGACTGGAGGCCTCTTTCCTGACACTGGAGATGTTTTTATAAGCCTCACTTGGAAAGTGATTAAAAATAATCCAATGAAAATGGATGCAACTCAAGCAGCTAGTGATACAAGCTAAAATTCAAATGTGTTAGTAGTTGGATTTTGTGTCTTGGTTTGGTTTTGTCTTTTTTTTTCATCACTGCATATCCTATACTACATGAAAAATAAAATCTTTAAAGGGTGGATGACTTTGGTACATGGCATTACATCAGCATGAAGCAAGCAGAGCTGGCAGCTGACAGGCTGTCATGAACAGCAGACTCACTTTTCTAACACCAACATAATAATCAAAGTATGAAAACATAGTAACTCCAAGAGGTTTTTACTGCAGGCCTGTCTCCAGCGACTGAAATGCCCAAAAACTACCTCAACACCAGGAAGCAGAGAAAGAAACCATAACTGGCCATAACAGAACAAGCAAGTTACAGCCAGGAGCACATGTGCATTTTTCACTTGCACATGGGCAAGTAAATGCATATTAACATGGGAAGATAGGAGAACAACTGGGAAGTTATTCTCCCATCCTCAGACAGTGACTCAGAAAAACATCTTAATATATGAAAACCTTGTGAATGCTTATGTAATTATTAACTGTAACTTCTGAAAATAGTAAGCAAATTACATGCATGACAGCATTTAATAATAAAATAACTTTGTTTCTGTGAACTCTGCAGAAATGTTCCACTAAAATCTTACACACAGCACAGCAAAATCACAAACCATAGGGTGGTGATGACTATCAGAGAAACACCTGGACAAAGACCTGATCATTAAAATTAAGAAACCCATTTTCCTCCTTACTAGAACACCAGAGTCAGCAAAAAGCTGAGGAGAACGTGGTTGATGCACAAACCTTGGCCAGTGGCTGTCCCAGGCCCATCACACTGCGTGTGGAGATGGCAGAACATCTCAAACATTGTCCTGAAGCACAGAATAACTGCAGACAAGAAAAACTGTTTTGGAACTACCTAATTAAGAAAAACTAAGCTTTGAATCAACTACTTGAAAAAAGTATACTTTGCCTTAACACCAACCAGTTGCAGAATGTGTCTAACAAAGTATTAGTTTGTACAGGCAAAACCACCCATACCAACAAGCACCTCTGGCCTCAGTTTAGATACCAAGCAGGAAGTCCAGTTTCCAGGATGAAAATGCTGCAAGAGCTTTTCAGTGACCACCTGAGAGTGCTCTTTGAGTCACAACACGTGAGCAGCTCTCCTGTCACAGAAAAGCATCTGGCAAAAGGGCCTGTACTGCAGAGCCATCAGCTGGAGAAGCAGCTTTACACGTGCACTCCAATACACTTCTCCAGCATCACCTGGGCAAACAGCAAAGGCAGCAATCCAGCCTCTTCCTGCAGAAGACTCCAGCTGCAATACCAAGTTTTGAGTTTTCCAATACAGAATTTGGAGCTTTAATGGCAATTAAAATTGTACTGCTGTGTGGGTAAGAAAATGACTCAACAGCTTGCTACTAGGAAGTCATGTTCCCCATTTTCAAGAAAACAAAACCAAGCTGATTTGCAGTGTGCTTTCACTATTTTTCTAAGCTTTAAATGAAGCCTGCACCTGAAAAAAAAATTGTAATTGTTTTAAATGATGACTTGTCATTTATTTTGCAGATGCCTCATGCTAATTTTAAGTTACCATGGGTACATCTCTTACAATAAACATAATACTAAACAAGAGAGAATAAGGAAAAATTATGCCTTTGATACTTTTTTTTTAAAATATCAGGGTGTTAGTGTTTTTTATGAAGGTAGTGATGCAAGCTATGGTGTTGGAATTCATACATTTTCAGGCTAGCAGACCAGGGACGAGTTTGCAGGTACCAGCTTCTAAGACAAGAATGGAATTTGTCTAGAGACCTTGAGCTGGTGCAGAAGTGAAAGATGAAGCCTGCAGAAGCCCCACGGAAGAACACATCTTATGAACTCTTTTTATAAAGTTAAAATTAAGTTGCATAAGGACTGTTTAGATCTAGGAATTTTGTGACATATATCCCATGGTGTAAAGGAGACCACTCTGGACTCTGAATCCCAAGGACCTGAGTTCAAGTCTCAGTGGGGACCGTCCCCTGGCAGTTAAAGCCTCCCTGCCATCCCATCCCGTCACATCTCGGATGCTCAGCAGGGTCAACCCCAGTTAGTACCGGGGGCTGTGACAGTCCTGAGGACTTCACTGTCACTGTCCAAGCTCGCTCAGCCGTGGCAGATGGACCTCAGGGCTTAAACGGTCGGGCCAGTTCTGTGCACGCTGTGCCTCACCTAAACAATTCCCTGTGCAGTCTGGAAGGGCTCACCCACATGGGGAGAGCCCTGCCCAAAGCTTCGTTCGTGAAGTCTGGCCATGCACACAGATTACTTAGTAATTAGCTATACCTGTGTGATGTTAGATAGTTTACATAGTGTGTTTAGGTTTCAGAATTGTGTGGAAATAAGCCCTGTGTAAAGCTCTTCTTGGAGCTTGTATATTCCTGTGCAGAAATGGCTAAAAAGTGTTAATGTAAACATAGTTCGGCTCTTCTGCCCTTGTCTCACCATTCCTCTAGTAACTGTAACCTCGGACGAAGAGGACCATGAAATAAACTACCAGAAAACACCATAAACTAGATGCAGTCAAGTGATTTATTTAAAAATAGAGGTAGGAGCCTCTGAAAGCCTTATTAAAGGCACCCTGTAACTGTGTCTGTGGAGTTCAGGAGTCATGACACTGGGGAGGGACTCCTAAAAGGGCATGGAGTGATAGGACAAAGGGTAATGGCTTTAAACTGAAAGAAGGCTCCTATAAGGGTGGTGAGGCATGAACAGGGTGCCCAGGAGCTGTGAATGCCCCAGTCCTTGGAGTGTTCAAGGCCAGGATGGACAGAGCTGTGAGCAACGTGGTCTAGCAAAACGGGGTCCGTTGCCCATGGAACTGGATGATAGAACATAGAACTGGGTGATCTTTAAGGTCCCTTCCAACCCAAACCACTCTGTGATTCTGTGACGATTGGTAGTATCATGTAACCGGTAGTAGCATTACAGCAATATTAACACTAACCTCTGTATGCACATTAATGTCTAATACATATTGAAGTGAGAGAATTGCCTGCTCTGAGTATGATTTACCTTCCAAAGCTTGTCAAAACTAACTTAGAACCTAATGTTACAGAAATCTTTAGCTCTCCCTCAGCAGGTTTTTTAAGAACAATCTACACAGCATTGTGCTAGTTCTGTGGAAATATGATATAAATACATAAACATCTGAAAACTAATATAAAGAATAATTAAATGATTTTGTACACTTTTAACTTATTTTTATTAAGTGAGGAAATAGCCTTTTTTGAAGGTCATTTCTTTGGTCTTAAAAATTGAAACTCAAGCCACCTGGTTTTCATTTCCTGCCATACGCCTTCTGTCTCAGCTGCATACTGTGCTAAAAACAAAGGCTCCATTCTTTAATTGTGAATATCAAGATGCCTTTAACCCTCATTCTGTTGTTAGTGCCTTGGAATGTGAAAAAGTTAATATACAATATCCTCTTTTATTAGCTAGAATAATAAATGGCCAATTCCCTTCCTTTTATCAGCTGGGTTCAACATCCTTGGAGACGCAGAGTTCAACACAGACAGAAGTGTATGGCTTTCAAAGCAAAAATCACTGTATTTGAACACAGTTCTGTTCTACTGTTTTGGGTGACAGGCAGGGATTGAAGGTCACTGATTCTAAAGTTACCTAAAAAAGTCTAGAAATAAGTCACCTCAGACCCTTGTCACCCTACGGTGGTTAACAGCTGTCACATCTGGTCTCAATCAAAAGCCAGGAAAGAACAACAAGGACAAGCCCAGTCCCTAGGCTGGTATCATGTATGGTTTTAACATAAAAAAACTGGTTCAGAGCATTAGGACCAGTGAAAGGTGGCCTTCTTCAGCAAGAAACACAAGCCCTCAGAGGAAATGGGGCAGGAGGGGAACAACTTGTACAGGTCACTGAAGAAATTTATTACCCAGCTCAGGGCAGAAGATGATTGCTAATAAAACAAAGAAACATTTATCTATGAAGGTGACCAAAGTGTCTTCAACATGGGAAAGGAACAGGAGTGAAGAAACAAATGTATGTAGACTGGAGGAGATCTTAAAAACAAGCAATCAACCAACCAACATCTTTTTCCATCAAGAAAGCAAGTTTTCAGATAACCTGAAATTCTAATTAAGATCACTATCAAGAGGGACATGGTAATTGACTTGAGACACATCTGATACACAGCCTTGGAATAAACAGATCAAGTCCATTAATTTACTCCCTGCTCATTTATTCACAATTCATAAAACATTTATTGCTGTTTAGCCTGCAAATGAAACAGCTTATTCATAACTTGCAGAGCACTCAGACTGCAGTCTGTGTTAGGACTGACTGCGTGCAACTGGGTAAGGGAGAGGCACTCCTTACCCAGGGGTGTGCTGGATCTGTGACCCAGACTGCTGGGCAGCCTTAACGAGCCCTACAGTGGTTTCAGGAGGCAGAACTGGGAGGGGAGTGCAGGGAAGGCTGCAGTTTAACCCACCTGCAGCAGAGGAAAGCAGCACCAGGGGGAGCAGAAGTTTCAGTCACTGCTGGCAAGACTCAAAACCCTCCAGCACATGGCAGTGCAGTGATGAACAAATTTCTACTTGACATCACAGAGTCTCACATTTACCTCTTCCATTTCATAACACTGACAAAGAGTGAGATTGTGCAGTTGGTTCACAGATGTACATTCAATAACAGGCAACCACTTTACTTGCATATCAACACTTCCCACATGTAGTGAAGAATCACAAATTTGAAAGCTGTTTCCCATCCCACCCCAGTCTATTAGTAATGAGGCTATTCATTACAGCAGCTTAAACTGAGGGAAAATATGTTACTTAGCTTGGAGAAAAATGTGCAGAATAATCAGTGTGATGCAACACTGTCTGAACCTTGATTTCAAAAGAGCCATTGCACCAAAAGGTTTAAGAAAGTGGTCGTGAGAGACAACCTTGTGAAAAGCAATCAAGAAAAAAACTTGTACTGTGAATCTCTGTGAGTCACATGATGTAAAATCGATAAGGAAAACACTTGGGTCTGGAGTGCCTGTAAAGCCAGTGAACAGAATGTACACCACAGTGTAACAAACATTCCTAATGATTCCTAGCACTTACTGGTATGATTGTTCTGTTTATTACAGCCATACCAACCTCCATTCTGAAGGCTACTTCACAATCAACCATTTCTCAGAGAGCAGAATTACTTCATTGACAAAATGCTGGAAGTCTATTGTGCTAATTTTTAAGGACTCTTACATGCACTTTCACTTCAAAATCATCACATGTATACTTTGATACACAATTCATTGAAATTCTGTCAAAAAAAACTTTAAAAAACCTTATGTTGGGCATCAAACTTCTGCTCTTGTGAAAACTGCTGCTCCTTAAGCCATATCATGGTCTCTGGAAAGAAGGTAAAGTAAATTTGACCTTATGCCTGTAACAACTGTTGCCAGTGCATTCAGGGTTACTTACAAACATTTATTTATGAATTTGAACTTGACAACTCTGCCTCAAGCAACAGCTTGGGCTTGAAGTTCTTCTGTGCTTGGAAAGAAGCTTTCCAATGTTCCCTCTGGAGGGACATAGAAAACAGCATCACAAAATGCAGCCTTTCAGTGGCTTGGCATCCTGTTTCCTTGTTTGGACACTCAGAAACACTGTGGCAAACTCCATCCAATTCCTACAATGACTCCACTACACAATCAAGAAACTGAATGTAAAAAGCCACTGAACAGGCTCCACCTTTGCTTGGTACAGGAGCAGCCCAGGCTGGGCAAGACAGGCCAGTACCAACCTTGCCAGTGTAGCTGTACACGCACACTGCACTCCCTGGTATTTTCCAAAATAACTTAGAACTTGGCAGCTGCTTCTTCAAGACCCCTCTGCACCTGGCACGCTCCAGCCTGAGCAGCAGAACCACAGTGAGAATTTTCCAGCAGTGACCAATATCCACACATCCAGAACTGCTGCAGTGGCAACTGTACCAGTGGCCAGGAGAATCTCCTTCAGTGCTCTCCCTGCTGCCACAGCTCCCGTGCCAAGACACGCAGGGTGAAATCCAGTCTGACACTGACACAGGGGAATTGTACAGCTTTTGGTAGTGAGATATGAGATGTGCAGATTGGACAGATGCCATGGAAAAGTGAGGTATAAGCAAAATGGGTACAACTGAATCAGAACAGTAGGAGGGAAGGAGGTGTCGGTGTGTGAAATTGTACCAGAACACAAGAAGTATAAAAGTAAGAAAATAAAACTACAAATTAATATAAAATTGAGAAAACATTAGATCCTTATCTTCAGCTGCTCTCAGAAAGAAGCTCCACCAAACCAAAACAATTTTTCTCACACTTTTATGATTAGCATACCTTAAGCACAGCTGCTAGCCTTGGCTAATTTTATCTTCATCAGCTCAAGCTGCAAAGGGGCACAGGGCATGCCTTGATGGAGAAGTTCAGACTGTAAGGAAATGCAGGTGTATACAAATATTGTGTTCTTTTTTTCATTGCAAAGGACAAACCAAAAAGATCAGCTACAGTCAAAAACCACATTAAATTGTAAAATCAAATAGTCTAAACTAGGAAAAGCCCAATGTAGTATTGCTTATTGCAGTATGGCTTACACCCTCCTAACTCACTGCCCCTTTCCAAATGCATAATTGTAATTGAAAAAAATAGATCTAAAAGAAATCACATACCTTTTTGTTCCTATTGGTCCCTCCACCTCTTTCTGCATACTGGATGAGCCTATTCAGAAGAACTGGCTGTCAGTGAAGCTTTTGTCCAGAGTTTCTTTAGCTGATAGAGTCAGGAGCTGTATCCAGAAAGGGAAATGGAGGATAACTGGAAAGAAATTTGGTTACACTTACAAAGAAACCTAAATTAGGAAGTGGAGGGACTCCCTGGACACTCCGATTTTATGTTTGTACCTGTACTTATTGAACACCACACGAGATCTGTAGCAAAGTTCTCAGTTGCCCAACCATAGCATATCTTCCATTTACAAACAAGCAGCAAAGCAGATCTTCTGTTCACTTCACCTAGTTTGCTGTATTAATGGTACAATTGGTCATTCATTAATGGAACTTAAGATAGTAGTGACCCAATCTTTCTATTCATTTAAACTCTTTGTCCTTTGCTGTCCAGAACCAGAAATCTGTAGGTGAGCACCAGCCACCACCTCAGAGTAAAACTTTCTCATTCATTAATGACTTAAGTTGGTCCTGAACAAGTAGCATGTCTGTCTGTCTACGGATGGATGGATGTCACACCAGTATATCCAGACAGTTACTGATTGTCCCCACATTTTTTTCCCCTCAAGCTGAATAAAAATAGAAGTTAATGTTTTTAGATATTGCTCCTTAATCTTCCTGTGCTAAACAAAACTTGGTGTGGTTGCTAAACAACAAAGGCAAATCCTTTAAGAGCTTTTGGCTCCTAGAATGTCACATAAAGCACTCCGTGACCCACAGATGGCTGTTTCAGGTTGAGACTTCTAAGATCCACAAGAGTCTCAAGGAGGACAAAAATGCCCACTGACAACACTGTATATGAAGAACTGCTGTTTCAAACACAGTTTCATACCAGATACGTGGGATAGCAAAAAAAACCCAAAGATGAAGACTACAGCTTCATGTACCATTCTTTTTCATCCAACAGCTCTCCTTTCCCTTTCTCAGGAAAGAAAAACAAATTCCATCCTCCTCGAAAAGATTTGTGGAAATACTTTTGAGAATTCAAAGAGATGAGCTGAAAAAAACCAAAACCACAAGCTCAATTTAAAGTTGCTCTCCCCCATCTTGTGAGAATATTTTTTGTTTATTTATAACAAATTTGCTGAGATGTATCTGGAAGTCAGGAGCTATCAATTCCTACCTGTTTCAGAGCCCTCTTTTGGCTAGTCTCTAAAACTCAGGAGTGGTTTTTTTTTTCAGTCCTCCTCCCTCTCTACTGGCACTTGCTTGGTTTTATCATGCACAGCTCCTGAGGCAATGAAGATGACAGGCCATCTGTAACACAGACACTGCTATTCAGTGACAAAGCACCAGGAATAGACTGGAATGTGCATGTTACTCTCCAAGGGAACAGTTCAGCAATAAAGACTTCAAGAAGTTCCAGCTGTTTTCACTTAAATTTAGAATAAAGCTCACTGCTGAATAAAGTCTTTTTCCTTTCCTAACAAATTAGTACCTTCATTAACTAAAGGGTCCCAAGTCCCCAACAAAATGTCAGGCCTTGAAATGTAGGGTGGAATTTCCTTATATGCTGAACAGCAGAGAGAATTCAGCAAACAACACTGCATTGAACTGGGTAAGATGGAAATTAATCACTCAGCTTGAAGGAAGGACTCACAGAACACCTTGCCTGACAGGCAGCTACTACATTCTGTTATCTTACAAACATGTGATAAAGTAAATACTACCACAATGACTTCACCTTGGGGTTTATGTACTTTACTGTCACATATCAAAACCTTTTCCTTTGTAGTAACTGCACAGAAGGCAAAAAGCAAATGAGGAAACAGAATGTTTTGCTTAGGAACTGTCTCACCCAAGGTGCTCGGGACAACTTTCCTAAATGTTTAACAGGATTATAGCACAGACTATAAATATTATGTAGCTTTTCATACAGCCATAAATGCTAAAAACACAGTGTGATCAATATGCACAGTTTTCACAACTGGTTTTATACATACTATTCACAGTAAACCTGTTTAGCTTCTGATAATTTAACAAGCTAAACCATGCCCACGAGGATACTGCAGATGAAGCAGCATCAACAAGCAATTCAACACTACTCTTCCCATGAGAATAAACTGCTGCTACTACAACCATCAGTCAGGCTGCAGCTACATTACTGCATGACAAAGAGACACACGTTAACTACATTTGGTACATTTTTCTTATTTATTCAAAAGCTAGTGGATGACAAAAAGGGTTAAAATGTTTCATACCACCTATTTATTACATGAACAAATACTTAATCCAAAGGGACTCATTTTACAAGCCTCTCTGTCCAAAAACCACACACAAATTAGTTTTTATACACAAATGTTTATTTCTCAAATAAACTTCCCCTTTAAACACAAGGAATGAAATCTAAATCTTCAGAAAGATGGATCCAAAACGAACTCCCTCCAGTACATTGTAATCACTGTTTTGTTGGTCACTACTGGCTTTAACTGTTTAACATCAAAAAACAAGGACATATTTAAAAAATCATGCTACTGGATATCTAGCTCTGCCTCTGACCAGCTCTACGCTGATCGCCAAGATTTTAAAATTTTACATCGTCAAAACTGAAGCATTTAACTGAACAACAGCTGTGCATTAAACACAAACAACTGAACAAGGAGATTATAAGATGTAATCAAGTTCATAACGAATATAGGTGTTCTTTTCATCATTATAGATCCTTGGATAATGTGCTATGAGAGCATCCTGTGAGCCAATGTAGATGGAATTATAGATCTTCCAATAAACGTCTCTGACTTTTCTGGCAGGGTGAAACAAACCCTAGAAAACAGAATGGAACAAAATTTACTGAAAGCCTAAGGTCCCCATGTCTTTCATTGAATTCAACCAAGTGTTGCAAGTAAGTATTTAATAAATGGGCAGAATGTAAAAGCTCTAGGAAAGAGACAGTTCTAGTTCTGTACAATAGAAATATGCAAGTAGTACTTGCAAGAATACACACTGCAAGAAATTTTTCACCTTGATACTGATGTCAGAATCTTTGTGCTGATGTCCCCACACTGAGAAACAGGGAAATTTCCTATCTGCAGGTAACTAATAAAATGCTGTCACACCTTCTCTACACTGATGTGCATTACATTAATCCTTGCTCCCCGTTGGGTGAGTTTAGGGTCTCCAGTCAACACAGCAAGAACTGTTACATGCCATTGCACAGAAAAGGAGCCTTCCAATTTTATCAGTACATACACATTTACAGAAGCAGAACTCGCTGGTATTGATCTAACAGTATAAATTCTAACGACAGCACTGTTTTCTGCTGTTTCATTGATACAGTATTAAATGGCTTTCTGCTTTTCTTGGCTAAGAACAAATCATACTGAATTCACATTAAGACTATCCTCTTATTTATTTATCTCACTGGTTACTTTTCTCCTAAGCCCTGACAGGACTAGTTTATTTACCAGTCATTAGTTCATGGACTCAAAATATGTGAGATGCTTCCAATATAAAAATCAAAGTGCCAGGCTATTTTTATTAACTTACATTCTAGGTTACCTGCTATTTCTATGCAAGCTCTGCAATGTAATCAGCTATCTCACCATATCAAAATCTTTGCATATTTCAATTATTCAAGCCCTCAGTACAGAATGCCATTTTTAAAGAAAACTTTAAGAGACAAAACCCCACAACTTTTCATTGCTGCAAATCACTTTCACCTGACTTTGTCTCCTGTAGAGTCCCTGCCTGAGAACTGCTGCCTCTGCTATCCCAGCACACATAAGAACATACCTGTAAACAATACTGTAACATTCTGCAGGGACCAATAGCAACTCTGAGGCCCTCCAGAGCCCCCATGACTGCCTGAATGACGTGGGGAGAGGTTTCAAACACGTTGGGCCACACATAATTTAGCAAATGGTTAAGAGAATCCTCACAGCCGAACCCATAAACGCCCAGGGACATGTGCTGCACCACAGCACTGGCTGTTTGTCTGTGTACAAGATCCCTGCAAGGAGAACAATGGTCTGTTAATAAATTATACTTAGAAGCAACATAATTGGACAACCACAGCATTTCTTTTCAATAACACCTTTTTTGAAAGCACTAATAATACTTTTATCCCACACTTACTGACAGCAAGAGGCAGAATACCAAAAAAATCAGTGAAGTGAAAAAAGATGGGAGTTTTCTGACAAATTAATCCACACTAATTTCACAGCAAAAGCACCACCAAAGAAATTATCAAAAGTAGTTTTAACGTAAGAAGTCTTACTTCAGACATTTTTATAATTTTAATCTTCAAAAGTATTAATAAAACGAAAGCATATAATCTGAATTATTTGCAAATAATGGCTTGCAAATTATGCTGGTCACTCAAAACCTTTAGCAAAAAAGGATAATAAATGTATTTGCTATCAGTAAGAACCACCTATGTACTTAGTACCATAGAAGAAGTATACTCACCTGTCCATTAAAGCATCTTCAAGCAATGGTGTAACAGCATAAATGTAATCTTTTCCCATCTCTCCAATGTATTCAAACAGGAAAGAAAGAGATTTTAACACACCATTCTGGACATTCAGCTCTGGAACTCTGTATTCATTCATGAGTGCAGGCAGGACTGTGAAAGGTGAGCATGTTTCAGCCACAATAGCAATTGCTACTGTAGTACATACTCTGTTCTGCCTTTCCTGTACTTTCAGATTATTTAGCAGTGTTGCCAACACATCGTGAGGTCTGAAAGAGACAACATGGGCATCCATGTCAATACATTCAGTGAGGATTTGGATCAATTTAGTTGAGTTTCCAACTGCAAGTGGCAGAGTAGCATGGCTTAGCCCTTAAAATATTTTAGAGGACTGGGAAACAACATAAACCACTAAACAGCTGAAGCCATTCATTTTCATAACCAATGTATTTTACTTTCTCTAGACTCAGGTTTTTCCCTCCTGTTCTGCCTCATGTAAACTCCGGGAGGCAGCATAGCATCCCCACTGTTACTCTGATCCCACAGGCAATTATCAACTCATATAAAGCCATACACATTAACAGAGACAGGTTATGTTTGCATGGACAATGTAGTTGCGACACTCTTTGGCTCCTTGCTGTATCTGCATTAAGTAATAGGTCACTTAAAGTATATGCACAAGGATGGGAACTGTGCTTCATTCTACCATTTGCTGACTTGTAGTAACACCTTAGTGGCAAAAACTCTTTTACAAATCAATGGAAGTATTGGTTTGGAGAAAAAAAAAGAAAAAATATTATTTAAAGGAGAGTTTATGAAATAATACAAAGAGGGTCTGAATGTACCTCACAGTATCAAAAAGTCATGAGACAAACAGCTCTTACTACCAAATTACACTCAAACTTGGATAGTCTACAAATTTTGTTCAGAAGTGCAGCATCCTGTGTTAATGAAGAACAAGTGGCTGTATTCTTTTACAAAATGAGTAAAACCAAGTCTGTACATCTAAAAAGTAGAGAAGTTTGAATATTTCTCAGGACAAAACTGTCAATCATCACTACGTTTGGTAACTCTGTAGAAGTGGGTAAGCATAAAACCAACTTACCCGATGGCTTTGGCAATATAACCAAAGGTGTTCACTGTGGCTCTTCGGATGGCTTTTTTGTGAGCTTTTAACAATTCAAGCAGTTCAAAGCAGATCCTCATCCATTCTCTTGCAGAAACATACTCTGCACCTCTGAAAGATAAGATAGTGAGTTACCTCTTCAGTGATGTTAGAAGTTTTTCAATAAAATGACATGAATTGCAGCATCTGCAATCAACAGAGAAATACTGCTCAAGCATCTCCTTAATTAGGTATCTGTCAGTATTAGACCTTAACCAGTCAAGGGTGTGCTCAAAATTTATTATATTGTGTGCATTGTAAGTTTGCATAAGTGGACAACATACTTCTTACCAAGTATTTGAAGAATAATATAATTACAGTGTGTTCAACAGACCATCTGCTAAATATCTCTAATTTTATGCCTAACTTCAGAAATACCAAGAGATGAGAATAAATACCCAGAGACCAAACCCAATACTCACCTTAAGCTTTTGCTACAGTAATTGTCCACTGATGGTCAGATATTTTATCATTAACTAACTTACCTGTCTGCAATGCGCCCAACGAGATCAATACAATTCTCCTGCACTTTCTCATGTCTGTTCTTCAAAATAGGTGTCAGCCGTGGCAGCAGATCTTTAATGGGTGGTGTCATCTTGTGCATACCTGTTGAATTCAAAGAAGCCCATTTAGTTTCATAATGCCTATTCCTTTTCCTCCTGAGCAGTCATGTGATGAATACAAACACATACCTATAACGTTCACAATAGCCTTAAGTGCTCCGAGTATGCTGCCCAGTACTTCAGGATATTCTTCACCCAGGTACTCATACAAAACAACACCCAAGTGTCCCATCAGTTTTTCCTGCAACCAAGTAAAAAGATTTGAAAGTTAATTCTCTCCCCTCTCATTGCTATGACATGCTAGAGCAAATTTGGTAGGAGAAGTCCATACAATACCTCTTGACAAGTCTTCATGACCACTGCAGTACGAGAGATCAGGTCAGCCGCCTGCTGCCTGACTTTAGCTGATTTGTTGTTCAAACGCCACAAAACTGTACCACAGATCTGTGGCAAGTAGGGCTTAACTCTTTTGCCAAGAGCATTAACCACTGTGCCAAAACCATTCAGCATCACAGAATCCTGAGTGTAAAAACAATGAAGGAAAAATCAGACCAAAAGCACCACTACATTTGAACAAAATTTGGTATAATCTAAAATCGCTATTAAAATGCTAACATTCCATACACTTCTTCTGCACTTCATCAATTAGAACATTGATATCTAAAAAGGGATTCTAAAAATCTGTCTTAGAAGTAGACCTTTCTGTAGAGCTAACAGTGACCTGGCTTACAAATGAAGTGAAGCAAATGCTGAACACCCCTGGCCATACCTCCGTTGTCTGTTCCTGAAAAGCGTACAAGATACCATCAATAAGTTGTTCTTCCAGTTTATGATCAATGTCTGCTGCCCCCAGATTTCCCATTATCTTCTCAATTGTTTCCATGACCATTTTTCTGTACTGCTCAGCCTCATCTTTTAGATCATCCACAATTCTAGAAATAATTTCTGCTGCTCCGACTTTATTTGCCAGCTCCACAGTGGTATCAACCAACTGAAACACACAAATGTTGGGTAAGCAAGCATTGCTAAAATCTACCTTCTCCATCTTGAAAATAATTTCCCTAGTTTGAAGAGAACCAGCATCATGTACATTAAGTGCACTACAAACAACTGATTTTACCTTTAGAAATCATCCAGTTTTTAACACAAATGGGGCAACCTACCCCACCTGACAACTGACGTAGACTCATATCGACATATGTAAAATGTCTTGATAACCTCCTAAGAACATGCAAGTCTTCATAGCTACACAACTTCTATATCGTAGTACAAACAACAATCAGTTTCAGGACACAGACAAAATTGAGCATCTAGGCTGAATGAACATTCTAATGTGAATTTTATTCTACCATATGTAATTTTCCAAATTAAAAAAAAACCACCAAAATACCTGTCTGTAATTCCTTCTGTCCAATGCCATTCTGTGCTGCCAGAAGTGTTTGAAAAAAGGTGGCAAGATTTCTGTTTTAATGTAGTTTGCTTCAACACCATCTGTACCACAACACTGCTTTACCACCTGACAGGAAATAAAAAGCCAACCATTTTAATTCTGTATGGTGTGGGGTTTGGGGTGGAGTTTTTTATTTGGTTGGTTTGGGTTTGGGGTATTTTTTGTTTAAGAAAAATAAATACATATGTATGTATTCCATATTAATGCTAAACAACCATTGTGACATACCTTCAACACAATTTTTTTCATCTCTTCATCAGGAGACTGGAACTCTCTGATAAGGATTAGCATGACTTCTCTGGTATAATAGTTTGCATACTCAGCATCCATGAGTGGAATCAGGTAACCAATAGCCTTCAAAAAGGCAGCCAAACCCTATTTAAATACAGAAATTTGTCTCTGATTAGTTACAGAAGGGACACATCCATTTCAGTTCAAACTACAGAAAGTACTTCAGACATACCTTTCCTCTGTGCTGACGGATACCCTTCCACAAAGGCTTCAGAACAGAATCAAATGACTCAATACCATAGGGAGTAGCTGCCTCAGCCAAAGCAGCAATGGCCAAAGCACTGATGGTGCGAACTTTCTGTTGCTCATCCACCAGCCCTGCAAGAGAACAGTGTTTAGTGGCACTTCTTGTACTTGAGGCTTAAGTTCAAAACAGCAAAAATAGAGGAGCGGTGTGAAGGGGATTCATTTATTTTCAGGAATACTGAACGACTATTCCTCTTTCAGACTGAGCTGAAATGCTTCTCAGTGTCAGAAGAACAACAAAACCAGGACCTTGCTGTAACTGTGCCTTACTGAGGTACGTAAAATTCTCCAGATAAAAAGTGATTAAAAAAACTTTGCCTGGGAAAGCAGAACTTACCATGTTCAATGATTTCAACCAAGCTCCTGAGATGAGGCAAGATAGCACAACCCATAAGAATGGCAATCTGCTGCACGATCTTGATGCCAGTGTGCCTGGCCTGCCAGGACTTTTTGCTTTTACAAACAGCTTTCAAGAAGGGTAACAGAGAAGGAATGCCCAGAGCAGAGGCAACAACAGCAAAGGCTCGGGCTGTTGTATTTCTGACATATTCATCCATGTTATCAATATCCGGTCGCATTGTGGAGATCATTGTTGCCAAACCAGCAGCCTGAAGGAAAAACACATGAAACACCAATTGAATTTATGAACAGCACAGTAAATTCTTCTGCCATATCTATACACATGCAACTATATGTGAGCTAACTCAGTGCTTCAGTGAAGAATGCAGTTTTACCTTAGCCAAGTTAGAAATAATTTCTCTGCCTTCCACTCTAGCATAGTAGTCCTCATCAATCAGCAATGGTTCAATGACGACAAGGATCTGAAAAAGATTAATATTGCCTTTCATTAATACTTTTAATTGTATTTCTGGCCCTACTAGAGTCCATTAAACAAAAATTATTCCATAGATTCAAGCTTAAAACTTTACTACAATCAGAAAAAAATTACATCTATTATGCTGTTTTCACAGCTTTTTGTCTGTGAAGGACCTGGTCCAGAGATATTACCTAGATCAGGGTAGGATCTCCTTCCCACCTCCAAGAGGGCATGTATCATATTTACACCATGCCTTAATAGTACAAGGTCCACACTTCAATCACACTATAAAAACTTTAAGTTTGGCTTCAGAAATACGAAAGCCAATTATGTTAAAAAACAAGGTATCATCCTCTTCTAATATCCACATTAAAAAGCAGAAAAGGCAAATCAGATGAAACAGTAAACTGCAACAGACCTTGTGTACATATGGTCGGACCAAGTCATCCAATTTGTAAAGAATTCTGTCGATGACTTTGACAAGCAAGTGACGCTCCTGATCTTCAAGTGTTGGCGACATCAGCAGAGGCAGAATCTGGTTAAACAACGGCCCTGCTCCAAATTCCCGAGCTTTATCAGTAATTTGTCGCAACGCAGCCTAGGCAAGACCAAAATGCAGTTAGACCGAGGAAACAACCCTGAACAATTATAAAACAGATACTAACCAAGTTAACATGTAACTGACTAACCACAGGCTTAAAAATACTTGCCCCTACCACAAAACTCTAAGTTAAACAGTTTTATGCTGATCTGTCTGAACACAAATGTGTGATGACACACACTGTGCTTGCTGGCTCCCAGGTGTTGCTTTCAAGAAAAGCCTGCTTCTGGTCTAGTATTGGCTCCATCTGAAAAGCAGCTTCACAGCACTTACTTGCATATAGGCAGCTTGGTGTTATGGTAAATTTAGAGCAAACCTGTGCAGAAAAGCTTGTTATTGTGTTGTCTAATGCTTAAGGCCAAGGCCAAGAGCTACACTGCTAATTGAAGTGTAGGAAGCAAACTCCAGAAAATTACAAAGCCCCATCAGCAAAATTTGGTTTCTCATAATTGCAAAAGAACAATATTCAAACCATGTAACATTTAGTGACTGGCATTGCTGTAGAAAGAGCAGCAATACCAAATACACTGAATGACAAACCAAAAGCCACAGAGATATGGAAGAGGAAGAAAGCACTAAAGAGATAAGCTGTTTTGGCTGGGATAGAGTTGATTTTCTTCACAGCAGCGAGAATGAGGATGTTTGGATTTGTGCTGCCAACAGTCCTGATAACACAGAGATGTTTCAGTTACAGGGCTTACACAGAGTCAAGGCCTTTTCTGTTCCTCACCCCACCAGCAAGGGGGCTGAGGTGCACAAGTTAGGAGGGGACAGAGGCAGGGCAGCTGCCCCAGCTGACCACAGGGATATTCCACACCATATGCCATCAGGCTCAGCATACAAACCAGGGGAAAAGCTGAGCAGGGGCCACTGCTCGGGTACAAGGTGGCCAACAGTTGGTGGTAAACAACTGTATTCCATTTGCATCACTTGTTTTCTTGGGGTTTATTTCTCCCTTTTTTTTGTCATTTTCCTTTACTATTATTCTTGTTCTGATCTCAACCCACAAGTCTTCTCACATTTACTCTTCTGATTCTCTCGTCCAACTTCCTGGAGGGGAGGCAGAGGGGAAGCAAGCAGCTGTGTGGGGCTTAGCTGCCAGTTGATGTTAAACCACAACAGATATCAAAGTTTAGAAGATTATCTTAAAGAGAATACCACAGACAACTGAAGCTAAACCTGAAAACAAACACCAATTGGTGAAAAATATAATTACACAAGCGCATCTGACAGTTCATCTTACCTTTCGCATGGGAGGTGTGCCATTCTTTATTTTCAGAAGTAATTTCATTATTTTTCTCTCCTTCTGTTCCTCAGGACTCAGAGTCGATTCATCAACATCAACCTACAAGTAAGTCCAAACAAGTAAATGGGCATTGCTACATACTCAAAAGAAATGGGGAAAGTTACATCAGCATGAATGAAATCTCATTTACCAGCAGTTTGTCAAAGTACTGGATATCATCTGGCTTCAGGAAGGGAAGATTGCCAGATGGCTGGTCATTAACGCTCTTCATAGTCCGGTCTTCTGTCTGCATGTGGAATCCAGTCATGCCTCCCAAGGGCGTTGGAGTCGCTGTGAGTTTACGAGCCGGAGTGCGAATAGGTACATAACCAGCTGGTGGGGGAAGAACCTACAGAAAAAGAACAAAATTTAATGCAAGAGACATAAAAAGAGAAAAGCATCAAATACAAAACATCGCTCAAGTTCTCGCTTTTATTTGTTTGGGGATTTGTACAAATGTTATTGCCTACACCCATTCCATGTTCACATCAATACAAACAAATTCACTGTGACGGTTTTTATTTGTGCTTATCCTGTATTGACAATATTCCAGAAGAAAGCTCACTTCCACTACTGAGGGCTTGTAGTATATATCTTCAAGTCTCCACGGATCAAAGAAGCACTTCAAATTCTGCATTAACACAGTATACTTGCTTCTTACTCTCTTCTATGTCTTCTGCATCTGGTCTTAACATTTTTATTAGTTCATTCAGTGCTCATTTCTGGACCTGACAGGCATTCCCAACACTGAGAAGCAGAATAATGACTGGCGTGTGAGATCACCTTTAGATCTTCCTTTCTAATGGACTTATAATAAATCAATAACCAAATCAAACAAGCATCTACTATCAATAATCAACAGTTAATGTGAAACAATCTACTTTGGAGGGTGAGGGGCGCAGTTCAGTAACTCCTGGCAATTAAAAACACCTATCATGGTTTGCTGTATTTTAATCCAGATGAATTACCTTATATCCTTCTGGAAACATAGCATCCAATTCCTCATCTGAAAGTGGTCTGTTTCTCTCATCAATTTCCCTTTCCCAACGCCAAGCCTGCAGCTGTTCCGGAGTCATGCTCATGATATGACCTATATTCAAATTTTAAAAAAGGGAAAAGTATTTTTAAAAAAATCTTCTGTATGGAGGAGATGACTTTATTTCACTCTTAAGTGCTCTCTTGAGTTTTCATAGCACTTGAAATCAGCAGTAAGGTATCAGTAAGAGACCAGACTTTTTGAGAGCCTTTTATGAATTTTTACCAATGAAACTAAACAGCAACAGACATGAAGTCTCAATTCCCCTCCAGAGCTAAGCTACTGTGGACCTTAAAAACAGTAAACTGAGCATATACTGAATGATTTCATTGAGGCAAGAGAGCCTGTTAGCCGGCAGTCTATTTCAAGACACAATATAAATCCCCATTCCCACAAACCCAAGTGAAGTCTTGCCAAAGGACTGAGCTTACCTGGGGTAGGCGTTGCCATGTTCATAGCTGGTGTCCCAATGGGGGTTTTGCCAGGTGTCAGAACAGGAGTGCTGCCACCCATCTGGCTCGCAGGTGTTTCATCCCATCGGGATTTTCTTTTACTTGCTCCTGGGGTTGGTGTCTCACCAATGGAGTCACCACCTCGGTCTGTACGAGGTGTCTCAGCCCATCCACTGCCATGGCCTGGAGTATCTAAGGAAAAAAAACAAACCAATTTTTGCAGAAAGCTGAACAGTACATACTCTGACTATAGTATCAACATCCAAACCAATTTTCAAGGTCCTCATTTCTACACAAATTAAAAAGTATCAAATGAACAAACAGTAAACAAAAGAGTAAAGATTATTTTCATGAATATTGAAAAAAATGCAGGCATTACACTAAAAAACATCCAAAAGATAACTCTATTTTCTGACAAAATTGTGTTATCTTGCTGACACACAGCATAAAAAGGTAAAATTCTAAAAAAACCCAGAACTACTCAGATATTTTAGAATTCGAACAACATACTCCACATACTCCCTTGATTAAAGTATTAGGCAACAACAATTTTTCACTGTTCTGACACAAGAGTCAAATTCAAACATGGTAGGTGAGAAAACTCCTCCAAAACTTGTTCTAATTATAACCTCCTCAAAAAACTTTAAAAGCAACACACACAAAAGCAATTCAACCTGAGCTCCCTCTACACATTAAAACCCCAACTCACAGCAGTCACTAGAAACACGTAACTTTGCTTCAATTTTTGAGCCAAGATACTTTCCCAGGTGTGAGTTAAGCTCACAGGCACAACTCAACAGTACAAACTCTGACAAGAACAACATCCCACTGTTGCAGCCCTGTTCCAGGTGGGTCTGGAGGACCACATTACAGGTTTTGTTTTCACCTTAAAAGGACATGTTTCCAGCCTCAACCAATTGGAGTCAGACCACCGCACCTGGGGCGGGGTCACTTGAGGTCACATATACCTGTGTTTTTGAATAAACTTGGGATTTGCTTTACATCACATTGGTGTGTGCAGTCTCCTCTAGCGCAGGCCTGGCGGCAACATCCCACAACAACCACTAGATGTCACAACATAATTACTTCTTGACTGACTTCTGATCTCACTGATAGCTTACAGTGAAAAAATCCATTACAATTAACCATTCAGAACTTGTGCACTTTCCAGTTTGCCACCAGTACCTCTTTCTGTTTTGGGTGTTTCATCCCATCGATTTTTGCGCGCACTGGAAGTGGCACCTCCATGGCCTGGCGTTGCATGACCAGGCGTGTCCCGGCCGGGTGTTGCTGCTCCTGCTGGTGTGTGACTGGGAGTTGGATCCCATATTTTTGACCCCGGGGTGGCACCAGGAGTTTCACTGCCCTTTGCACGGCCTGGAGTCTCATCCCATCGCAGAGATGGTGTATGTCCAGGAGTCTACACAACACAAAGCCAAAAGTATCAGCATCGCTCACACTGTACAGTATAAAACTGCTACTTGCTCTAAGTAGTATAGTATGGCCAGACCTCATGAATGAAGATTTGGGCAGGGCTTTCCCCACATGCCCTTCCAGCCTGCGCAGTGGATTTTTTAGGTGAGGCACAGCATGTGCAAAACTGGCCCCACCGTTTAAGTCCTGAGGTCCATTTGCCACGGCCGAGTGAGCTTGGACAGTGACAGAGAAGTCCTCAGGACTAAAACCTACAGCACCCGGTACTGAGCGGGGCTGACCCTGCTGAGCATCCGAGATCTGACGGGATCAGATGGACAGACCCCACTGAGACTCGAACTCAGGACCTTGGGATTCAGAGTGCTCTCCTTTACACCATGGGGTCACCCCTCTTGCTAAGTAGAGTAAGAAACTTCTGACATTCAAGAGAATAAGCACTAATCATGTCTTTTGTACATGCCTGATGAGCACTAGGATTATTACCTCTGCTTGATCCCAACTGGACAATTTTTTAGGTGTGGCACCAGGAGTCTGATCAGCTGTTTGATCCCAACGCCGTTTGCGTTTTGAAGGCGGCTGAGATGCGGCTCCATTGACGACTTTAAGCTCTCCAGCTTTAGCTTTTTCAGCTAGTTGTTGCCTAATTTCCCTCTGTTCAAAAGTTCAAAAATACAAACAAACATATTTCTTAAGAAGGCCTTCTGAGATTATACAAGGTTTTTCAGCTCTATCTTTTTATGCCTCTTTTTGAGGTTTTGCTCAAATAACACATAATTAGCTATTGCTTTCATTTCAAGGTCACACTTTTTTCAAATTACTCTGTGTTGACAGAGCAGGTATGTGTTTAGAGGGGCTGTTTTTAAATTTATTTTTCTATAAAAGCCCTTCTTGCAGCTTATGCAAGCGCATAGAGAATTCCGAAAGCTGTCAGTTTGTGACCCATATGTATGCCTTAAAATCATTACCCATCTGTTTCAAACAACTTCTACTTAGTGAACTAAAGGTGGATGACATAGAAAATATGTTCATATGAGCTACATCCCATGGCATACAGAATACCTGAGATTCTCATTTAACATTCTGAGATGATAATGGTGAAACTGCACACTAACCCAGACTGTTTTGCATTTATCAATGGATCTATAAGCAGTAAGACTATCAAAATTACAAACTAATTCCTAAATTAGGGTAATACAAGTATGACAAATCAATGTGAGAAGTCACTGGAACTATAAGGTCTTGCTCCAATTAAAAAGATGGCATGGCAGGTTTTACACAAGAAATCTGATTATATTACCAGTATCTTTTTACCTATTAAAATGAATTTTTAATAGCCATGAGTAAAGCATGCACTTTATCATTTTTACCTTTTCTTTTAATGTTTAAAACCAAATGTCAACCTTACACCACATCGTAGTATTGAAACATCTGTTGTTGGTACTGAACAAAAGCCTTTGAAAACCTTCCTGGATTCCCTTGACACACAGCTCACAAAAACAAACTTGTCTGACACTGAATACTTCTCAGTTACTGTTAAGATTTTGTCTCTCACCCTCTGAGGAAAATAAACAGAAAGCCCAAGTGCTATAAAAAAATCCAAATGAAAACATACTGAAACTATTGCTCCCTGCATTGCTTAGGAATTATGTAGAACAGATGTTTTTCACAACTTTCATCTTTAAATTCTACTGACTTTCAATATGTGAAGAACAGGATTTTACAAAGAAAAGGACTTTTAAGTCAAGACAAAGCAGAATTTATGTTCCCACTTTCTTAGCATGCTTTCAAAGGCTGTAATATGAAACTCAGTTCAAGAGGAAAACGCTCCCCTCCCCACACACCTCTTCTTTAGTTAAATGCTGTTCACGCATAACATCCATGTATGTTCTGGCATTCATTTTAGGATCTGGAGTCTTCCCTCCTGTATAAGAGAACAGCAACAGGAATGGAGCACAATGAGTACAGGATAAGCAGAAACTATTGACTTCTACTGTCCTGCTCTAGTATTATACTATTCCATGATCATTTAATTTTACTTTTTGATTGAAATTTTTAAAAATTACATGTATCTTACGTTTATTCAGTTTGCTGATCAATTTAACCTGTTTGAACACAAACATAACTACTGCAGTTTCAAACAAATATTTTAAAGCCGATAAAAATGATACAATGACAACACAGTAAAGAGTCTTCAGAAGTGATGGGTTCCTGGGTTGCTAATCCGGAATACGTACACTTTCGTGCCTTTGTCTCCATCAGCAGTTCTGACTTCAAGCAGCAGAATAGAAGCCTAGAAAATTATCTCTTTACCATTAGTAACACTTTGGAAAGATATTTATAATCAAAACATTACCTTGTGCAAGCTGTTAAATCCTACTTGTTATCTGACTATAAATAACTACTGCATACCTAAGTAATGTTTAAATTGTTCTATCATAAAGACCCATTTATAAGTTGGACAAATTTGGACATGTCTCACAGACCTTCTAGTGTCATACTGTAACAGGGCTTCATTAAAAAATAGAAATAAAACAAAATAAAAAACCCCAAAAAACTGTTTGATGACACTTTCCCCCTCTTGTCCTCTGAAGGTACAATTGTGATTGGGAGCTGAATGCAATACAGTACATACACCACCACAATGATACTCACAGGAAATGGGTTTTGTACACCACAGGCTGTTTTATGCTGTGTATCTTTCATTAGCTAACTTTTTAACTACTTTAAAAGAAGCCCAACTTTATAGAAATGAGACTTGTCAAGAAAAACACTTTTCTTTAAGAAAAATGTGTGGATTTGCTATACAAGTGGTATAGCATTATACTTTAGGGAAAAAAATAAACTTCTTAAACATTTCTATGCTGAAGATCACTGCCCAATTGGCTGTGTCTTTCTGACACTAGCTTTGATAGGACTTTCCTTTGGAATACTTTTTCACCATAATCTACACAGGATGTGTTGAACTGCACCCTTAAGAATGCAGACAGGACTGGCATATAGCAGTACTGCTGTAGGAAAGAAATTAAGGACAGTTAGTATGGGCCTGTGAATTCTGACAATACATGTTTATATCAATTACAATTAAGCAAGTAAAATAATTAATATCCCTATTAATTCATGCAGGCTGAAATTCTCAATTGTAAAACCTGCAAAATAGCTACTAATTTTAAGCCAACAGGCACCTTATTGCCACATGTGAAACTCACTCACCTGAAGAAAATTTCTGCCAGACCCACTAACACCCCTTTTCCTGACTTGCATTCTAAAATTATCAGAACAGACTTGAACTATTAGTAGTATCAAAGTCTTATATATGCTTTTGTTTCTTTTAGCTATACCACCTAAAGTTTACATAGGATGGTAAGAATCAGGTGCTCTATTTGAGAACCAGCATTTCAAAAGCAGTAACCCTGTAAATCTATGACTTGGAATGAAAACTTTCAAGGTACTGAATGAATCTGAGCACTCAATACACAAGTTGTTCAAAGCACAACGCACAACCCAAAACAAAAGAAAAGAGAAACCTTTAACCCTTTGTGTTTCTATGGCAATGGCTCATTGACAATTTTCTTGTCCTTCTACCTGGAAAGAAAATTCGTATTATAAAGATGAAGAATATGGCATCTAGATTTTCAACCAAATCTCTATGAAAAGGGGATGTTTAAAACAAAACTAAGTTTATAAGCATGCCAACAGAAATCAAAGGGCTAAAGACAATTAAGGACAAAAATTCCATACAGGGTATAGAAAAGTCAAAATAAATTACCATCTGCAAAAGGATCAAGACGCTCAGGGGAAATTATCATCATCCGCCTGTGCTTTTTGTACTCATCTTCCCGATCCGCGATCTTCTGAGGACGGTGCTCTGCAAAAGGGTCATACTGAAAACCAAAAACAGCCTGTCAGTCACCTGTCTACGTGGAGCAACATGAAAAGTGTCTGGTACTGTATTCAACTTCAGGAGTTACTAAAAAGGCCTAGATTATTTTTCATCTCAACTATGTAGGAATGTCAAAGCACTACTCTAACATAAATCTGACTTCTGTAACTAGAATTTCACTTTTTTAACAGAGTTTCTTATGAAATCACTTCTGATTAAAATTTTCTATTATATGACTTTATTCCCTTGTTACCAAAGCATGCTGTGCTGTCAACCATTCCCTTTCCTTTTGTAGCTTGACTTAATGCTACTTTAATTTTGAATTTCACAGAAAAATACTCCAGAAATATAAAACTTAAGTGATTACATTTTCCTTAAAAAACCAGAAGTATAAAGGACATTTAGGTTTCCAGTTATTTTAATTTTCAAAGCATGTGGCTTTCAATTAAAAAAAATAAATAGTTTCGTTTATATGCTGTGGTAGTTTTAGTTAGGCCTCAAATTGGCAGGCTCAAGGAGTCTGGGTGGATTGGGACAGACAAGTATCACCTGGCTAAGTACCCAGGGAGATATTTCATACCACATGATGCAAACCTGAGATATGAATGAGTGCAGGAGTGGGAGGTGTTTGGTCAGTTCCACCATGCCCAAACTAAAGGCAGGACACGCTACAGCTGCCCTGCTGAAGTGGGCCCGGCTCTGGCTGCCCTACTTGCATTTTGTTTGAATGCAGGGAAGTAGAAACATTTTGTTGTTACACTTTCTGTTTCTTGCTGGGTGTCTTTTAAGGTGCTTACAGATCTAGAGTGATAGAATCTGTTTTCAAAGGGGAGTGGGGAGTTATTTCTTGTTACTTCTAACTTGTGTAAGTGTCTGTTATATCGCAGTTTTAATTTTCTCTTTTCTGTATAAATATACACAGTTAGTTTAAGCATAAACGTAGCTTGAAGGTTTGGGGTTTTTTCCTCCCTTTTCTCGGCCGGGGAGGAAAAGCTCTGACTCTGTATTGGGCAGTTGGCATTTTGCCAGCTCAACCCAAGACATAAGCCCATATTGGCTTTACAAGCACAAACATCAACTTTTACTACTCTGAAATTCCAAGCTAAAGCAGTTACAACCTTACAGCAAAACTGAAAAAGCACAGCCTTTTCCATACATCTTGTACTTCCAGAAGACAAGATGTGGATTAACACTTTTTTCCCCTAATGCCTAAACCAGAATGTGACTGTCACAGAGTCACAGACTATTCTGAGTGGGAAGGGACCCACAAGGATCATCGAGTCCAACTCGTAAGTCAATGGCCCACACAGGGGATTGAACCCATGCATTATTACAACCAAGTTTTAGCCAGCTGAGCTAATCTCAGGGTCACACCTGCTCAGTAGACTGTGGGATGTCGTTAAGCAGTGCCACTGGCGCGTGGTACCCCGGCTTCTTCTGGCCCAGCAGACTGGTGGAAGGGTAGTCGTCGTCATCCTGTCAGTGAACAGACACGGCAAATCTGTTATGCTGATGTTGTATTTACACAAAACAAAACCAAATGAACATGCTGTGGTCATAGAAAAGACAGAAATGGACAAGCATAATAGTTAATTCCAAATTTTAGCAAGCTTTCTCAAACAGCTTTTATTATTATTTCCAAACTGCTGAATCAGATAAACCCACCTGTATCACTCAAAGGGTGTCTTGTTCTCCACAAGGCTCAAATATTCTGCAATATGCCACATTTCATCAAGCATGCTGTCTATACTAGTTAGACAAAATACTGCACTGCTGATACACCTCCCTATTTGGGATATGAAAACTGGTGCAGGTAATCAAACTATTTTCCTTAGAAGTCAGCTATACCTACAGAACTAAACTTGAGTAAACAACCCTATTAAAAAGCTTCAGAAAGAGTGAAAAATTCAGAGACATTCATGTAAGTTTAGTTGTACTCAATCACAATGGCAATAATGAGCATTCTCTTTTGCTATTTATTTCTTCGTATCAGTAGACAGTTTCTATGCAGTAACTTAGAAAAACTGCTCTTAAAACTATGAAACTTTTTCAGTGAGTCCCAGAGTAGTGGTAATATTTAATTTAGGGATTCTTACACGTTTATGGATGACACAAAGTACATCACTAAAAAAAAAATCCAATGTACCAACTAGTACTAAATTGAACAATCTTCTTCACTCTTAGAAATAAAATTCACTCAGTCTAATATGTTGTTGCCCATGTATTTATGATTAGATCTTCAGTTTCTGGCTGCTCTTGCAACTGAAAATGTGGCTGGTCAAATGTTTAACATTAGGAATTAACATACAGTAATCTTACAACCAGAATAGATGAGAACCTAATACTGTGAAAAAGCCAATTCTCAAAAACTGCTCTGAAATTTGAAACGAAGTGGAAATAGAAGTCTTAGAACGGTCACTGAAATTTGCTGGACAAAGATTTATTAGACTTTTTTTGCCATCATTTTTTATCTTGGCAGTAACAACAGAACAAAGTTAATTATTTCAGGCAAGGCTAATACTGATTAAGTTCCAGGCCACAATTTTTTGCCTTCGTTTTGGGCCTCCAGGCCTCTCAAAGTGCAACTCATGAAGTACAAGCCAGACTTAGAACTACAGCCCTGCTGAGAAGGACTCGGGTGTGCAGGTGGATGAGAGGCTGGACATGACCCAGCCATGGGCACCCACAGCCCAGAGAGCCAACCATGTCCTGGGGGCATCAGAGCCCCACAGGCAGCAGATGAGGGGGGATTCTCCTCCCTGCCCTGCTCTGGTGATCCCCTGCAGTGCTGCATCCAGCTCTGGGTCCCTGCACAAACAGGACACAGGCCTGGATGGAGTGAGTCCAGAGGGGGCAACCAGGGTGATCAGAGGGATGGAGGAAAGGCTGAGCTGGGGTTGTTCAGCCTAGAGAAGACAAGACCTAATCGTGACCTTCCAGTATCTGAAGAGAAGGTACAAGAGAGCTGGAAAGGGACTTTTTACATGAGCATGTAGTGACAGGAGAAGGAGGGATGGCTTCTAACTGAGAGAGCCAGTTTAGATTGGATATTAGGGAAAAAAAATCTTCACTGTGAGGGTGGTGAGGCCCTGGAACTGGTTGCTCATAAAAACTGTGGATGCCCCAGTCCTGGAAGTGTTCAAGGCCACATTGAGCAACCTGGCCTGGTGCAAGGTGTCTCTGCCCATGGCAGGGGGGTGGGCACCAGGTAGTCTTTGCAAACAAACTATTCCACGATTATGAGCCTCCCAGATAAGATGTATTTGGTCCAACATGGCTTTAATAACAACAACTGTTTTTACTACAAGCAACTGCTATTAAAAAATTCTCAAAATTAATTTTAAAATACTTAGATTGCATGCCCTAAACAAACAAATACACAAAATCACTTACATCTTCCAATTCGGTTGCTGCAATGGAAGTGACGTATCCAGCAAACCTGCTGTCACTGCCCCCATAGATTTCTTGATCATAATATCCTGTGGAATCAAGGCCCACTCCTTGTGCTTCATCAAGAGCAGGCTTTTTTCCTTGAATTTCTCGAATTTGTGCTTCAATATCTAAGGTAAAGACAAAAAACAAGTCTTTTTACAGATAATGTAATATGTTAAGATGTACAGCAAACAGTTTTTCGTGCAAGCTCAAAGATTATCGCCAAAGAAATGAACAAATATGACACAAACCCCCACAGAATCACAGTATTTATAAGCAGCTTTTCCTTGAGTTGTACTATTACCCAGCACAGACTACTTTAATTGTAAGGCAAGGCAAACTATTCAAACCCACTGCTGATAACTTTCACCTTCCAGAGAGAGCACAGCACAGCAACACTGCTCAACACCACACCAACACTTTGACAACAATGCAATCCTCTCATTTAAAAAAGCCCTCCACAATGTTACCAATTTTCCTAATTTAAACAAAGCTGTTCAAAAGAGCTACTGCAGGAGTTCTCAAAGCTGAGATTTCATAAAACAACACAGCACTGTGATTTCAAAAATAAACACTCTCATATGTCACTGGGTACAAACTTAACAAAAAGCCCCCAAACTTTTCACTTCGGCAGCTCAAATGTTATTTACTCATCGTTATTCCTGCCTGCACCACCACCTTTTGAGAGTCTGCTGTTCTTCTGGATAACAAAACACCTGCCCTTCAATCAGGAGAAACAGGAGCTTTGTCATTGTTTTGCTGTATCAGGATGTGACTCTCATCAACTCTGGTGGCCAACTCTGACCTTGGAAATTTGGTACTTTCAGAAAGAACATCAAGTTACTAATCCACAAAACAAGGAAAGAAATTAAACCACGTCTTCCTCCTACCTGCTGTAATGCAACAAGAAAAACTGTACCACAACACCTGCTAAGAAATCTGACAAAAATTACCTTTTTTTTCTTAAGGTAAGATGCTAATGCAAATTATTGGATCAGAACTGCTTAGTTTAAAAGTTTGAACTGTCAAGCCTGTAACCTTCAAGACTTAAAGCCACAGAGCTGGGTCCTTTTCTTATCTCTTATCAGACTGCCACTAACAAAAAAAACCCCAAACAAACAAAAAAAGTAACAAAAACACACACACCACTGTAAATCAAATTGTGCCTCCTTGTGTTTTCTGGAGCACAACTCCTGTGGGGAGAGGCTGAGGGAGCTGGGGGTGTTTAGCCTGGAGGAGGCTCAGAGGTGACCTCATCACTGTCTAAAACTACCTGAAGGGAAGTTCTGGCCAGGTGGGGGTTGGTCTCTTCTCCCAGGCACTCAGCAATAGGACAAGGGGGCACGATGGGCTCAAGCTCTGCCAGGGGAAATTTAAGTTGGAGATCAGAAAAAAATTCTTTCCAGAGAGAGTAATCAGGCATTGGGATGGCCTGCCCAGAGAGGTGGTGGATTCCCCATCCCTGGAGGTTTTTAAACTGAGATTGGCCGTGGCACTGAGTGCCATGATCTGGTAAAGGGACTGGAGTTGGACCAAGGGTTGGACTTGATGATCTCGGAGGTCTTTTCCAACCCAATCAATTCTATGGTTCTAAGATATACCACAGAGGCTGACTGAAATCTTCCCCAGCCACTTAAGGGCTTCCATCAACCTTTTGCAGCTCTCTGGAGTAGAGTAACTTGGACAGTCCCCTCTGTGTCACAGAAACTCAGGGTCCCTTGAGCTCCTGAGAAGCTGAAACCTGACCAAAGCCTCATTCTGTTGGCTGGGAGCACCCGCTGAGTCCAGCAGAGACATCCAGCTCCCACTGAAATCCTGCACAGCACAGGGATTCCAGTGAGCCCAGAATTCAGACACTGGTCCCCAATATGTTACCTCCTGGAGAAGCAGCAGAAAGAAATTACTGTCAAATGAGGGATCTCTCTCTTGCCCACAGGGGTCTCTGATCACCTTCAATGTGTTCTGCTGTCCCATGTCATCTTTAAGGTATTCTACTTCAGTGAAGCCATCCTGTGCCATGGCTGTGGAGCCAATGCAACTGAAAGACCTTCCTCATGCAATTTTTAGTTATTTCTGCTTCTCCCAGAGGGCAGATCAAGCTCCTGGTTCCTTGTGCAGCTCTGGGGTGAAAGGGAATACCCAAAGCTTCTCTCTCTCCCAATGGCAACACTACTCCTCTGGGTGATTTTAGAGTACAAGTACCAGTTTCTTGTTTCTAAAGAGCAGTTACTAGAACAACACTCTGCCCCTTCAGTAGCTCAGAAAGTCCTGACTGAACACACATAGCTGTTCAACACCAAAAAAAAAGCCTACAGATCTTGCCTTCACTGCAGGATCATCCTGCCTGTCCATCACTGAATCAGCCTGACCACATAACTCAGCCCAGTCACACCAGCAAGTCCCCTGCCCTGCAGGATGGGCCACAGACACTTATTTGCCTGTGCGTGGCCTCCCACCCACACGGTCTGTTAAAACTATTGTGGGATTTCTGCAGCAAAAGCATTAATGCAAAAGTGTTTTCCTATTACTACTTCTTACCAACACCGAGCTTACTAAAGCCTTGTTCTCTTGTTTTTTAAAACAGCTCCATTTACTGAGGAGAGTACAGGTCTCCTTTATTGTTGGCCTTCTCCTCCACATCTCAAGGCCTGTATCTGTTGGCAGAGTACGGAGCGTTCTGTTCCTCACAGCAAAGGCTGTTGGGGCACCTGCACCAGAGAGGAACGAACGTCTGCACAGGGCGGGGCCAACAAATGCCACTCACGGCCACCACAATTGTCACCCAGTGCCACACAGGTGCCAGATTAAAGGGGCACTCCACAGAGGACGACCCCTGACATGCACAGAACCCCCAGACCAGCTCTGCACCAACAGGCAGCCCGGCGGGCCAGCTGGAAAATGCTATTCTGACATCCAGGATGTATTTACATTCCTTGAGATAACGGGCACTGCCCTGGAAAACTTCACACCCTATTTAACAAACCACTTCAATACAAATTAAGAGGGAGTAATCACAAAGCTTAAAAATACATCGTGCAAAGCAAAGTACTTGTTAAAATATTTAGTTAACCAGTCCACTAATAGAAACTTCAGTCACAGAGAAACAGTAAAGGGAGTGGGATTTAGGAGAGGGAAAAAAGGAGTGAGATAATATTCTCCTCTTCTGTACTTTACTCTGTGAAATATATTTTGGTATTTTAAAAGAAGTAACTTTAACATGCACAGTTGATTTTGAACACACTATAAAGTCACCCCATTTGAACTGGAGGTCAGTGAACACTGAGCTCAGACAGGTCAGGAGAGCCAGTCCCAAAACACCGACTCCGTTACCACGCAGGGAGTTCTACTTGCAAGATTGAAAAGCAGAACCTGCCCTACACTGCAGTAGCACTTTATAGAGTAAACACTTCCTATGTTTTCGTGCCTTATCACAGTTTTGCACATTTAGCCTGCCCTGTGCAGCTTTATTTCTGGCTACTTTAGCACTCTCAAACATATTAGATCTCTGTATTATGTTTGGTGATCTATTTGTTCTTTTCTGAGCAAGAAAAAAAAATCAAATTATAAACTACTTCCAGCAGATTTCAAAGCTCAATTATTTATTGAGGCTTCATAAGCTGCCCCTTCCTTTTCAGCCTAAACCAGAGCTCCCCCTTGAACTCCGTAGCTGACACAACCTCCAACTGCTCTGATACTCCTGTCACGTTCTGACTTAACACATCGACCAGTATTTAACGAAATAAAAGAAATACATAAGAGTCTTCCAGGATGATTTAGTAACAAACAACTGGATTAGGAAGATTAGTCTGGAACTGAAAAAAGACAGGATAGTGCTCAGAATAAAAACAATAAACCTGTTCAGCCAATGCCTCCACGTTAGAGGGACATGACCATACCCTCTTATACATATTTTCATTTTACTACCCCGTGTTTAAAGCCTGTTCTGATACATCACTAATCAAAACGTGCAACTGGAAGCACATCAATGTCTCCACTGCAGCCAACAGACCACGATTTGCTCCAATAAATATGCAATTTAAGTAAAAAAACCCATGCTTCAACAATTGTACTATTTTATTAAGAAAACCTCCCCAGATAATATGAGAGGCAGAGCACTGTGATGGGCAATTCTCGCTGGGTGGTATCTCACCAACCCTCAGCACATAAACAAAGGACAAGACAACTGCAATTCCACGAAAATGTCCTAAAACTTAAAAAAAATAGAAATAAAAAAGGTGAGAACAATAATAAAAAGGGTGAGTTTAAGCTTTCCTTCATCCCTAAACTCAGATTAGGTCTGCAGAGTTACAAACTACATTAACCCTATTTCCATGGGAGATGATGGTTCTTCATTTGGAAAGTTTTTTTCAGTGCAAAACTGAAAACAAAACCCTCCATCTCCAAAGGCAACGAATATCTGTGTGCCCTGCCCACCCCACGGTGCACACCCACCGCCCGGAGGGGACTCTCGATTAATGAATTACGGATATAAATTAAGACTAAATACAGCAGGCCACTTATTATACACAAAAACACGAGAAAAAAAGCCAGAACCAGAGCAGTATAATTGTGAACATTATTCCCCACTGCCTGAAGATGGTTGAAGGAAAGGCAAGCCGCTGTCCATGCCCACAAGGACAGGACTGATTCACGCTACGCAGAGCTGGGAGCAGCAGCACTTAAGGCACTTTGGGAACAACACACGGCCCCGAAAGGCCGCGCTGCCCGGGCCGCCCCGGGGCCCGCTCTGCCCGGTGAGGCCGCGGCCGGCAGGAAATGTGTGTAAAATGGCAGCGGGCACGCTCAGCCCCGGCGCTTTCCCTCCTCCGGGCACTTTTCTCGGCCAGCAGGAACACCCCTTCCTTCCTTCCTTCCGCCGCCCCTGCGGCCAAAGGGCTCGGGCTCGGCCACACACGCGCTGTGGGCGCCTCGATGCGAAACCCGCAAAGGGCCGCGGGGCCTGCGCCGAGCGCGGCCGGGCCGGGGGGAGCGGAGCGGGGACACCGCGCTCCCAGTTCGGGCCGGGCCGGGCCGCGCTCGGTGCCCAGAGAGCTCGGTGAGCGCTGCCCGCGGGCCGGGCCCGGCTCCCTCCCGGCTCCCCCCCCCGGCCCGGGCCCGGCGCTGACGGCGCAGCCGCCATTACACAGAGCCGCGGCCCGCCCTGCCCCCGCCGCCCGCCCGGCCGCGTCCGGCGCCGCCCGGACCCGCGGAGAGGCACCGCAGCAGCCGCGGGGGAGCGGCCGGGCCCGGCGGGGGCGGGTGCGGGGCCTCCCGGGCGCTTTTACCTTCGTGTGTCTTGGCGATCTTCGCCATTTTGTGCAGCGCCGCCGACGCCGAGGCGGAACTGCCGAGGCCACGCCCCTTCCGCCGCACGGGGCCTCCGCGGCCTCATTGCGCATGCGCGTGTATGGCCCCGCTGGACCCGCCCACCCGTCTGATTGACGACGCGCTCAGCCAATGGCAGCGCGGGGATCTCGGGGGCGGGGCCTGAGGGCAGCCGGGGGCGGGGCCTGAGGGCAGCCATGGCCGCGCCACGGGAGGCTGAGGGAGGTTTGGGAAACCCACAGGAATTAACTCGTTGTTACAGCCCCCGGGGATTAACTGCAGGGCAGCCCCTCAGCCTGGGCAAGGCTACTCAGTGCTTTAGTAAGGGCTTGAAAGAGAGAAGGGAATCTGCGTTTCCAACAGCGTTTCCAGCACTGGCAGGTGCCACCAAACTGGCCACACCACTGGGAGGTGGGGGAAGGAATTGAGAATCCTCTTATATTGATTCATACAAGAAGGAATCTGAGATCAAGGAGGTGAACTTTGGTAACAAAAAGCAGAGGTTACTACATACCGGAATTTTAAGTCAGTATTTGAATTTAAGGTAAAAAAAATAAAAAATGGTGACATGGACAGCAAATCAAAGCTGCAGGTCTGTCAGCAGCCAAGGGCTGTGCAGAGGAAGGAAATTACTTCGAGCCCATTCAAAGTGGCTTTGCACACAAGGCCTGCCCAGCAGCGTTGCCCTTTCCTTGGCACAGCCAAAGCCACTGATGGAGCACACGGGAATGGAGTTCGTTTTAGGCCTCTGCAGTTCAATAAACTCGTGTACAAACTCAACAGAGCCTGGAAGAGAACAGAGCAAACAGCCAGAGGTTTGTGAAACACGGCCCGGGGGGGATGGAACAAATTGTTCAGCTGCTCTGCAGTAACTGCCCTTACTCCACTTCCACGTTTTGTTTGGGAACTGTGAACTTTTTCCCCAGTTCTGTGGGTGTGACATACACATATTTCAGCACCACTGTCACCATGTACCTCATAACTGAATGGCATTAATTCTATCCACGTGCAAAGCCCTGGGGACTCTCCCTCACAGCCAAGTGTAGTGAATGAGCTCATTTCTCATTCTCTGAACTTCAGTAGTAGGAAGCACACACGTCAGTAAAGCACCAAGGCTGACTGCACAACCTGAGTACAAAGTCCAGGACTGCTTACTCACACAACACATCAATGGCATTTCATAACACTGTGTCATGTGTAAACTTACATAATTTATTTACTATCACACAGTTCTCTTGTACAACTGGTCAGTTCCTCATCTCCTCAGAAGCCTTTGCAACAGGCACAGGTCAAGTCAACTTGAGAACTTCCGATAAGGTAAAATGTATAAACTATTTGCAAAATGGGTGATAAATACATGATGGCAAAACTCACATTGACTCCTCACTCCCCTTACAAAAGATGGTGGGTCACATTATGGGGTTTTGAGGGTTATCATAAAGAAAGTAATGCCAAGGTCATGTGTTTGTGTTAACAGATCCATGTGGTCAACCTATTGATCTATAGATCTGCCTGCCTTGTTTGGATTGGTTTGCAGGAGTTTGTTGGACAGTTCTGCTTGTAATATTTTACCAAACTACACAAGCTCAAAGGTTCCTGAGAACAACTGTCACTCGAAGGTGCAGAGACTCTTCTGGTTCTTTATTAAACTCACATTCTGCATTTCTAGAAAGAGGCACTTGCTCATGCCAAGGACATGTGAGGGGAAGGTTGAGGCAGACAGTAACTCCCTACTGGCAAGAATTTTATGCATGTAGCTATTTTAGGTAAATGTCACATGCTTGGATTCACTATGAAGATCAATTTGCAGTATCTTTCTCATTTCTTGAGCCTGACTTCCAACTTATGTTAAGCAGAACAGTTGCAATATTACAATTCCTCTGTTATTAAACAAAACTGAGCTCAGGGATGAGATCCCAAGGGACACTTTAAAGTAGTCATTTTGGAATAGGCCATTTCCCACATAAAAGGGAGCTATGTGTTATTAGAACAAGCAGGAACCGTGCTGTGATGAAACAATGAGAACACAGCTTTCTGTTGGTGTCTCCTCCCTGCTTTCCTGGCAAATTCTGCATGGTGCCCCAGGTTCTTTGTGCCTGCCTGTCAGAGCCCTGAGTATGTACTTTTGCCTCCCAAACAACAACTCCATCACACAATGTCCACAGGATACTGACAGGGCTGGTACTCAGTGGTTTACCAGTCCCACTGAGCCTGCCCAGGTTCCAGGGAATCCCTCCCCCCACATATACATGTGAATTCCTATATGGATTTGAAACAGATTGGATTTAACAGCCCATAAGCTTTGCAGATTTGGAATCGTAACTAAGTTAAAGACCTGTGAGGTCCCACTTTACGTAAGATTCAGGTCCAATTTCATGGGCAGCTGAACTGTCCCTGGCTGGCACTGCTGCTGGAAGCATCATCCAGACACTTTGCCCGTCCTTGACTGACCCCATCCATTGTGCCAGGGGAAGTTTCTGGCACCGGTTCACTCGAACAGGCCAGGCTTCTGACTACACCCTCCTGCTCCTTCTTCCAAAAAGAACTTTTTATTTGTATTCATTTTTTCCCCACACACAAATAAAGAGTTCTACAATGGGCTGACATTATGCAGAAAAACTGCAAATCTGATCTAAACTCCCAGTGCTTCATTTCACCCCAGGTCTGTGCTTAGATTCATGTGCCAGGGACACTTCACTGACATTCATGTGTCTAATAAAGATAAGGGAAAAAATTCATAAACCAAAGTGAAGAAATATTGAACAGCATCCCTTATGCTTCAACTCCATAGAAACCTAAAATATGAATAAAGAAAATAGTACAAAATAAAATCTCTTCCAGTTCCATTTTTGCTTCTGATGTCAAGAAAGAACAAGGTAGAAATGATCCTTTTTGTCACTGGAAAGCCAGAGAGTTAAAACCCCACACTTTGGATGAAAGACTTGTTTGAGGGGTTGGAGTGAGGGGCTGCTCTGTGTCCTGCAGCAGGGGAGGGGTGTGTGTAACCTGGGCCCAAACCACCCTGCACTGTGTCACTGCTGGCAAGGACAGGCTGAGGCACATCAGTGAAAGAGGGGATGGGGCTGTCTGTGCTCCCACAGTCCTGTGGGCTCCCCGGGGGTGTCTGAGCATCTTTTTGTGGATTCTGCCTCAAGAGGAGCTTCAGGCCCAGAGCCCACAGTGTCACCTCCAGCACATCCCCCAGGGCTGGCACAGGCAGGGCGGCAGCACAGCCAGAGGAGAGGCCAAAGACACGACCCTCCTGCAGCAGCAATTCCCCCATTCTGCCAGAGCTGAGCCTGCTGGCTGGGGGTCAGTGAGGATCACGCTCCTCCTCAGCAGTTAAACAAATACAGACTGTTCTGGAAGTGGGGCAGAGTAAGAACAGAGCAGCTGGATCTCCAAACTGGCTGTGAGTGAGTACCCACTGAGATTTCAACCTTTTTTGGATTTGCAGGCCCACCAAAATCTTATGAAGGTCTAACAACTCTAATCCTTTACACAGCCTTTGGTTTACAGCCAAATACTTCACTTATTACTAACACCAAGTTCACTGGTGCTGGTGAAATGTAAGAAAATTCATGTGATTTGATGTTGTAGCTCCTGATTAATCCACTTTAGTATGAAATAGTAAATCTGTCCTTAATTCCCAGCTGCATCATTTGCAGATCATGTAACTACCAACTTAATCATCACCCATGCTCACAGATCATCTTTCTTAGCCTAAATGTATGATTGTGAGATACTTTGAGATCTTTCAAAGGCAAGTATTATTAAAAACTCATTTATAAATAGGAGAACAATGGCTATAATTTTGCTTTATTTAGCATATCTTATCTGTTAAAGGAACATACTAGATCAGCTGCCTTTTTCAGTGTAATCTGTAGAAACAGAGCTGAATAAATTGTGTAAAAGTAGCTGCTTTTACACAGGGATATGTTTGCCTCATCTAGGATGGACTGTCTCTCTGCCCACTTAGAGACATCCTAAGAATTCTAATCTTTTTCCAAGAGTATAAATCTCATAATCAGAGTTTAAACTTAACCTTTTCTCATGACAGTGCTGTTACATAAAATAGCATTTGGAAAAAAATACTCTGTATAACTGGACAATACATCTCTTTCTGGTGTACCAGAAATGTCCTGCACCCCTCTGGTGTTAAGTATTAATTTGTGCCACCCTTCCTGTCAAAGGCAGCAAATGCACATCTCTTTTCTAGCAACAGGTATCAAGCAAGGTTTAATGACTGAAATCCTGAGCCTACCAAGAGAAAACAAAAAAGGAAAAAAAGCTCGCAGTGACTTGGCCATCCATCATCTTGGAATTCTCCATGCTTGACTCTTCAGTTATTCTAAACACTAAAGACATCAGTCAGTCTAAGAGGGAATTCCTGATCCACAGAGCAAATTAGAACAGGCTCAGAACACACTCCCATGGCAAACACAGACACCAGAAAGTAAGAGCAGCTCCAAACGAACTTGGAAAATACAGAGATCAGGTTAATAATAAGGACTAGAGAAGGGGGGAGGCTGGGATTGGGGGTGTGTTTGTATTTCTGGCTTTGCTGCTTGTTTTTCAGCTGCTCTGGAGAATGTGTGTTTTTACATATTTCTGGTTTTCATCAAGTTAATAGGAATATGCTACAGGACAATTTATCTGAAAAACACCATGCCCTGGGGGAGTGAAGTAAAAGCTGCTCCAATTAGTTTCAGTCATCCAAATTGGTGGTGTTCTTGTTTAATAAGGAGTGGGTTTGCTAACGGCAAGGACACTGGGATGATTATAAGGAGAACTTTTCTGAACAGGATGCTGTTGTGGGCTTACCCAATTGGAACTGTTATTTTTGTGCAGAAACTTTCATGCTTTTCAATGCATTCAGCATTTAACTACATGGCTTTAGCTAAAATGGCTTTTATTTGATTTATAATTCTATTTGCACTTAATTGGGTGGGAATGGGTTCCTCGAAAACTTTGAGATGTTCCTGTCAGTGTAACCAAGATTGTTTTCTTGGGATACAGCCCAGACACGTGTTCAAGTTCAGGGTGAGTAAACAAAAGTCTTAGTTCAAGATTCCCAGCAAGAAGTCTGCCAGTGCTCCAGGTACTAAACAAAAAACCAACCAAACAGAAAACAAACAAACAAACAAAACCCTAACATGCAAACTATTTCATGAAAACAGATTTTGCGGACTTACCCTTAAACAACTTACATGTAACACATATTACATAAAGTATGAAATGTGGGATAGGTTATGTTAAAAAGTAGTTCTTCAACCGCAGTGTAGTTGTGAAACACGTTTTCCATGAGGGAGGCTGTATTCGAAAGCTGAACTATGAGAAAGGGCAAGTAACGAGCTCTTTGCTTCAGCTCCTGGTAAACGACGCTCTCCGATTACAGTCGGGCCTGTAGAGCTCCAATGACGCCGATCAGGAGAACGCTGAGCCCGCAAGAGCAGGAGCTCCAGTCGAGGGGAGCTCTGACCGGCGGCTTCGCGACGGGGCCGGGGCCGGGCCGGGCCAGGGCCAGGCCAAGGCCAAGGCCAGGACGGGCCAGGACAGGGACGGGGACGGGGACGGGGCCAGGACAAGGACAGGGCCCGGGCCAGGGACGGGACCAGGGCCAGGTCGCTCCGGGGCCGCTCCCGCCGCTCGCGGGCACTGCGGGGACGCCCCGCCCTGCCAAGCCCATTTATGGCCGCGCGCGGGGCTCGCGCGCCGCTGGGCCAATCAGGGGCAGCTCTGCGGCCGCGCGCGCCGTCCCGTGACTGCCGCCCCCGGGCAGGGCGAGCCGGGCTCGCGCCGCGACAGGCGGGACAGGCGCGACAGGCGCGACAGGCGGGCCGGGATGGCGCGGAGCGGCGCGGCGCTCGCCAGGGCGCTGTGCGGAGCGGCCGCCGGCAGGTACGCGGGCGCGGGGCTGGCAGCGGGGCCGAGGCGGCGGCGGCTGCGAGAGCAGAGACTGCACAGGGAGAGGAACGGCCGAGTGTTCCCCGCTGGTGGCAGCGCAACTTGTGCCTTCTCCCGTGAGCACGCGTGGGGTGGCTGCGAGACTCGAGAGAAGGAGTGTGCCAAGAGTTAGTCTTGTAACTGGAATCAAAACGAACAAGCAGATGAGAAAGTGCAGTTTGAAAATGTCAGGAGAAAGAAAATGGTTCACCTGTTGCCACTGTTACAGCAGAACTGCTGTGTGTCTTTGTCAAAGTGTCATCCATTGAAAGTGTCAAAAAGTGGAATAGAGGTTGGTTCGCGATGTCAGATTTGAAGCGATCATTTGGCGTAATCATTTCTGTGCCGTGGTATAACCTAACCTTGGACCGTGTTCCTTACTCTGCATCCCTTGTGGCAGAATCTTAAGGATGTGTTTGCATTAAACTAGTTGAGTCCTGGTAAACAAAATTGCTTATTTTAGAAGTAATTTATTACGAGTCTGGAGAGCAAAATCTATTGCTGGGAAGGGGAAACACATTAAATAACCACCTGCACCCTCAGTCTGACGGTGGTTTTAGGCAAGCGCAGGGGTCAGACCCGGAGCTTTGTTACCTGCTGGGAGTGCTTTGGCTTTGCAGGTGTCAGCTCAGCAGATCCCTGGCTGAGACTGCAAGGGCCAGGGGTAGGCAGTCGCTTCTGCTTATTCAGATTTATATGCTAACGAGGACAATTGCCGGTACACTCATTTTTTGCAATATGAAAAAAGATCAACTGGTGTCTCAGACTATAAAATGACCATCAGGTTATCACTAATGTGATGGAAGCAGTTAAGGTACAATAAACACAATTGCCCTGGCATGCTCTTAGCACTAATGTCAGTCTTTACAGTGAGGAGTTTGAGATTTTTTTTTTCAAAAATACATTATCCTTTAGTCTTAGAAGATTGTGTAGCTACTAAAAAAATCCCTGAATACAGATTACTTACATGTGCATGTCACACACCACAAATGCTCCCTTTTCAGATCAGGGCCAGTGGGTGATACTGTGATGGGTGCCCAAATGCTGAGAGAGGAGTGAGTGATGCGAGTGAGAGCAGGGTGAGAGGGGATGGTTCTGTTGCTGTCAGAGGATACACACAGAGGTGGCGGGTGTGGCTGAATTCCAGCATGCACTTGGCCTTTCTTCTGTGGCCCAGGCCAGGTTCACAAAAACAGTCCATGGAAACCCACACTTTGGGATTTCTTGGGGAGATCTGCTTTCCTGAACTGGGCCCAAGCCCAGCACATTCTCACAGCGTCTGTTATTCCTCAGATAAAATCAGGAGAGGGATGGAGTCTCAGCATGCTTGTTAGCATTGTAACCTCCCAACCCTGTCTTCCTCGAATGGCAAAATACTGGTGAAAAGGACATTGTCTTGCAGCACCTCTGGGGTTGTTTGTAGGGATTGTTTTTCAGCCTTGTGGCTGAAACAAGTTCAGATAAAACTGTACAAAACAACTGTACTGGCACAGCAGTACAGCAAAAACAGACCAAGAGAGGAAACCTGGTGACCAGCTTGGACTGTGTGCTGTGCATGGCCCCACACAAAGTGATTTAAGTCGGCTGTGCAGAATGAGGTCTGCTCCTTACATTTGAACTTTCGTGACTGGCTGAGGCAGCTACAATGTTACTGGCGCCCTTCCAGCTTCCTGGCACAGCAATTGTCAAAGCTTTTCTTTAAGTCTGGTCCAGTCTGTGGAAAAAAAACAGACTATGACCACACTCCTTGAGATACAGTTGCAAACATTTGCAGAGTTGTTGTCTAAAGGCTTTAAAGTGGACCTGTCCTTTCTTAATTCTGACATAGTACTTCTGTCTCATCTGAAATAATTTCTTTCCAACTGCAGTGCTACAATTTTTATTTGTCAGTCATCTTGCTCCACAGTTGCAAAGTTGGTTTTTAGAAGGTTTGTACAGATTGTTTCTAACCAGCTGCAAATGATATTGTTTTCCTCTAACCTCAATACCAATTTATTGTTTGCCTGTCTCCTAATGCAGTGACCACACAAGCTGATGTGCTCAGCCATGGGCTGCTACTGTCTCTTTAGAATTCTAAGTTATGTTGATTTTTGAATAACATACCGTGAAATGAAATTGTTAAAAAATGTTACTTTTAATTGTTCAAAATTGGTAGCTAATTTGCTATGTTGTGGTTGGGGGAAGAAAATTCATCTATCTGTTCAATGTGTTTAAAAAGCCACCAAAACAACCCAAAAAGTCCCCAAAGAAGCCCAATGCTAAGTAGGGAAGTTTGGTTCCATTTTTGACTGTGTGAATCCAGAAGTCAAGTCCTGATTTTTTAATTAGAGAAAGAACAGTAAAAGACCTGGGTTACTCTTTATGTTTGTAGAGTCATTGAGGACAAATAGCAGCATTTTTAATTTCCTGGTGCCAAAAATCAGAGCTTTTGAGGCAGCATTTTGACCTATGTGAGCCAGGCAAAATCAGTAATTTATCAGCACAAACCTGTTAATCACTATGAATAGATTTTAGTGTGAATGTTCACAAACAGAACACTGAGGTGCAATCTTAAACTTACTAGTACTTTAAGTTTTATTTACAAAAACACTGATATTTGCTGAATGAAACTTTGAAAGCTGGGTAAACAATGCACCTTCTGAAAGGACTTTGGAAATTAAATTGTCCTTTTAAGAGAAGGATGGCACCAGAGGGATTATAGCAGAGTTCAACTTTGTATCTCCAAGTGAAACCTGCTCTACTTTGTATATTCCAAAAGGGAATTGCAGACTATGCCTTGACTTTGCCTGTTCTGCAACTGAAGTGCATGTGACGCTTGTACATGAACTCAGGTGTTTAATGAGGGCCTTTGTATTTCACTCTGCCAGTTCCTTTTGCCATGACTGGGGGTTAATTTTAGTTTCTCTTAAGGGAAAAAAAGGTTGTTTTGACAGTTTGTGTTTTGTTCTGAGCATTTGCTGTTCCATCTGACTGACATTTTCTGGAATGTTATACAACAGATTGTTTGTCCCACCTGAATGGATTGTTATTTATTTTCCTGATACTGAACACCCCTAAAAGCATTTTCACTGTTTCAGACACTTGGCTTCTTGTGGTATTCTGATGACCAGAACTTCTCCCTTGCAAGTGCCTGAAACGAGCCACACTTTTTCAAGGAATTTCTTCAACGTTGCTGCACCACTAGTAAATAAAAGAAAAGAATATTCTGAAAGAAGAATTATAGGGTTTGTATAAAACTGTGGAAACAGTTGAATGCTTATTACTTTTATAGTTGCTGTAATTACTCTGAAACAGTAGAAGTTCAAAAGACTCCAAAAGAAGTGAAACCCCATCCCTACAGATCCCTGTGGCTCTGCCCAGCTGGAACCTAAATAGAGGATTTGATTTTCAAAATCTGTACAGATCAGGCTGTACCAGTCTGAAATTGAGTATAAAAAAGTAGGAACCCAAAACCCTTGACCCATGGAAAGAAAGAGCATAAGTAACCATTCTATTCCATGAAAAAACAAAACCAACCTTGAGAGGGAGTAATACACTAATAATTTAACCCAGTAAAATGTGAATAAACCAGCAGGTGTGAAAACTCTGTTCCATTCTGTACCAAATATGTGCAAATGTTTGCCCATATGTTATACTGTACTTCTCAAAATTTTCTTCTTTCTTTAAAAGAAGGAAAAGAATTAGTTGTGTGATGAAGAAACATAGACAGAAGATTTTAAAATCCGGTTTGCCTTAGAGCTAGTGGGAAAATCCCAGTTCATTTAATGATACTGGGATCTGCCCCCAGTCTCTGGTCCACAATAGTATGAATTGCTTGTTTATTAGCATGATTTTTTGACTGTACTTAACATTTATGTGATAGTTCCTGACCTGCAACTTATCTGCACAGTCACTTAAAAAGGGCCTTTGTGCAGGAGCACCCACTGCTGAGTCCTGTTGAACATACACTTCATTTTAAAACAATTGAAGCACGTTTAATCCCATCTGCTTCTGAGTCAGAACTGAAAATTAAACCCCATAGCTCCATAATACTTTGTCAGGTTACAGTAGAATCAACTAAAATGTTGCTGGTAAATTGTTTCATCTGATTTCAATATCCTGCTTGAGCAGGGGGGTTGGACGAGTTCCAGAGGTCCCTTCCAACCTCAACCATTCTGTGATGCTGGAAGGTTTTTCCATTACATGTAATTTTAATTAAGCTTTTAAATTTGGGCTAAGCCAAAGAAGGTGATGTGCTCCTGTTTAAACCTTATGGAATATCATACTTGAGTTTTGATACACCTTGTCTTGGTAGCCATGAAGTGTGGACTTTCTTTTTACCTGGAATGTCTAAGATCTGCCTAAATGAAGACAGAGCTGTGCTGGAAAGAAAAAACCCCACCTGTTTAATTTGAAATGTGTGCACATTTCCATGATATTGGAGAAAGCAGCAGGCACCAGCTTCACTGGTCACTCTGCTGCTGGATGGTGTGTGGTATTTTGCTTCTTTATGCAAAGACTATCACCACTTTACTGCTTTTTTTCCTCTTAATTAGCAAAGATGCATTTTTAACCTCCAGAACCAGTGGTAGTTCTCAGGTGACTTTATGTTCACCTTCCAACTGCCTATGCCATTTATATCATCTTTGAAACTTTTTAATACTGAATTTAAAGCTAAAACACCTTGTAACCAGGTTCATATTTCTGTTTCCAGGTACTCTATGCAGGAAATGTATGAAGTTGTTGCTGTTGTGGAGAATTACAAGCTGTTTGTTCCTTGGTGTAAGAAGTCAGAGATACTCTCGAAGCGCTCTGGGTACTGCAAAGCGCAGCTGGAAATAGGATTCCCTCCCGTGGTGGAGAAATACACATCAGTTGTTACCTTAGTGAGACCACATTTAGTTAAGGTAACTGGTTTTTTTTATTTCTCTAACTTTGCTTAACATTTGTTTGTTGAGATTTGAATATTCCAGGAGCATCTTGCTTCAAAATTTATGCTGAAAGTTCTTTGTGTGGCTAAAAACTTGTGTGGCTTTTCTGTAAAGATTTTAGATCAACTGTGGAGAAATTGAATGTGCTTTTAAAACGTCCTGCCACATGGGGGAGGAGGAATGGCTTTTTAACTTGCTGGAGGAGCTGCCAGCCATGAAGGAAAAGATACAACATTTTTACTTGTTTTTTGGTTATAATTTTGTCCAAGCCTCTCTAAATACAAAATTAGTACCCACTCACAAGTTGTCTTTGACACCACGAGCTTCTGATGCCTTCACACTATCTGTTATTACTTTTGTTCTCAGAGTTTTAACTAGTTAATATGAAAAGGCTTAGTCTTAAGTGTGAAATCTGCTGAAGAGCTTGGTTAGTCAGTATATTAAGAGTGTATTTAAAGTTAATTTTTTGCAATTAGTTTGTTCAGAAGAGAAACAGTTGTACCTCTCCTTTCAGCTTTTCAAAAATTAAAAGTAGCACAGTGTCAAGGCAGAAATTTTAAATGATGCCTGGATTTCCTAACTGTTTGTTTGTCTTATATGTTCCAACCTCTTCTGATAAAGGACAGCTCAGAACAGATTCCTTACAGCAAAACTGCTTCTCCCTTTGTGTGGCAGATCTCGATCGCTTTGGAATAATTAGTGGAAATTACAACAATTGGTTGCTGTTCAAAATGATTGTTTCAATATCCTATTTCTAGGCTTCCTAATAAGAGACACTTAATAGAAAATGAGTTTTCTGAAGTAAAAGGGAGATATAAATTGGAAAAGGAACATGCAAAGTGCTTTTATTTAATGCACTTCCTGATTTTGGAAACGAGAAAAAGAGTTTTCCCTTTATTAAGAAAGTTGAGTAGCTACAATGGAAAATGTGTGTTTTGCATGCTGAGAGCTTTCCTCTTCTACTCTTCCCTGACAAGACAGGCTTTTTCCTTCCCATAGCTATCAGACTGCCTTACCAACTATTCCCTCTTAATTCACTCAAAAGAGGCATTCCTGTCTCAGGAAAAAGCCCAGAAGTGCTGAAGAAAACCATTTCTTCAGATTTTCTCCTCCTAGACTCATTAGCCTTTTCTCTGCTGTAATTACTTTTCCCAGAGGTTTACACTATGGTCATACAACTGTAGGAACATTTCTAGAGAAGCCACTGGAGTGTTTCCTCTGAGGTAACTGGGCACAGACACCTTGCATGGGGTCAGCACAGCAGGACACTGGTGGGAACAAAGTGGGGATGGGTTTGTTGCCTGAGGCAGAAGTGTTTGAACAATGGAAAAACCAAGACTGGTAACATCAGGCTTTGCTGAGGGGGAAAGCATGGAGTGAGTTTGCTCCTTGTAAGATTGGGAGCAAGAGGGACACAGTGGAAGTTTTCCCATTCTTCCTGCTGTTTTGGCAGCAGCAGGGAAAGCAAGCCCAGCTCTTTGTGTCTAATCTTCCCTCTACTCCCTTCTTTCTGTTGGAGAAGTAGCAAGGCCCTGCATCATCTCATTCCTGGCGAGAAAAATGTAGGTATTTCTGTGCTGCTGATTAGTCTTTGAGATGACTCTCCATGGCTTTCCAACCCAAGCAATACCTGCTCCTTGCAGGTGGTGTCTTGCTGGAGCAGAGCTGCCTGTAGTAACAATAAAAACTTGTAACAAAAAAGGGATTAAAAAAAAATCCAGACATTTTCTCTACAAATTCCAACCCAGCTGTGTTTATGTATTTGGATGATTTTGAAACATCTTTCAGTCTTTTTTTGTTACAAATATGGCCACACAAAATTAGCTCTATGTGCCAAGAGCAAAATGAGTGAAAATGAAACCCCTATTGTCATGAAAACTATGAAGCCAACTCCTGCCAGTATTTTACTGTTTTAAAGGAGGAGAGTAAGCAAGCTTACAGTCCTGAAGCATTAGGTAAGTGTGGCTTGCCAGGAACCAAAGGCAATGTGTAAGCTGATAATGAGCTTGAGTTTATAGTCCATTGACTTCGTGGCAGCTCTTGGTCACAGCAGTATCTTGTGACAGAGGATCGATCTTTGGACTTTGTCTTCACCACATTGGTCTTGCTGCTAAGCATTCCTATGGCCCAAACCTACCAGTCTAGATATCAGTTTCTAAACCATTCCATACATGTAATAAACATCTCTCTCTAAAACCCCAGTAAATATCCTTACCCTTTGCTTAAAGCAGTGTTGTCCAAAATCCTGGGATATAACTAGTGTGATGTTCCACAGATCATGCCACAGATCTGTTTCATGTCACTCCACACACAAATTTCTCCTCTCCCTTAAAAGGAATTCAGTTATTTTGCCATAAATGACTCTGCATATGGGATCTCATTCTGGCTGTGCTGTGAGAACAGTTTTAACTTTGCCATGACCGTCACTGTCTAACAAGTGCAAACACAAACTTTAGTTTGTCACATTTGTAAAAGCCTAATTGTAGCCTGACTTTTTAAACTTTACTTTAGGCATCGTGCACAGATGGAAAACTATTTAATCACTTGGAAACAGTGTGGCGTTTGAGCCCCGGCATCCCTGGGTATCCCCGGACATGTACACTGGACTTCTCAGTAAGTATCATAACTAAGGAGCAGTGCCTGGAAACACTGTCTGCAACTGTGGGGGGTGGGCTTTTTTAATGTCTAGTACTATTTTCCTAAACACATATATAAAAAAGAAAATTAGTTTTAGTCCATACTATCCAAAAAATATTTTGCAAATGTGACCACACAGAAACCACTGCAGTGTCCTGTACAGACAGCAACTTTCTGCAAGGTGTCTGCGTGTCACACAAGTCCAGGGATGGGCACCTCTCACTGTACTGTTCTAAACATGCTGAAGTTTATAGACAGTCAAATACAGAGGAAGAAATGCTAAACATGCTTTGCTGTTTCCTTTGTTCTACAGCCTAAGTTGGGAGAGCACCCATTTTCTGGTACCATCTGTCCTGTTTGACCTGCAGTTTGGTCAGTTTAATTTCTTGGCTCACAATTCTACTCTTTCATGTATTTCAAGTCTTACTCTGTCCTTCTGTAATACAGGCATAGTAGATTTTCCCTGTCCAATCTTTCTAATCTGTGATGGAATATCACTACAGCCCAAACTACTGGTCTTTAAATCCAGTATCTGATGTAGCCTGATTTTACTCCCAGCCAAGTTGTTTCTGCTCCAGTTTTTGCTTTTCCATGTTGTATGTTTAATCTGTCATCACTTTTTTTTCTTGCATTTTGTAGCATAAAGTGTAGGAATTGTACTGAGCACGTAAATGAGCTGGGGATCACAACAGGCTGCAGAAGTGCACAGAGATGGGTTAATCCTACTGCCATCTACTGGAATATGCTACTTTGAAAATTGCCTTCAGTAAATAGGAAAAAGCTTCTGGAGTAATTTCAAACTAGCATATGAACCTCCTTGTGTTAAAAACTTCCAGCTGACTGCTGTACTTCACTTCTTGCAGTTCAACAGTAAAAACGAATCTACAGACACTCAAAAAATACATTTCTCATGGGAATTGTTCATGATGTTTGCACATTATTTGCTCACGATAATTGAATCTCTCCAGGTAAATAAGCACCAGTTCCTGCTACTAACCAATACCCCAGGCCATAAATCAGTTGAAAAAACTTGATTTAAACAACTATTATAAACCCTATAATTTAAGTACAGACCGTGAGGAAACACCCTCCCCTCTGCCCTCTGCCATACCAAAGCCACATTTTGACATTTCAGGTCAGGAACTTCCATTAAAACTGCACTAGATGTGGACGTTTTCACTGTCTTGGGGGAACACTACGAGCACTTCTTCCTGCTCTCCCCATTCTGAGGCAGCAGGAGCCAGTGCAGCCAGCTGGGCAGGGGCTGCCTCCCCAGGGACTCTGCCCTTGCCCTGCTGGTCCTGCCTCTGGGCACGATAAGCATTTCACAACAAACTCCTCAGAACATGCTGTGCAATCACAGATATTTGAGAGAAAACTGATTTCAAGAATACTTGTTTGCTTTAGAAAATGTTCTGTGAGTTCTGGGTTATGCTGGTTCCCACAGCCTGCTGTGTCCTGTTTTGCCAGCCTGATTCCAGGAGACACACACAGCAGGGAACTTTCCCAGGTTGGTTTCAGCTCTGAAATGATGTCACACACAGCCTGAAGCACAGCACCATTCTTTGCATCTGCAATCTTCATAAAATGTATGTGTAAAATGTACCATACCTCAAGATTTACTAATTCCTGAGCAGGACACCAGCTTCACTCTCCCCACTCTGCAGAACTCTGCATGCCTGCAGTGACAGCTCTCTGAACTTGCAAATGCACATTAGTTTTACTGTTGCTTGAGGTCAGGCAAACGTAAATGAAGCTACACTTGGCTTTTGGGCCAAGTCATTTAATTACTTCTGTGCAGTTCACACGCATTGCTCAAAAGGAATTTGGGAGAAGTTGTATTTGCTCCATTTGACATTGAATCTGCTGATTTCTCAGGAATGACACAAATACTTAAATCTGAATCCATTTCATTGACTGCCCGTGTCAGGCTGGGAGTGGGACCTGTTCAGGTGAGAGATACAAAACACAAACCAAATCTGTAGTTTGTGTTAGTAAAAGTGCTTGTTTGAACATGCCAGAACTCCAGCCACCAGTAAGGAACTACTGCTTTAAAATACTCGTATTTAATAAGTAACTCTTATAAGCTGCTTTCAAGTCTCTTGGGTGTGCTCCAGCTTACCTGTAAGTTTGCTGTCTTGCCATGCAGGATTTTCTTCTGACTCCTTTAGTCCTCCAAGTGAATTCTGTGCACAAAGTAACAGTTACTGGTTGTCCGTAGTTTTTCTACAAATCTGTTCCATACTGCATTTTTATTAAATAAGAGACAGTTGAGGTAAGTGATTACTTCAGAGAACTGAATGAAAGGATTCTTCTAATTGAAAAGCTGATTGGGACAGTCCTGAGACCAAAGAATACAGCTTTTCTTCACAGGCACACTCACCAATACCTCAGTTTTGACTGTTCTCTCTCCCACAACTTACTTGCAGACTTCACTGGACATTCTTTAATAGAGTTGTCTCTTTGCAACAGCATTTTACCACAACAGTAAATACAGGAAAAATAATTCTTCTTTATTGTTTTAAACAGGTTTCTTTTGAATTTCGTTCACTTCTACACTCAAAACTTGCTACACTTTTTTTTGATGAAGTGGTAAAGCAGATGGTTGCAGCCTTTCAAAGAAGAGCATCCAAAGTCCACGGCCCAGAAACCAGCATACCTCGGGAGCTGATGCTCCATGAAGTTCATCAGACATAAAGGGACAGCTGTAACCACCTCAGTTATAAACTTGATTGTACATTTTACATGTACAAAGCACTGTGCTCCTCCTTTGGGGCATCTATTTCTTATCTGAGCTGTGTGTAAGATTTTATACTGTACCAAACACACCTGCTCAGCCAGACGTGTATAGAATGTTCAAAAGCTGCAATCAAGTGCAACTTAAAGCCTTATCAGTGACAGACAATTGGCAGCTGCTGTAACCCAAGATATCTCAGGCTGCCGTTAACGTGCCAAACGGCTTCTGTAATCACGGGCCAAGTCCTGCCTTATCCAAGCTCCTGATTGTTTTTTAGCACTGTAACATATTAACTCAAATAATTGTGTGAATGTAACATCAACTCACCAGCTCTGGCCAAGCCAAACTGACATTCTGGCTTCCAGGGAAAGAAACAGTTTGCCAAGCACTGAGTAGTGGGTGCTTTTAATCCAAATGGATGGCAGAGGCAAGTCAGGAGTCTCCTGCTGCTCCTGAAATGACCTGTAACAGTTACGGAGCACCCCAGGTGTCATAAATTAAATGCAGGGGGTACACATAAGGAGGATGGGAATTTGAGTGCAGCAGTCTCAGCTACAGCCAGTGGCTCCCAGAGGCTCTGTCTGGGCTCGACACTGGAGTCTGTAGTGAACTTTGCAGGCTAAGCTTGCCCCTCTCCACTCCTTCACTGTTAAAGTTGCACTTGGCTCAGTTACTCATCCAATGCAAACAGTTCCCATGCTGTAAAACAAGGAAATATGTGTTACCTCTTTGAGGGAAAGGGACCACAGCTCTGTCCTCCCTGGCAGCAGGGAACAAGATCTCCTCCTCTTGCTCCAGCCAAGCACACCCACGGCCAGCAATCATTAAGAAGCATACAAAGCACTGAACACCTTACCGCTGAGGGGCTTTTCAGTACCATACCACCATTTTGTTATGAGCCCATTAGAATAGTGCCAGCTGTCTGATTAAATCCATGTTCAGTGCTTCTATTCCCCACATACTATCTTCCCAGTCTCTCAAGAAAGAGAAGTGAATAGGTTTGAACAGATTCTAAATCCTAAGCACTGCATTACCAAATTTCCGTACTGAAATGGGGTGAAGCTCCAGGTCAGGTGCTGAAACTGATCCTTTCTCTGAAGTGTCCATAACCCGTATCAGTCACTACAGAACAGCGTATTAAATAGCATAGGAAGGTGTTTCAGAATAAAGACAGCCCTCAAACAGTTTCAAATAATTTACTTTTCCAGAAAGAATAATTGGAATGTCACACATCCCGTCTTGAAGGGTAAGTTCTTATTAAGGGCAGGAAGGTAAGGGAAAGTGACATCTGGATTGAGGTCAGTTTTACAGCACTGAGAAGTTGTAATGCTGTTTTGTTTGTTGAGGCAATCAGAGATGAACACACACAAGTTTGGGAACACCACTGTTGTGCAGTTTGGAAAGCAGATGACTTTACACATCAGTGTTACCAGCTTAATCAGGTCAAAGAACAAGTGGCAAAGTAGTATTTTCCAAGAGTAAAGTAACATCTAGTGCAAAATATCTAAATTCTGCAACCCATTACCTGAAAGGAGGAAGACAATAGAAGGCTCAAGGTGAGGAGGTTAACCACAAACTACAGCAGAGCAAAGGAACTGTTTAAAAAATCCAGAACCCTTTATTAGCCAGGACTTACCTGTTTAATACCCTCTGGGCATTTCCCTTCCTATGAACTATGAAAGGTGCACTGGGCCTGTTCCAGCACGTGAAACAACCAGCATAGACAGGGCAAAATAAAGTCAGTGCACATGCCTTGTTTTCAGAGCATTGTTTAATATTTCAAAGAACTGTAGTGCAGTTCAGCTTAGATATTTCTTACCAAAATTAAACTCACTTGCATTTCTGAGAAACATTCCAGACAAAAGAATGTTTCTTGGTGTGAAATGCCCTGTTCTTTTTTCAAGCATAAGTGTCAATTTCTAGTAAACCTTAGCAGCAGTAGCAGGGTGTCCAGGCTCTCCCATGACAGTGGCAGATGAAGAAGGTGATACATTTCATAACTTTTGAGCAGTTTATTACATAAAGGTCACATAACTCTATTTGCCTACTTTGTACACAATTCTCTAGTCTCACGCACAGTGGCTTCTAAGTTCTTCCTAGTACTGCCAAGCACCAAGAAATTCTGAAATAGAATATCAAGTGCCTTAAGTTCAAATCAGGACCTTGGTAGATGGATCTTGCACCCAGTTATCAGGAATGTACAAATGTCTTTATTCAAAAAATACAAAATAAATTATCTGTAGGCATGGACAATGACTGTAAACAATTACACGTGTGTTAAATGAAATCCAGTAACTGATGGTTACAGTGATTTTTCAACACCAGCCTCACTTCAGTCACTATCCACCCTCTGACACTGATAGCTCAAGTTTTTTAAGTCAGAACTGTCAGTCTTCAACAGCACAGCTCATGATGCATCCCTACCCTGGGAATTAGAACATGCCACCTCCCATGCCTCCACCCATCCCACCCATTCCTCCCATTGCCGGCTCCTTCTCTTCTTTGGGAACTTCAGTCACCACGGCCTCTGCTGTCGACAGGAGAGACGCGACCCCTGCGGCGTCCATCAGAGCAGTTCTCACAACCTACAGACAGGGAAGGAACAACTTAGTGCCTGCTGACCAACACAGGAGGTGGGAAGAGGGAAAGATGAGAATTGAGACTATTAGGTCACCTTTGTTGGGTCTATGATTCCTTTTTCTACCATATTTACAAAGTCCCCAAGCATTGCATCATAGCCAACTTCTGATGGGCTCTGCAGGATTTTCTCAACTATCAATGATCCTTCGACACCAGCATTCTTTGCAATCGTCATTGCTGGGATTTTCAGTGTTCTCTTGATTATTTCAATGCCTGCAAGAAAAAGAGTGGTTAGAGATCCGTGCTGCATACACTGCTCCCACTGCCAGGCATGCCTGCATATGCTGCTGGAAAGCAATAGAGAAAACCCTCTGAGAAAAACATAAGCTGTTGTATCAGTTCTAGGAGGAAGAGTTCTCTCCTACTTGACATTTGCCAAAAAATTAAATCTTTGCAGGATATTCAAACATTTCAGCTTTACCATGTTTTGTAAAAGGAGTATTATTACTCTTTATAATTACATGTAACATGCCACAAAGCATTTTTCCATTTGATTTGCCGCACAATCTCTTAAGCATCATTAGATTTTGGTCTGTCTGCAATGCCTGGAACAGCCAGCTCTCAACTCTAACCATTTGCCCCCTCTGCAGGGGGCACTGCTGCTGTACTGTTACTGAGGCCTTCACAGGCAAGTCAGGGACCCACTGGGACCTCTCTCCCCCTGCAAAGCAGAGACCACCGTACCAAGGGGGTGTGAGGCTCCTGAGATAAGTAACTAAAAGCTCAGCCATCTGCAGGTACTCTCATAAAGCCTTAAGAGAAAGGCTACTCACGACACTTCCACACACACACGTAACTTACCAATTTTCTGATCTTCGTTGGCTGGACTTAAGGCATCCAAGGCTGGAATGCAGCGGAGCAGGGCACAGCCCCCTCCCGGCACGATGCCCTCCTCCACAGCAGCGCGCGTCGCGTTCAGGGCGTCCGTCACTCTGTCCTTCTTCTCGTTCACCTCCACATCGCTGGTGCCACCGACCTACGAGCAGCAAAGCCACATGTCAGGGTCCCCAGGAGGAGCCCAGGGGAGAGCATTGCTGGCTACAACACTGCTGCCACCAAACTTAGTAGCCAACAGCACTGACAGGTGTCAGAAAGCCAACCCAGCCTCTCCCATGCTGGCAGACATCTGTACCTCAGCACTTCACAAACCTAAACACAGGTTTAGTTCATTGTTCAATACCTTCAATACTGCTACTCCATCAGAGAGTTTGGCCAATCGCTCATTCAGTTTCTCTTTCTCATATTCACTGGTGGTCACCTCGAGCTGCTCGATGATTTCTTGAATGCGTTTTTCAATCTGAGCCTTCTCACCCTTCCCCTTTAGAAGCATCGTGTCGTCTTTTGTCACAATGACCTCTCCCACTTTACCAAAGTCATGAGGCTGAATATCTTCCACATTTAGGCTCAAACCCTCTTCTCCAAACACCTGAAAGAAATTACGTGAAAATTCAGAATTCAAAGGGCCCCCCATGCATGATTTTTGAAGTGTCTATATTAAAAAAAAGGCATAACAAAGGGACAATAATCAACATATCAACTATATGCAAAATTTAGTGTAAGAAAATTGTTCAGTCTATTCCAAACATTTTAAACAGTTATGTTTGCCATTTAAGTTCAGGCAATTGTTAGACAGTTTAATAAGGCAGCAAGAACACTTTGCTATTTCTTAGAAACTGCCTTGGAGTTCCTCCTTCCCCTTAGTAGCCAAATCCTGCAAGGAAACCACGTGTGACTTCAGTCAGTTACAAGGACATATGGCCAGGGCAATTTTCAGTGTCCCCATTTAAAAAAAAACCAGGAAGATTCAAATATGAGTTACTGCTACAACCCAGAAAATACAAGTGAAGGACCTAAAAAATATACATTAATTCTTCTCCATAAATAACATGAACATTTTTCAGAGCAAAAAGCCACTTAAAACATCATTACTTACAGCGCCACCAGTAGCAATTGCCATATCCTTAAGCTGGTTTTTCCTGTTGTCACCAAAACCTGGCGCTTTTACAGCAACAACTTGAAGGCCAACCTTCAGTCTGAAGAGAAAAATTCAAAGATTTAAACTCCACATGTGTTCAGAGAACAAGTCTAATTACTAGACCCAATTATTTCAGTACAGCTCTAACGATCACACAAACAATCAATCATTAACTGAGCTGATTTTGCTCAAAAAGGTGGTTTGACACAACTGAGGTTCTGCCTGAGTTGACACAAAGTGTGATGATACCCAAAGCCATTGTTGCTTTGGCACAGCCAAGAGAACAAACAGCAATGCAGTGTGGAAAAGTCAAACACACTCTTTTGTAGGTACTCCTTTAAAAAAAAAAGAAATAATAAAAAAGGCATTATTTGTTTAAAAGAATGGATTTTAAGCTTCACCTGTTCAAGACCAGAGTGCTGAGAGCTTCTCCATCAACATCTTCTGCAATAATGACTAAAGGTTTCCGGTTAGCATTGGCAATTTCAAGAGCTGGAACTATGGACTGTACACTAGAAATTTTCTTTTCACTGATTAAAACGTAAGCGTCCTGGAATTCACATTTCTGCCCTGCAGAAACAACATGCATTATCTGAACAAGTCCATTACAAAAACATACCAAGCATTCTGTTAACTTAAACAGATGCACTTTTACACTACATTTAAAAAAGACCCAAGTTCTTTTCCCCAAGACCCCACTTCCAATTCTACACTGCTCTGCTGTGTTGCAGGGCCAGCCTGGACCAACTCTTTGCTGAGAGGAAAACAGAACTCCCAAAACTCTGAGTTTTCATCAAGTTAGATTTTCTGCCCTGTTTGTTGTGGCACCCAGCATAAGGGTCTGTAAAATCTTTATAATAGGTACCATTATTTGTAACTTACAAGAGCCAGGTAATGTATCTGACACTGGTTATTGTTAACTCACCTTTGGTTGTATTAATAAAATATGGAGAGATGTAGCCTCTGTCAAATTTCATACCCTCAATGATTTCCAATTCATCATTTAGAGTTTTTCCATCCTGTTTAGATGCAAGAAGGTCCACATTAGAAGATCTCTTTATTTAGTACCAAAAGCACAAATATAATTTTAGCATAGTATGCACAGCAGAGTGAAAGGCTCTGGACCACACTGATGCCACTCTGATGCAATCCACACATCAGTTCCACTCCTTTCAAAATACGAGGAATGTAAGAGGGAACAACGATCAAACCCCAATCTAAAGGAGCAGGGGAGAAATTATGGTGGGACACTGTATGTGAGCAGCAGCAGCTACATCAGATGAGACAAGAGACAGCCCTAACCAGGGAAAAAAGAGACACTTTGCACTTAGTTCTCATGTTGGCCAGTTCTTACCTTGACAGTGATCACACCCTTTCGTCCAACTTTCTTCATTGCATCGGAGATTATATTGCCAATTTCCTGATCTCCATTTGCTGATATCGTGGCAACCTGAAACAGTAAAGCATTTCATCTTATTTCACAATGCAAGTGATCCATTTCCTCACTGTAACAAAAACCAGAAGAACCCCTTTCAACTGAACAGGGCAGGTGACTGAAGCACAGCCACACCAGGGCCCAAGGTCCCTGCTGAAGGGCTCACAGCACTTGGGCAGCAGCAGCACCGGGCCAGCCCTGTGCCCTGGGCTCACACAGACCACCTGAACACGCAGCCACAGGGAGGAACAACCCACAGAGACCCACCTGGGCACCACCTCAACCTGAGTGATCTGCCACCACCTCCCATCCACACACACAGCTTTGCTTTTAAGACCTCCCAAGTACACAAATTTATGTTTTAAGACCACACTCAGGAATGAAACTTGAAGGTGAAAAAAACAACCCACTTCTGCTAACTTCTAGCAGTTAATTGAAAGCAGAATAATGAGAATGTTAAAATAGGAACATAAAGTGTAACCATGAATATCATTCAGTGAAATGTAATTTGAATCTTGGTGCATAGAGAAAAATGCCCAGGTGTCACATGCACACAACCCAACTCCATTACACCCAACTGCACTAAACTTTTTCTGAAAAGCAGATGGGTAAACTTGGGTTGTATTTTATTGTGTTTGTTTTTTTTTACCTGTGCAATTTCTTCTGGAGTTGTAACAGGCTTAGACAGCTTCTTCAGTTCAGCTATGATAGCATCAACTGCAAGCATCACCCCTAAAGACAACAATATACTTGTGAGTGAAAAAAACAAGGTATTCAGCAGAGAAAATCCCAAACCACCCACCAAAAAGGTTTCATTTAAAAACAAAAGTCCACATTGCAAAAATGCATCAAGTTTGCATGTTCAAAAACAAGTTTTGTATTGTCTTTTGTGTATCTGGTGACCTCTTTTTGGAACTGGTGTGAGATACCTTGTCATTATCGAAATATGTCACAAATTGGTTTCCATGGCAGCAGTAAATCTATATAGTTATCAAAAATCATTTAAATGCAGAAATGGCTTTTGGAGTTTACCTGTAACAAGTAAGTTAACTGCATATAAAGTAGCAAAATTATTAGAAAAAAGAAGTATTGTTCAAAGCCAGCAATGTAACAGAAACAAGTGTGTTCTCTAAGAATCACTGTGTGGCTCTTCAAAAAAAATGCAACTTCTTCAGGCAGTCAGTCAAATTTAGGATATGAAAAATAAACAACAGTGATTAAAATTAAAAGCAAGGGAAAGAAGTTACCTCTTCTGATTTCTACTGGATTAGCTCCTTTGCTGATCTTCTCAAAGCCTTCCTTGGCAATGGCACGTGCCAGCACCGTTGCAGTAGTGGTACCATCTCCTGCTTCTTCATTGGTATTGTTGGCAACATCTTGAACTAACTTGGCTCCAATGTTTTTGTATTTGTCTTTCAAGTCAATTGCCTTTGCTACTGTCACGCCATCTTTTGTCACTTTGGGGCTTCCCCAGCTTTGTTCAATAATAACTGTTCTTCCCTAGGGTGACAAAGAACAACTATTAAACCAAAGCCACAGCACATGACTCTTAAGAGCTCAACTGAAGATGAAGATCCTTCTGAACAGCCACAGCTGAACACCTTGCACAGAACCTTCAGCTGGGACTTCCCAAGCACACACATTACCAAGGTCCTCCAGAACCACAAAAATGGCTCACAGGTTTTATGCTTTCATAGAATGAGGCTTCACTCCTCAGCCATAATGCTTAATGCCACAGTCTGCAACTAAAGACACACTGTCCTTACAGAGAAAAATAATTGAAGAGATTCCTTTTAACACTAATACTTTACTCCAAAATTAAATATAGCAAAACAAAAAAACTAAGCATGCAAAATTTCTATCAAATCACAATAAAAAGTTTTAGTGATTGAAAAAAGGTAATACAGGGATTAACTTGTTGCAGGTACTGGAAAGAAAAAAAAGCAGAGACTTGCAAACCTCACTAGTGATTAGCAACGAGAACTGAGAATACTCAATAAATTTGTGTTCATGCGTTATAATAATTTCTCAAACACTGCAAGTTAACAAGCCTTTCTTCTCTTAGCCCACACTTGAGTCCAACTGAAAGCTGGACTATTGTACCTAACATAGACAGACACAAGTAACAGGGGTAACAGTGACCCATACAGGGAACACAGGGCAAATGCATCTGCACAAAAAGATTGCTTGTTCCCAGGTGTATTCAGTAGCTCCAGCAGCTGCCCCAAACAATCATGTTCCAGTTTGACCTGGAGGCAGCAGAAACACAAGGAGCCACCTCTGGTCCATGCTGTCCTGGAACTTGAGCTATCCAGACAGGGTCCAGCTGACCCGGCACAGTGCTCTCTCTCACCTGGAGTGCCAGGCCCAGCTGGGAGCTGCCCACGCTGCCTCCTGCCATGGCTGCTCCCAGCCCAGCGTGGCTGCAGCTCCACCCGGGGCTGGGATCACGTGCCCGGCCAGCCAAGGACTCCCTGCAGCGCCCGCGCCGCGCTGTGCCGCTCACTGCGCTCCTCCCGCACAGCCCCAGCACATCTGGCTCAGCCGCCGAGCTCGCTCTGGCTCCCGGCCAGACACGAGGCTGCTCCCCAGGCACAACCACCCCTCGGAGCTACGGAGGAGAGGTTACCCTTCAGTTACCGAGGCTGAACGTGGGCAAGAGCTCATGGAAATTTACCTGTGTCATGAAACAGTTATGCCTAAATAATTCATAGCCTGGCTGGTCACTATTTTATTTGACCGGCACTTCTGAATCTAAAAATGGTTCAAGAATAAGAAAACTCTTTCCTGGAGGATTCTGCTACTAGAAAGTTCTTCATGTAGTCCCTCCCAGTTTTGCTTAACTTTATTCTACACTTTGATACAATCTTGTTCCAAATGTTGTTTGCAGCTTTGAGGAGAAGGGCACAATAAAATCTACATCTATCCAATCACATGAAAGGACTTACTCTGAACCAAAACACTTATCGGTGTTCCTGAAGAAGGGAACACCACCAGTAAATGTACATGCCTTTGGAACACTCCTGCACACTGAGAAGCTGAACTCCCATGTAAACTAGTTCTGTTCAGCCCTTTGAAGCATTACTAAAAGATTGTGTGGGACTGCAAACCATCTTCCTTAAAATGCACAGCAATGCTTAGGGGAAGTTTCCTCACCAGACTGATATTTCTTAAAAATGCCAGAAGCAGAATCAGGCACTGCAGTACAATCCCTAAATTTGTACAAATACAAAGAGAACAGCAGAAGTGAGAACACAGGAACAAAACCCCCATAAGGTTACACGAAGTTGCATCAGCAACTGCCCTTTAGTTAATGCATTAGAACTGTGCTTGGGCATTCAAAACAGCCCAATCCACAAAACAGGAGTTAAATTAACTAACTACACTTAAACTTTGTTCTTTATGGAAAACAGCCACAGCTTGCTGACATCAGTGTTCTTCAACCTTCATCTGCTCAGCTTATGGCATTTTTGAATAAAGCCAGTAGAACACCAAAGATGTGCAGGAAATATGTGAATTAATGTTGCAGAGGCCAGGAGGCCTTGAGAAGAACTACCATGCACATGTATTATGTGGCATAGATATTTGTATGAACCCAAAGAAAAATCAGTGACTCTTTCTTAAAAACAAAGCTCGCTTCAAGCTTTATTCACATTGCACGACTATGCAGAATACCATAGCTAGTTTTCCAAGGGACCTAGAACTCCCTTATAGGACAGAATATAGTGTAACGTAACTGAATGCCACTGCCACAGAATTTCACTTACACTGGTAACATTTACCAGACAACTGAAAACCCAGCATTACACTTTGGGTGTATTTTTCAGCTCATTAATACTAAAAGGCAAACAGAGTGAAAACTGTTAATTGGTACAAACAACTCGAACAAACCAACCAAAACCCCACATGCAGATTAAACCCACTTCATGACACGGACAGCTACAGTATCTCCTGCATTGTTACAGGCTATCAACCGAGCAGGTAACACATTATGCACATCCCCTTAACTTTCAAACCGTTTAAACACATACACTGCACTTTCCACAGTAATCCAAGTAACCTTCATTTGTTCCTAGGAAAAGCTCAGGCACCATTGTCAAGCTCCAGGTGACAAACATGAGACTATGGCTGCCTGCAGCTTTCAGCAGCCTGTCCATTCCCCTCACCCATTGCAGTGCAGTTCTGCAGATCCAATCACGCAGCTCCACTGAGGAAAACCATTCTCCTCTGCTACCTAAGGTGTTTCCAACTAATTCAGTGTTAACATAAAACAAGCCCCTCATCTCCCCTTACCTTTGGCCCCATGGTGACAGCTACAGCATCTGCTAAAAGATCTACTCCTTGTAGCATCAGAGCTCTCGCGTCTGCTCCGAACTTCACATCTTTTGCATAGGCTCGTGTGAGATGTGGGGCGAGCGCTCTGGACACTGGTCGCATCTGACGGAGTACTGTAGGTAGACGGAGCATGTCTAAAAGATTACACCAAATGCAAAGAAAAGATCAGCATTATGGCTTCGCACAGCTGCCTTTTCAGTAAAAGGCAGAAAACGCATTTAGGAAGCAAAGCAAGTGATCCCGAGGAGCGCTCAGTTTTCCGCTGGCTAAACACGAGGCCCAGAGGCCACTGCAATGCACAGGGCCGCGATCCCGCCTTGTGGAGCTGCGATCCCGCTGCGGAGCTGTCCCGAGCGGGCCCCAAGCGCGGCCCCGAACCCACCGCGCCGCTCCCGCCGGGCCTGCGGGGCCGGGCGCAGCCAGGGCATTGCGGGGCCTCGCGGCAGCGAGCACTCAGCCCAGGGCGAGGCTGCGGGGCCGTGCCGGGGGTGCCCAAGGGCAGCGCGGTGAGGGCCGGGCAGGGGCCGCCCAAGGGCAGCGCGGTGAGGGCCGGGCAGGGGGGCCGCCCAAGGGCAGCGCGGTGAGGGCCGGGCGGAGGGACCACATGGCGGCTGCCGCAGGACACGCGCGGCAAGGTCAGCGCCGCCCGGCCCGCCGGCACTGGGGGCTGCGGGCCCCGCCCCCGCCGTGCGGGCACAACGAGCCCACGGCCGCTCTCTCACCCTCCCGCCCGGGCCCGGCCGCTCCCGGCGCGGGCCCCCCCCCGGTAAACGCGACCGCGTGAAAACGGTCCCCGCGCCCTTCCCGGGCCGGGCCGGGTCGGGTCGGGCGCGCTCCCCCGGCCGCACTGGGCGCTCACCTGCAGCGGCGCGGGAGCAGCTCCGCGGCTGTGCGGACTCGGGCGCGGGGCTCGTCTGGCGGCAGCAGCGGCGGGCGGCGCTCGGCACTCACCGCCCCGGCCCCGCCCCGCGCCGCCGCCGGCCCATGTGCGGCCCCGGCCACCCGGCCCCGGAACCAGCATGGCCGCCGAGCCCGCCCACAGCCCACCCGCAGCGCTGCGGCGCCAGCCGCGACTGCGCATGCGTCTCGGGGTGCAGCATGAAGCACTCATGTTCCGGGGCCCGCCGATTCCAGAACGTTCTGGAACGCTCATGCTCGCCGCGGGTCAGAGGTGAGCTGACCTCACTTCCGGGCGCGACCCGGCCCGGGGCGCTGCGTGGCGGCCCCGCGGTGGCCCCGCGGTGGTTTCGGGCCGCGGCCGCCTCCGGGACCGGGACGTGGCCCCGGCGGGCGAAAACAAACGGCGGCGCTGGAGCCGCGCGGGGCCGGGGCGGGCGGGGGAGGCGGGCCCGCCCGGGGGCGGTGCGCCGCGCGCGCATGCGCAGGCAGTGACCTTCCTCACGTGTGTGCTCTGGCGGCAGGGCCGGTGCGGTCACTCGGGGCGGGAGCGCCATGGTGAGTGAGCGGCGGAGGGACAGACAGACCGACTGTTTGTGTGACTGTCGGGGCCGCCGCCCCGCCCGCACGGACACCCCGCAGGACCCGGCGGCGGCCCTGCCCCTGCCCCCGGAGGGCGAGTCGCTGCGGGGCCCCAGAGCAGCCGCCGCCCCGGGTGTGCTCGGCCCCGCCGCGCCCGGGCTGCGCCGAGCCCGGCAGGGAGAGGGGGAAAGGGAGGGAGGAGGGAAAGGAGCCGGGGGGCTGGCGGCGCCGCAAGGTCATGCAGTCCGTGCGGCAGGAGCGGCCCCACGGTCGGTTGGGTGTGGGGGCTGCGAGCCGGGGCTTTGCGGGGGCTGCCCTTGGCTGGGCAGGGCTCGGGCTGAGCGTTCCGCCCGCCGCGCTGGGAGGGCCCTGCAAGGAGAGCCCTGCAAGGTGGGCCCTGCAGGGAGGGCCGCGCAGGCCCCGGAGTGCTCCTGCAGAGGGAGACGCACCGCGCGTGCTGCCGGAGCGCCCCTGCTGCCTGCCCTGTGCCCGGTTTTGCAGAGATCAACTGGGTAAAGGCAGAGCTGCCCTTGTTCTTTCGGCGGTGCTGATTTTTATGGTAATAGTAACGTGAGGAGTTAATACTTAGTGTAAAATGTTCCTGGCCATAAATCTGGCCAGTTTATTTCTCTAACATCTCTAATTTTATTTTTAAGAGATGTTCTCTCTCCACAGAATGACCACTGACACAAGTGGCAGCCTTTTTGCTTCTTACTTTTTTGCTTTCCATCGCTGTGGTAGTGCCATCGGTGGGAGGGACACGCATCTTTCATGTGCTGTCTTTTGCTCGAGCTCTGCCTGTAACTTTGTTTTCTCCCCCTTCTAAAGTGTGTGTGTTGGTGAGTGCCAGCAAAGGGCCCATGGATGCCAGGCCCTTGTTTCTAGCTCTTTCTCCCAGCGTGGGCTCTGGGTACCTGTCTAGCGGAGTACCAGCTCCATGTGACTTGGCAAGTTGCCATAACTTTCCTTACAAATCAAAGCAAGTTCCTTCTTTCTGACCCTTGCTTGTTGGGATAAATGCATGTGCTCGCATTTATCTGGCACGTGGGAATTAAACTGTTGTTTCTGAAATGCAGACAAGGAGCAGTAAGTAGTTGCAAAAAAAACCACCAAAACTAATCAAAGCCAAATGAGAAACGTCCCCCGGGTGCAACACTCAACAAAAACCCTCACCCTGACTGTGCTTAAGCAGAGGTAGGTACAGAAGCAGTTGAGCTGGGAGGGTGCCTGCCTTCCTGTTTCCAGGGGCTTAAACCTAAACTCACGTGTAGAGTCTGAGTCTATTTGTAGAAGTCAGTACAAGTAAATTGGATTTTCAGGTATTGTTATATGGAAGGTTAAGTCTTGAAAGCTTCTGGAAAAGACTGATGAGGGGCCACGTGGCTGGACTGTAAGCCCCTCCACAAATACAAATGCACCCGTCCCAAGGGCTCCTTAATGTGTTTGTGAACTGAATAGATACAGTTCATATAATCAATAATCACACTCATGGCACTGCAGCACCAAAGTGTTTGGGGTTAAAAGCCTGTGGAGCTTTCCAGCCAGGGGATTCTTCTCCATCTGTGGGTGGCTTATTCCCCAGCTGGAATGCCTCTTCCTGCGGCTGAGCTGTTGGGATTGCCCAGCATCTGCCTGTGCCTTGAGCTATTTCTGATGCCATCAGAGGGGGTATTTGCTTACTGCTATTAAATAAATGCCTAGCACTTGTCTTAAACTATTAATTTCTCCTATGAGAGAAATCATTATGTGTTGGAATTTTTTTAAAACTCTTTTTAATTGCAGTTCTGTGGTCCTTTTGTTACAATGTGTAATTACTTCCACAGGCGGGAAAAGCATTTAGGAAGTTTCTTCCCCTCTTTGATCGTGTACTGGTTGAACGATGTGCAGCTGAGACAGTAACCAAAGGAGGGATCATGATACCAGAAAAATCTCAAGGGAAGGTGCTACAAGCAACAGTCGTAGCGGTTGGATCTGGAGCCAGAGGAAAGGTGACTATCCTGAAGCATTACATATGGGTGGGATTAGTCATGGTGTGGCAGTGGCTGAAATATTGCCAAGAGAGCAGAATGGTTACAGTGCAGATGTGGTGACAGCTCACAGAAATGGCTTGAAGTTGGAAGTGCAAATTCAGAAAGGAGGTAGAAATTCTCCTGACTGGCTCTGACCTTGAACTCCAACATTCTTTTCACCATTTGTAAAATGGAGTGGAGTTTTTTGTGGTCCTTGAGGGACTAGCAGAGTTCTTTGTTACAATTATAATATGCCTGAATTTCTGTGACTTGAGCAGGGTGTAATTCCAGAATGGGGTATTAGTTATCTTGTGCTGTGCAAAATACCACTTTTCATAAGGATTTGGCTTTTGGAACTGAAGAAAATTAGGAATCAAATAAGTATCAAGTAAGTATCAAATGACTGTTAATCTTACACATTGAATACATATGTGGAAACTGTGAAAGAACAGTTTTCACATAATGCCAGTGGCTGGGGCTTCAGCATCAGAAGGGCTTTTCCCCCTCCAAGGCAGTGTTGGGTTTAGAAGCAACACTGGAAAACAGGTTAAATTTCAACCGGGGCATGTTGACTCGGCTGTTCTTTACTATGAGCCCCCCCATCCATACCATGCTGGTTTGCAGCACTGATTTTTAAAGCTTTATATATTGTGAAATGGTGACAATGTTTGACTAATGTGTTAATGTTTTATTTATAAAACAAAAATTTAATTAAACTTTATCAGGTGTTTCTAAACAACTAATTTGGCAGCAACAGTGACAAGTTGATCAAAGTAACAAAGATGGGAAGATACTTTTAATTGGCACTTGGAGAAATTAGCCTTGGCTATAGAATATGGACATGGACTTTCTCCTTGATTTTACAAAGGGGTTTCATGGTTTTTCAAGTGAAATTCTATTCAGTCTGTCAAATGACCTCACAGTTACATTTACAGTCAAAACTAAATGCAGAGTTGTTGTGATTTCCTGAATATTTTCTTACCTGCGGACAGAGTGTTGTAGTTTAAAGGAATTCTGTTACATCTGTCTATATTATGTAAAACTGAGGATTTCTTGGTTTTCCTTTTTCCTTCAGAATGGCGAGATTCAGCCAGTGAGTGTGAAAGTTGGTGAAAAGGTTCTGCTACCAGAGTATGGCGGTACGAAGATCGTACTAGAGGATAAGGTGGGTTTCCCAACTTCTGAGCACAAATCAGGCTGGTTCCCCAAATGCCTGTGATAAATACTGGAGTTACTTCATAGTGTTGGCAGCAGTCAGGAAATGCAGGTGTTGGTATCCAGTGGGAGCAGGGGGATCCAGCCACCTTCTGGTACCTGAGCTATTTGCTACTTCTGCCTCTGCATAAAAGGAAACCTCTGACCTGACCTTTGCTGGGTGGATAAAATGGTTCAACTTGTCAAGCACATTTTAGGGGAACTCAAAAAGGCTTTGAAATTCTTGCCTTTGACAGGGAAACCTTGCAGAATTGTCTTTAACAGTTCTTGCACTTCCCACTACTAAAAGTAGTAACTTGGTAGCTCTGCAAAGAGTATCTTATGAACACAAGAAATCTTTACAAGACTTAGCTGTCCATGTTGACTTCGTGGTTAGCTCACCTTTGGTTTTGTACTTCATGACTGTGATAGCTGTGACTTCAGAACAAAACAGTATTTGCAAAACAACAAAAAACCTGATCTGCCACATTCTAATGTTTCTTTTCTTTGCAGGACTACTACTTGTTCAGAGATGGTGACATTCTTGGAAAATACCTGGACTAAACCTCTTGCAGTAGCAGTCATCCATTCCACTAAAATGCTGAAATTTTTCTTTCATCATGTAAATAATGTCCTTTGTTTTATAATAAGCAGGCATTGAGTCTTTGAAATAATTTGTGATCTCACTGTAACGATGGAACACAAATAAAAATGTGTACAGTCAGAAATCAGTTGCTCTTGCTTGAGTTCCGTTGAACAGTGAAATTTGGATGACCACCAACCAGCCTTAATTATTCCAACCAACGTCATTTTATATCCTTATCTCTGTACTGAGGTTGTAAAGGTCTTTACAATAAACTTATAAAACTCTTCTGCTTCTGTCTCAGTTTCTGCTGTTACTCAGTGAAACTGAGTCTGAATTGTGTAATGAACTAACTCTCTGAAACACTCAGGTGTAATAATAATTTTTTTTCCTTGGGCTTGTATGAAATGAGTTTAAAATGGTTATCAGACAAATGCTGGGACCTTCAGCTATCTCCATTGCACAAGGAACTCCTGAGATAGCACAGGGGTTTTTTTAACTCCTCTGTCTGAAGACCCCAACATGCTGGAAGGTTAAAGCACAGGAGGCACTGCTGCAAACAGCCTGTCCCACAGCAGCCTGAAGGAGCCTGGTACTAGTCCCGTCTGGGCTGGAACAAAATCATCCAGTTTATTGATGAAACAGATAAGAATTAACCACTATTCTTTGGTATCTTTCAGTGAATTTTGCCAATAGAAAATGACTTCCCCACATCAGTTAACGAGGCAGAGTTGGGGCTGATGCTGATCTTCAGTGAAGTTTCTTTACTGATTATTCTGCTGTCACACCCAGATCTCCGGCTTTCCCAGAACTCAGTAGAGACCTGATGTCACAAACTGTATTTCCTTTATCCTTAACACACCATTCTTAAACAGCAAGATATTTACTTAAGTAATGTTGAAGCAGTCGAATTTGCACATTTCGTGACACCTTATCTTGCCTTGATTCAAGGTTGTTCATGCAGGATTCTGCACTTTACACACTATTCCCAATGACACTTTGAAAGCTGATGCTCATACAGTGAGTTAGTGCAGTCTAAGAACTCAGACTGCCTTGAAATGCTTAATTAAATAAGTATATGACAGCACTACTGAAACTTTATTGACCATGGTTGAACTGTACTTGCCCGTTCCCTCCAAGCTGATCAGAAATCAACATTACTAGATATAACCCTTATTCTGGAGGAAACAGCAAAGAACTCTAATGAAAAATATTTTTCAGAACTCCTTGAGCAGCTGCAGTAGGGGAGAGACTCGAGTTCTGTCACAGAATGTATTTTGAACATTCAGATGTATTTGTAGTCTGAAACAGAATTACTTTCTTCCAACAGAAATTTCCCCCATCAGCTGAACTTGAGCACAGAAAGGAGCTGGTGCCACATTTTTCCCTGTATGCCGAGGATCTCCCGGCTGTTCCACCAGGAGCTGCCTTTGGCAGTCTTGGCTGCCATGTCTTCTGTTCCCCATATCCATGGGGTGTGATCCTTTCTGGCTGGTTACCCCGGCCTGCTCTGGAGCTGAAGGCAGGCCAGGCACTGCTCCAGTGGTTCCATTCACACTGAACTATGTACTGACAGGGAAGGTGCCAAATTAATAAATGCACACATTTTAGTATAAAAAGCCTCCTTGAAATCCACCCTATTGCTGGTTTACTGCAATAGTTACAGCTCTGCAGTTTAGAGCTGAAACAAGATAATCAGAGTACAAGTACCTTGAAAGACAATTGATTGTGTAATGAAGCACAAACTCCCCGAGAAGCGTTATCTTCACCAGAGCCCTCGCGCCTTTATCTGCCCTGATAAGGCAGCCAGTCTGGTGCAGTCACACACCAAAGAGGGGAAGGTATTTCAGATACAACCAAACCAGGCAGAGAAACAAGACTCCATCTCAATGAGAAAAGGATGCAGTAGGAATTAACTCCCAACAGGAAATGTTTAGGCCTAACATTTCAGCATTTCTTTTCATAATGTCTTTTAAAGACCTGAATTAAGTGGGATCACAACTCTCACCACACACCATGCCAGGCTGCCTTTCCCCAGCTCCACCTCCAGCCCAGGCTTTCAGCAGCTTGACATTGTGCTTATTGAGCAAAATATTTAGCATGTCTGTATCTACAGAATGGATTAAAAAGAGACTTTCATGGGAACAAGTAATTTAGAGATGGGGGAATAGCATTCCTAAGCCTAATCAAATATGACATTTGCTGGATCAACAGACAGGGAACATTCTATTCTTGCCCCATGAGGCCATCACTGCAAGCAAGGACAAGGCAACAGCTACACAGCCAAGGTGATGCATCTCCTGTTACTGCCTTCTAGGCCATGACTGCATGCCAGATTCCACATCCCTCAGGTTCTCCAGAGAAGGACAGAATCAATCACAAACTGTCTTTATTTGTTGTGTTGTTCCTGTATGAATTTAGGCTTCTTTAGATTATTGTTTTCTAGATTATTTCAAAACTTCAGTTTTGGCATAATGTTGCATGTTGCCCTACCTGCTTTTGAGAGGGTATACAAGCCTTCTCCACCTTTCTTCAGTCTGTCTGAATCATAAGGAAACAAGGTAGACTCCATCTATTTTTGCAACTTTCCTGTTTTAACATTCCAGAAGTTTCCATTAGCAGCAGCTTTAGTGTTTTCAGAAAGCTTTTACTGTCCTGGTTATGTTACCCTGCCATGGTGAGAAAAGGGTGAAACATTTCCATGCCAATAGAGAAGAAAGGAAGGCCAGGACCAAAACAGCACATGAGTAGTTGGTAAAATTTTGGCCAAATATTCAACTATTCATTCTTGAAGGCAATGAGACAATGAGGACCAGGTGAAACCCAAACCCTGAAATTACTGTTGATCAGATTTTGTTTAAAAAGAACTTGAAATCCAATAAAATAAAAATAATTAACAGCTTCCAGGAATACAGGGTTAATTATCAAGGGGCAATAAGAGATATGCTACAGACTTAAACACCTTAATAAACAGGGCAGATTTCTCTCCCTTTTTCTACAAACCCATGAGCCAGCTGCAGATTAACAGATAGGTATTTCTCTCTGAGAAATATTTCTTTACAGTCAGATTTATTTCCATTTTAAAAGCAAGATGGCCATGAAATAAAAGTCAGGGACAAATGGAATGTCAAATCCTCAACTCTCCTGTGCTTTAGATACCAGTTAAACCTTGAATATGGTGATAGGAAAAGAAAACGAAAACAAATAAAAACTAACCCAAACAATCTGCTGAATTTTGAAGGACTCAAACAGCTAGAACTGCTTTTATTTTGAGACTGGCTAATAATAATATCAATCCCATAAAAAATTAGTGTTGGAATACAGATGATCTAATGAGGTAACGACCTTCATTCAAATACATCAATTTCTCCAAACCTTTGGATGGTTTCTTTCACAAGCTGGGTTTGCCACAGGACCCCAAGAGCTGACATCCCTGGGGCAGGATTGCAGACCAGCAGTAAAAAAGTAACTAATGCAAACTGAGCACAGGTGCCTGAGGTTGGGAGGGCAGCTCTGTGTTACAGTGTAACTGAGAGGAGCAGCCTTGCTGTCCGTATAACCTGCGGGTTAGCTGGGTCGGGAGGTGACCCTGTCACCCGTTTCTCCTCGCCCCCACCCTGCCCACCTTTCAGCTCTAACCCGGTCTCCAGAACGCGGCACAATCATGTCTGTGGCATTGCCCAAGCAACATCAGGATTCAAAGTGCACTTCTCCTTCTGATGGGAAAGCCTAATCAGAGATTTTTCAATGCTTTCCATCTAGAATTATTTCACAAACTCTTAACTTTCACTGGGTAGAAGGAAGAGGTTTTAACATAGGGAAGCACATGTTATTTAGAGCAAATTAACTGAGTAGGTGGGCGGTCCCGTGGTGTAAAGGAGAGCACTCTGGGCTCTGAATGCCAAGGACCTGAGGTCCAGTCTCAGTGGGGACCATCCCCTAGCAGTTAAAGCCTCCCTGCCGTCCCATCCCGTCACATCTCGGATGCCCAGCAGGGTCAGCCCCGGTTAGTACCGGGTGCTGTGACAGTCCCGAGGACTTCCCTGTCACTGTCCAAGCTCACTTGGCCATTGCAAATGGACCTCAGGACTTAAACGGTGGGGCCAGTTCTGCGCACGCTGTGCCTCACCTAAAACATCCACTGCGCAGACTGGAAGGGCACGTGGGGAGAGCCCTGCCCAAATCTTCTTTCGCGAAGCCTGGCCATACATCCACACTCAGCTCGAACCCAACAACTCGCTCGCTGCTGCAGCCCTGTGGCTGTAGGGTCGCTGTGACAGAGCGACAGCCGCTAAAGCTGTGCCCGCCTCCTGGCTCTGTGTGTGTGTGAGTGTGTGAGTGAGAGTCTGTTTGTGCGTCTGTGTGTATCTGTGTGCATGAGAGTCTGTGCATCTATGTCTGTATCTGTGCGTGTGTGTGAGTGCATCTGTGTGTGTGTCTCTGTGTTTGTGTATCTGTGTGTGTGTGCCTCTGTGTGTGAGTCTGTGTATAGAATAGAATCATACAATCGATTGGGTTGGAAAAGACCTCCAAGATCATCGAGTCCAACCCTGGGTCCAACTCCAGTCCCTTTACCAGATCATGGCACTCAGCGCCACATCCAATCTCAGTTTAAAAATCTCCAGGGATGATGAATCCACCACCTCTCTGGGCAGGCCATTCCAATGCCTGATTACTCTCTCTGGAAAGAATTTTTTTTCTGATATCCAACTTAAATTTCCCCTGGCAGAGCTTAAACCCGTGCCCCCTTGTCCTATTGCTGAGTGCCTGGGAGAAGAGACCAACCCCCACCTGGCTAGAACCTCCCTTCAGGTAGTTCTAGACAGTGATGAGGTCACCTCTGAGCCTCCTCTTCTCCAGGCTAAACACCCCCAGCTGTCTCAGCCTCTCCCCATAGGGCTTGTGCTCCAGTCCCTTCACCAGCCTTGTTGCTCTTCTCTGGACTCGCTCCAGCACCTCAATATCCTTTCTGAACTGAGGGGCCCAGAACTGAACACAGTACTCAGGGTGTGGCCTCACCAATGCAGAGCCATGCTATTTTTGATACAGGACAGGATCCCATTGGCCTTCTTGGCCACCTGGGCACACTGTTGGCTCATGTTGAGCTTCCTGTCAATTAGTACCCCAAGGTCCCTTTCTGCCTGTCTGCTCTCCAGCTCTCCATTATCTGTGTGAGTGTCTGTGTGTGTCTGTGTCTGTATCTGTGTTTGTGTGTGGGTGCGAGTCTGTGTTTGTGTGTATGTATCTGTCTGTCAGTCTGTGTGTGAGTCTGTGTGTGTGTCTCAGTGTGTGCGGGTCGGGGGTGTCGGTGCTGCCCCTCGGGACTGCACAGCCCAGCCCTGGGCGAGTGTCCCTCAGGTTCCCGCACGGCTCTGCCCGGCAGAGCAGCGGCCGCGGCTCCGGCGCCGCTCAGGGGCGGCCGGTCGGCGCTGCCTGGGGGCGGGGGAAGCCGGGCGGGCAGGGGATGAGGCCGGGGAAGAGGCCGGGATGGGGCCGGGGCTGTGGGTGGGGAAGGGGCCAGGGCTGTGGGTGGGGAAGGGGGTGGGGAAGGGGGTGGGGAAGGGGCCGGGCCGGGCTCCCTCCGGGCCGCCCCTCGCACCGCCCCCGCCCCGTCTCGCGAGAGCCGTTCCCGCCCCCGCGGCCGTTCCGGCGGCACATCCGGGCCCGCGGGTCGCTATGGTCATGGCGGAGGGCACGGCCGTGCTGCGGCGGAACCGCCCGGGCACCAAGGCGCAGGTGAGCCGCGGTCCCACCGCGCCCCCGGGGCCGCCGGGCGGGCGGGCACGCACGGGCAGCGCCGCTGCCGAGGGGCCGGGACGCGCTGGGCCGGCGGGGCGGTGTCCGGGCCGCGCCGGGCCTACCGAGGCTGGGGCGGCGGCGCTGCGGGGATCGCTTTGTGCCCGGCCTGGGAGCGGCAGCGGCGGGTCCGTGTCCGCGGGCCCGGCGGAAGGGCCGCTCCGATCCCCGGGCCGGCGGTGAAGGCCGCGTTCGGCCCGGCCGAAGCACCGAGGGCGCCGGGGCCGCACCGGGCCGGGCCGAGCGCTGACCCGGGCCCTGCGGGCGGGGCTGCTCCCACACCGAGTCCGCTGTCACACCGAGTCCGCTGTCACACCGAGTCCGCTGTCACACCGCGCCCGCTGTCACACCGCGCCCGCTGTCACACCGCGCCCGCTGTCACACCGAGCCCGCTGTCACACCGCGCCCGCTGCCACCCTCGGCCCCGCTGTCCGCCCCCCCCGGGCCCCGCTGTCCGCCCCCCCCCCCGGGCCCCGCTGTCCGCCCCCCCCCCCCGGGCCCCGCTGTCCGCCCCCCCCCCCCGGGCCCCGCTGTCCGCCCCCCCCCCCGGGCCCCGCTGTCCGCCCCCCCCCCCCGGGCCCCGCTGTCCGCCCCCCCCCGGGCCCCGCTGTCCGCCCCCCCCGGGCCCCGCTGTCCCCCCGGCCCCCAGGAAGGGTCTCCCCTCCCGCCATCCCACCGCTGCCCGTGCCGCGTCCCTTCTCCTTGTCGAAATTAAATCCGCTTATCTCCGGGGCTTCAGGGTCAGCTGGAAAAGGCTCATCTCAAACGCGTAAACGGCGTTTTCTTGATTGTTTCAGAGATGTGATCTGTGAAGCCTTTGTATGTGAGACTTTTCCTCTCTTTTGTAAGGAGAGCTCATGGTCAGAACAGGGCAGTGTTTGACACAACATGTTTTCTCCTGTTTGTGAGGTGAAACTATTACACAACCCTGTAAATCAGCTCATTCTGCAGGTGTTTAATGTGTGAATGAGACGGAATGTCGTGCACCTTTGATAAATTTGAGGTATCCTGAAAAACAGTGAGCTGGACATTGACCTGGATTTGGTCAAATATTATAAAGTTCATGTAGGTTGAAGAGTTTTTTTGTGTAGACATGGTTGATTTTTTTACAGATAATTTTTTTGGATGACACTAGAATAGCTATTTAGCTTGTAAATACTGTTACTTAATGATATTCCAGCAGTGGATACTCACTGTAGGTGTTTTCTCCAGAGCTGACGTGCTCTGTCAGGAGCAGATTGCTGAGCTTTGCAGCTGGGGACATTTTCCCTGAGCCACTGAACCTGGTGGGATAGCCAGGGCAGGCTGCTGGGCAGGACCTCTGGATGGGATGAGGGAGTAGATTTTCATGTTGTAGATATGAAAAATGTGGACTAAGAAAATGCCCATGTGTGGGGTGGTTGTAGGTGCAGCAGGTGGGAATTGCTGCAGGACACTGCGGTGCAGCTGCGTCTGAGGTGACACTTGGGGGGGGGTTTGTCGTTAGCAGGGCTGGTGACCATCCAGGTGATTAATTCAGGCGAATGGGGAATGTGGTACCAGGCTGGGCAGGCCCGGCGTTACCGCTCAGTTTAGAGAAACGTTTTCAGTGCTGTGTCACTGCAGGCACTGGGAGTTTTATAACCATTGTACAATGCTGCTCTCTACAGACCTCGTTTCTTTACATTCCTGCCTGGCCTGCCATGTGAAATGAGTGCTCTGTGCACTATTCAGTGTCAGACACCCAGGCTGAGGGGGTGTTAACAGCGAGGTGTGGGGAGGGAGGATGTTCATGCTGAGTCATGCAGAGCTTCCAGTTCAGCGTTAGGAGCATAAATCCCATTATTTCACCCTGTTCCTGCCAGGACTCTGCTGCTGCTGGTAAGATGCAGCTTCCTGGAATTGTGTAAACTGCATCTGTTTTCCTGCATGTTCAAGCTTATTGTAGGCTGTGCGTTTTTGTGCCTCCCCCTTTAGGTTTGTTAAATTGCTTTGAACTTTTTTTTTTAACAGGATTTCTACAACTGGCCTGATGAATCCTTTGAAGAAATGGATAGCACATTGGCTGTCCAGCAGGTATTCTTCCTTACATGAAATGTTATCAGTGAGGTCATCCTGTTTATCTGCACAGCAGTGAATTTCACAAGCATGTTTATATATTAAAAGACTAATTGTTAATTGTGTTTGTAGAAATAACTACAATTCTCATGTCTGGTTTGAACAAATCAGATTTAAGAAAATAGTGGGGGGTTCCTGCAAGGGTCTTTTTGAGATGAATGTTGCGAAAAAGCTGTAAAATTTCCCCATTCTTTTACCTTTTTTAATTGAAGAAAGACTTTTTTCAGATCCAGCATTTTTTATATCAGTTTTTTTACCCTGTCCATCTACTCTTCAACTTTTTAGTCTGTCAATCACTTCTTAAATAGAGAAAACCCGAGTCCCTCAAACATGTAATGCCCTTGATCTGTTGCCTTGTGTAATTACAGGAAGATTTCTTTCCCCTCCCTCTCCTAGTATATTCAACAAAACATAAGGGCAGACTGCTCCAACATTGATAAGATCCTGGAGCCTCCTGAGGGCCAGGATGAAGGTGTGTGGAAGTACGAACATTTAAGGTAAGAATCCATCTTTTGTCAATGCTGTGTCTGTTCTGAGTTTTGGTGCATCCCTTTGAATGTGACAGATCAAAACCAACTGTAATGAAACTTCATTTTTCTGTTGTTAATTATGAGTATTATTTTCTGAATTCCCTGTTAATTCTGAAGGATTTATAGTGCATTCTGACGTGTCTGATGTGTTTGAAGAGAACGTTTTTAAGTCACTTCAAAAACTGTATTAGCATGTCTTGAATATGAAAATACAGTCATGAATTTCCATAGCACCTTCTCATAGTATTGTCAGTTCTTCACTAATTGGGAATGTGATTTCCAGATGCTCCCAGTGCTTTTTCTGAAACTTGTAGGAAAATAGGCTTTAGCTGGGAAAGCAGGAGTACCTGTGTCCTGATTTTTAGATTTCTTCTGACTTTATCAAATACACTTTCAGGAATAAGAACAGTTCTAAGCTCCTCCTATATTTATACACCTTGACTTTTTGTCTCTGTTCTTCTCTGGTCTGCAACAGTTCCAACAGATACAGAGGATCCTCAAGAAAGGAAGAAATGTATATACTCAATTGCAGAAGACATTTTGAGAATTTCCCCTGTCCTTTCACACACAGACCAAAAATCTTGGTGGTTTTACAGAAAACTTGTCAGTTTTGGAAAATTTACTCAGATTTTCTTGTAGGATGGAGGGGGGAATTCACACAAGTTAAGGAATACACTTCCAGGGACATTTTAGTGAAAACAGTATTTCCAGAGATCCCACTCTAACAATCTGTGGTGGGACTTCAGCCACTTAAATTATTGGAATTCTGTCTTAGAAGGATGGAATGATCCAGCTGTATGAGTTTAAAACTTTCACTCTTCAAGAATTTACATTATTGAAGTGGTTTTTAATTTTTTTAACCTGTATTTGTGAAGCAGCACTTTGATTCATAACAAAGCTGGTATCTTAAACACTTCCACTGAATCATTGGTTGTGCTCAGCCTGTACTGTCAGTTAAGAATGGAAACAGAATTGTTTAGCTGAATAAAAAAAATCTACTGGTGTGAGGAAGAACAGAATGCACACCATGGGTTTTTATGAGCTGTATCCAGTGAGTAAACAAAGAGTTGGTTTTGATGCTGCTCTGTTCACATTTCTTTCAGACAATTCTGCCTTGAGCTCAATGGACTGGCTGTCAAGCTTCAGGTAATTCTTTTCTTGAGACTTTTATATTGTATCAGGGGGAGACTTTTCTGTATTGTGTAGATGCAGAGTTTGCAGAGCTTCTTCTCCCTTTATGCACAGGCCCAACCAGGGGTTTGAGGTGAGAGTTCTGTAGGGTTTTATCCTGGCAAATAACATTTTCTGGGGGGGACAGGGAAGGAAGGCAAGGAAATTATTTGAAAAGATGAGCTAATTTTTGCTGTTGGGTGGTTTTCTTAACTGAACAATTGTTTTAACAGAGTGAATGTCACCCTGACACATGTACTCAGATGACAGCAACTGAACAGTGGATTTTTCTCTGTGCAGCTCATAAAACTCCCAAAGAGGTATGAACATATTTTGGAAAACTGAGCCCAGTGCTGCAGGGATTTTCTTTCACAGCTGGTGTGTTCATGATGGCCTGGCCTCCTGGTCAGACCAGGCCTGTGTGGGTTGGGAGTATCACCTGAGCTGTTCCTCTTTGCCATTCCATAGTGTTTTACAGGATGAGATAAGAAGGAACTGCTTTTTAGCTCAGTATTTGTGACTTCACACATTCCCCTCTTTTCTCATAATTTGTGCTGAGCCAGCCTGAAACTCAGTGGAAAAGCTCTTTGCTCAACTGCCAGAAGAGCAGGTGCTGGGAACAGCTTGTTGTCTTCTAACTTTGGCCTTGATCCACAACGTAAGCCTGACCCTCAGGAAGTGACTGCAGGTGCATGTTCTTACTGGAGTTACTCCCAAAAGGTGGTGGGGTCATAAAAATGCCTCATGTCGAGGGGGTTTCTCGGTATGGCAGTGACTGGTCTCCCTCAGTGTCTAATGGCTTTAAACTTTGTTCAGATCTTCTACTGAACCACTTGGTATATCTTTTTTGCCTTCAGAAGGTGTTTGTTGCTATCGGTTATGGCAGTAGTACAGTCTGTCATATTTATATTTCATCTTCCAGAACAAGGTATTGATCATTTCTAACCTTATCCTTTTTGTCCCATAACCTTTTTTGTTTTGTTCTGCTTTTAATTTCCTGAGATGTCTTGATTTAGCTCTGAAAGCCCAACTTCTTTCCCATCCCTCCTTGAACCCCTGTCCCCGCTCAGTGTATTGGGATGCCTGGCAGTGTTTCACTCAGCCAAACTGGAGAACTTCAGGCTGCTTTTTATCTCTGGGCATGCAGCACTCACCTCCTGTTTTCCACATCAGTGCTAAAAAACAGCCAGTGGTCAGACAGTGGGTGCTGGAACCTTGGCCTCTGACAGGAATGTACAGCTGAGAAGTCTCCTGGAGCTGGTGAGCAGCAACACGGACAGACATTCCTGCTCTGAGCCTGTCTCACTTCATCTTCACTTTCTTCCTTCTGCTCTCCCTGTACTTGACTGCAGAGTCAAGGCTTGGATCCTTATACACGTAGTTACACTCATGATTTCAGTTTTCTTTGCCAAGGGAAAAAGCACTGATAGACTGAGGTGCAGGTTTGGGTTGAGAGCCAGTAAAGAGTGTCTGGCAGCTTGACTGTGTGGGAAACAAATGAACTGTGAGGTAACAATCATCCTTCCTTTCAGTGCACTTCCAGCATGTATTCTTATTATACAGCTTCACTTACAGAGATGCATAAAATTCACTTACTCTTGTGCATAATTACATTTCCACAGTAAATTTTTTTCTTGAAGTATTTTACATGTGTTGTGAAATAGAGAAGAGAAATGGCTCACTTAAAGAGGAAATGTATTTATACCAGAAGCAATGGAAAACTTCTGGGAATAAAAATGACCAGTGAAGTTGGAAGCATCAGGAAACACAATTAAAATGCTTCTTTTTAAATGAGGTCTGTGATGTCATGGATGTGCTCACACTGGTGCTCACTCCTGTCTGTCTCTGCAGTGTCCTGCTATAGACTACACCAGGCACACACTGGATGGAGCTGCATGTCTTCTGAATAGCAATAAATACTTCCCCAGCAGGTAAAACCCTTTCTCGTGGGAGGAGGAAGGGAGGGAGGGAGGAGGTGGCACATTGACAAAACACATGGAAAGGTGTAATGCATTTTTCATGGACTGTACTGGAAATATTGGAAATCCTACATCTGTCAGAGGCTGGTAGGCCCACTGCCACTTTTAAGCCAAGGAATAATTCTTGCTTATTCAAATAGTTTGCCTTTTACTGGACCTGACAATTGCTTTTTAGGGGGAGACTGTTTTACCGGTGCCTGTTATTGTTATGGGGCTCCCACTGGAGCAGTGCCCACCCAAACAACAGGGTGGCCTTTAGGGAGATGCTGCAGCTCTAAGGACTTGAACAGTCTGGCCCCAAAAGCTCCCAGCAGCCAACAGTGATGTCCTGTGGGACAGGGCAGCCACAGCAGGCAGGGAGCATGGAATGGGCAGCTCACAGCACAGAAACCTCCCTGAGAAATCACAACTGTGCTTCTTCAGGAATGCACTACTGACAAGCACAACTGGAAGTCTTTCTTTTGCTTTGCCCATCAGTGCTGGAAACCAGAAATCCAGCCTCTACCAGAGTAACTGAGGGTGGTTGGCTACATGCAAAACTTGTTTGGTAGTCAGGGTACAATTTGTAAATGTGGAGCTTGAACCAACATTCTTACTTTCCTTCCAAAAATAAGCAATTGCAGACACAGATACCTGCAATACTTAAGTCTAAATTTCATATACAATTATACAATATAGTTTTAAAAATCAGAATTCATGTCAATGTACATATCACTAATTAGATCTGTTGTGTAACCTTTCTCCTGATGCTTACAGGGTTAGCATAAAGGAATCCTCTGTAGCCAAACTAGGATCAGTGTGCCGAAGGATTTACAGAATATTTTCACACGCTTATTTTCATCACCGGCAGATATTTGATGATTATGAAGTAAGTAGTTCCAAATGACATCTCAAAACAGGGCGTTTACTGAAGTTAGAGCTGTGCTGGAATTGTGTAAGACATTTTGGTCCTACCAGATCTATACTCAAGTGCAGGATTGATTACAGTAGATTCCAGTTTTACAGTAACTGAAAAGCTGTTTATACATACATGTAAAAATTAATTTATATGATTAATTACCCAATTATGGTTTCCCTTCAGTTGGCTAAAAGGTCATAATTTGAGAGTTTTTGTACAAAGAACTCAAATTCATCTTGTGTTTAAGATTCCTGAATGTATTCAAGCACTTGATGTAGTTAGTACTGCTTATATATATACATGTATTTCCTGTACAGCAGCTAAAGAATTTTAATTGTAAAACTGTGAGGAAATGGAGTATGTGGTGACAGCCTGTGCACCTCCAGGAAGCTTTAACTTCTGTTGTGGCTTTTTGTTATGGGAAAGTAGAAATTAACAGATAAGAAGGAGATAAGGAGCATAGCCAGATATAAAAGGAAACCTTTGCTGAGTCCTTCTTAAGGTTGCTGGAGCAGCTGTGGAATGGCTGTGCCCTGTTCAGTTTGGGTTAGTACATGTAGGAGGAATTTCAGAACTCTGTTGATATTTAAATATATTCTGGCCTAAGTGCTGTTAAATTGAGCTCCGACTTAAACCTGAACTTCAGTAGGTTTTTTATTAATTCCAGTAACTAAAAGCAAACAGTGAAGATACAAAAAGAGCAGTAAAAATTTACTATTTAAGTATGATTATTTTTTTGTAAGACTTGTAAATCTAATGAGGCAATTGTGTATAAGCAGGCTTTTTTTTGTAATGTTCTTCCTAATTGTTTAAAATAATCCTTCTGTACATCCTGTTTTTTCCCCCCTTTTTTCATCTCCAGAATGAAACTTTCTTGTGTCACCGGTTCACTAAGTTTGTGATGAAGTATAATCTGATGTCCAAGGATAACCTGATTGTCCCAATTTTGGAGGAAGAAGTGCAAAATTCAGTGTCAGGGGAAAGTGAGGCATGATGGGAGCAGCAGTACAGAAGCCTGTACTGAATAAAACAAAACAATTATGTACTGTATATATCATTTTAGACACTTCAATCACGTATCCTCATAGCTTTGTTTAGTACACTTTTGTATGCTGTGTGCATTGCCTTTTAATATGGGAAATACCTTTAAGTTATTCATGAGCTGTATATTCATCAGTGTGGCACTCATGGTTTTTAAATAAAAGTAGTAGTATCTGTTTATAATGCCTGTTAATAAAAGAATTTACAGTTCTCTAAAATTGCTGCTAAACAATCATTGAATCACAATCCTGAAGATGTATCTGATTGGGTGGGGAAAAAAGTGAGACTGAGCTTTCACAGCAAGTCATTTTGTAATGCAGTAGCTGTATTAAGTCTTAGTTCAAAGATTATCACCTTAAATAATTCTGCAAGAAGCTTCTTGCAATGTAGCTCACTCCTAATTTACCTTTTATTTTTTTAAGATAGCTTTGAAGATTTACTTCTGGATGTGCATATTGCTGTATGTGTATATCCAAAGCTAACAGATCTATAGTATTAACCAAAAGGACAATTTCACTATGCTACTGAGCACAGATATTCTTGATATGTATCTAACACACTTTCTGGACTTGTGTTTTCTGTTAACAGCAGAGGTTTGTGCACAGGAGGGCACAGGGGCTGTCCTGTTAGGGCAGATTTCTGTTCTCCAGTCCAGGACCTCTGAAGAACCTGTGCATATTGATGGCAACTGCCCACAGATTATACCTCAACTATCCATGTTACACTACATGACACACTAGCATGGCCTTTGCTTGTATTCCTAGAAAAAACATTTAAGTACCTGAAATACTGAATGCCATTCTTTGCAAGAGTTAATCATCTTTTCAACATACATTTGTTTTTCTTCATTCACCTGAATTATATTGACAAAAAGATTTGGATTCACGCTTCTGTTCCTTATCAGATGTTTATCTGAAGCTGTTTTTGCAGATTTGCAGTAACTGACAATTTCCATGAGTGCTGCTTAATTATGTTATATATAGAACTAAATGTTTCAGAGATGCATATAACAGAAATACTGCTTAGTGTACATGAATGCAGGGTCTAAAAGCAGGAGCAGTCTTTTATATTAAGTGAATTTTGCATAGCTGTTTAAGAAGTTAGTTGGTTTTTTCTCTGAGGTTGCCAGGAGCCCTCTTTATTTCTTTCAGCAGGTCAGAATGGGATAGCTCAGCTACTGTCAGTAATTTACACTTTGTTTTCTACATTATATTTACATGGAAATAAGGGAGTCCACCTATTTTTATTGTCTTTTTTCATAATGTACTAAACATGCCTTAAATTCTATTTTTCTTTATATGAATCAAGCACACCTCAAGCAACTCTATCACCTGGATGTAAAGGGAATTTAAACAATGACAAAATAGAGAGCCTAAGCTTAAGTACTTCAACAGTTTTTACTCTTCAACAGCTCTTTTTGTCTCATGTCTATCATTGTAATTCCAGGGTAATTGCATGAGATGTTGTCTGAGTGGGAGTAGCTTTAGTTGCTGTCTATACACTTAGCTGTAACTTGCCTTGTATGGACCAGGTTACCTGACTGGGTTAGATACCCTGAAGTTTGTACTGCAGGTAGGACTGTGTTCTGGAGGTAGTAAAATGTATTTAGCTTTGTTACAGTCTGCTCTAGGACCATCCGTGGTGTGGTTCCCTTGTCCAGTCACTCTGCATGTTTGTATTGGCCACGGTGACCGAGACAAGCCAAACATGTAACTGGTGTTGCTAATTACATTTTCTCTACAAAACTGAAGAAAATGATGTGGTGCTCAGGACTGCATTAAAATTGTAAACCTCTTCCTCTCACGCTCTAGGAGTTTCACTTCAAAATAAAACTTGGGAAGTTTTAATCCTGTTTATTCTCATTCAGATTTGCACTGTAAAGTTGACTTGCTATACTAAGCTGATTTTATATCCAGCCTAAGTGAGACACTGCTTGTATTTTCCCTTGCTACTGTTTACATGAGTACTGTGTACACACATGTGCCTGGATGGTACCATAAATCTTCAGTTAGCCTAAGCAAACCATTGATTTGTCTAATAAATATTAACACATTTAATTTAGATTTACATAATAGGGAAACTGAGACTGTCTGAACTATATTGTAAAAAAGAAAAAAAGATCAAATTAAACTGTTTCTTTATCCATACTACTATTTTTTGGCAAGTTATTCTCACTTTTCACATCATCCAAGAATGCAGCCAAGGGCCTGTTTCCAAGAGAAGCTTCTCTACTCTCCTGTCTCTGCCACAAGGTGTGCTAAAATCAAGGTGTGTTTCTTCTTTCAAAAGTAGAGAAATATGATACTCATTAGGAATTTGGAAGTCAGACCTCAAATTTATACACTTCTCAAATCAGGTGGTTCTGCAGTAAAAATGTGAGACGCAGAGAAGACCCTTCAGATGCAGAGTAAGCACATCATGACAGCAACTCACAAACACAAAGGTGTGGTGAAAGCAAAGACTCACTTTCCATTATTTTTACCTTCATCACTGAGGTTTCTCCTGACTTTCAGCTTAGCAGAGCTTGCAGCACATCAGCCATGGTGATTTTGCTACTTTCCTTTTAAGATTTTAATTCTCTCAGATGTTGTCAAAGTTCATCTGCTTAAACAGATCAGAACATGTCATCAGACCAGTTCCTCCAAACCAGTCTCCTTGTTCCAGGTTGTGCTTACCTCAAGCCAGGCACATTCACTTCTTTAGTTCATAGCACTCATCTAAACTGTGATACAGAAATTTGGCTTGGAAAAATGTAAATATTAACTTAGACTATTCTCTGAATGAATCCATATGGAATTGTCAAGCCAGCAATATGCTAAGGACAAGGAAAACCTAATCAGCTTTTAATAGATGGCTGCAACTCTGTCAGGCTTTGCCCTGTGAGCTCGGCAGATGCATAAACCAGACGGCAAAAAGTAATTCTAGCTTGAGGCAAGGTACACATTGATCTAACCCATCTGATGTCACTGTGAGACAAATATAATAAACCAACTGATTTGATAAGTGGTTTTAATGGTGAAAACCTTCCTATCTAAACTGTGGAAAAGATCTTCCCTTTCACAAAAAAAATGGTATTTTACAGACCAGAAACACAGAAGTTAAACAGCAGTTTATTGCAGTTGACCAGGTATGTAAATAAACTGACAAATAGGGGCAGGGTACAAAATATTTAACCTTGGACAGTTTCTTCCTGTTTGTAAACACTAGAAAACCATTTCCTCTCCAAACAATTCAAGCATCAGAAAGTATAAACAGTCCTTTGCAGAGGTTCATGAGCAGTATTGGCTGCCTCCTGTCTCTGACAGTTGCAGAGCATTTCCCTTGTCACATACAGGGAAGGGCCTTTCCTACTACAGCTCAGACACAGGCTCCTGACTGAAGCCCTGTCACTGCATAAAAAAGCATACTTATTTCTTCTGTCAGAGGATGCATCCATGCTTTAATTTGTAATTCTCACAGGGATAAGTAAAATGCATTCTGGTAAAATGACAACTGGGCAGTCTATTTATACACATAATAGCATACAGCATACAGAAAGTTTTATTAGTTACTCTGACAGGCCTGATTTACAAACTTTGTTTACTTAATGGGCAGTGCTGGTCACTCAGAGCAGTAAAGGCATTGCTTGATGCTCTGCTTTGTCAGACCAGGTGGAAATGAGTCTCAAATCAATCCCCTATACCCAAAACACACCCTCCCTGTTTCACTTAAGCAACAAAGATACAGTTATCTTTCAAAATTTTTAACTACAAGGAACAAAATAGAAGATTTTCTGTAATTTGTTTCAGAAGCACTTTTAATTTTCTCTGTTTTAGCATCCATGCCTTAGGAGGGCAGGTGGTTTATTCTGTGTTCTTGGACTAATGCATGAAGTCAGGTAACTTGCCCTGACTTTGAAGGCAAACCTTGCAGCAGAACACTTGGCCACGTGCACAGGGGATGCACCCCTGGTGCTTACAGTAATCCAAAGGCCAGGACAGGTGTGCATCAGTCACACCAGTTTCCACAGTCTGCAACAGTTTCTGGCTCAGTGACTTTCAGAGAGAGTAGAGCAATGATTTTGCTTTCAGGAGTTTTTCAATCATCTTACACATCATCCTGCAGCAAGGAATTCTACAGGCAGCTGGACTGATTCCATGACTTGTTTCAAAGCTGCCACTTACAAATGCCATGATCGACCTGAGTTCTTGTATCAAAAAAAGAGTGCTGAGGAATGTATTCCTTTATGTACTCCTTTGCTACCCTCTCCATGCCACTCACCTGACAGATCTCTGTCTTGGCTCCTGTCAGGTTGGCTTTTTCCCCCCACATGAAGAATTGTATTTTGTTTATTTTCTTCCATACAGAGCCTAAATGTAGCCCTGTGAGGTGAAAGACAATGGAGAGCTGGGGAAACAATCAAGATTAATGTTTCTACAGCAGGGGCAACTTTCACACTGTGAGAAAAATGACAATAAACACCCCCATCTGGTCCCTAACAGGAACTGCTGAGTGGGTGCAGAGGAAACAATATCACATATTTATACTGAATTAAAGACTAGAAAAATTCAGAGATTCGCAGCACTGTAACACCTGTGAGATTCAAGAGCAAGAAATAAAGCACAGTTAAAACTGGGGACTACTGGAAAGGAATCCTGGTTTTCATTCTAAGAGAAGCCTTGTCAAAAGTGATGAGTGTACCTGTGGACATCCAGGGCATGCTCAATTTCTACCCTAGTACCAAAACAGAATCTCCGTTGTGTATATCCCAGACATTGGAAGGAGAAAATTCTTTTTCAAAACAATACTATTTCATTTTAATTTTCTGCACTCTCAACAGCTGATATGGAAAGACCTCACCAAAAGTTAAATGATTCTTTTTATCCAATGAATGTATTCTAGAAAGAGTTACCTCCATTAAATGTACTACTTTATAACTTAAATAGTTGTAGTTCAATGTTGTTTAAGGGTTCACTACTGTTAACCACCTTCAGCAATACTACTGCTTTACAAATGGTAATTTCTTTGATACACTCTAAAAGTTGTAACTTTAAGTATTCAGAATTGTTGGACTTTTTGACCAATCTTTGGTCATTTTACAGGTTTAACTTGTATGGAGAATGACCAGTAATTAAAATTACACACAGAGGAGTTTTGGACAGCTCATGAAAAATGCTTTTAAAAGGAGAGCAACATATTCCAAGTTGCAGAAGACCAGCTGTTACTCCATTTTTAACATGCCAGAGTTACCTGGCTTTCTGCCAGAGACATGTATGTTCATTCCTTCCCCCTGTGTACCACGGAGGAGAGTCCTGCTCAGAGTGACCCCACTGCTGTCCCAGAGCTGCGAGAGAAAGCAGCGCTCTGGTCAGCCCTGCAGAACACCCAGCCCAGCCCTCCCTGAGAGCAGGGGATGGCTCTTCCTCCACACAGTGCCTGCCACCAGACAGGGAACCAGCACGAGGTTCCTGACTCCCATCTCTGACCTCAGGACTGGTGGGTGGGAAAGCTGGGAGAGAAGCCTCGGCAGGAAGGGGTTTCTTACTGTGTCTCCTATCACAGGTACTGCTGTGCTCCCATCGCTCCCCACAGCAGGCCAGGGGAAAAAGGAACTGAAAGAATGTCTCCAGCTCCAGAGCTGTGGATTTTCTTGGAAAAATCCCCCAACTGTTTGTAGCAGGTTTGGGATTTTAAGAGTTTCTCTTCCAAAATAAAAAATAAGCCAGCCTGCCTACAAGAATTTCACAATCAAATCAGGAAGCAGCTCCAAAGCAGTAATGCTTCAACCTTGCACTATGCTCATTATCCCCCACCCCTCATCCTATAAAAATAAACTGAAATACCATCACGCTTGATACTTCTTTTGCTTATCAAACTTTTTTCCCCTCGGGAGTTAATTTTTGCCTATTTAAATAAACATCTTCTGCCCATATTCTTCCTGCACAGCTCTGAGATTGCACTATGCTGGTCATCTCCTGGGGTGCTCATTTGGAGTTAATCGTTGGTCCTCCTGTCACTGCATTTCGGGCCAGTATCTACCACTGTGGACAGGCAGATTTCCACTGCAGCTGGTGGGAGCCCCCCAGGGGAGCAGAGTGGTGCAGGGAAGTGCATTCATGGCATTTCTCTCCATGTTTGCAACACAACACACTGAGATAGGTATCACAATCCCTGGGGGCTGTGTGTGCTGTACTGCAAACATTGAGAGTAGGGTTGTGAAGACAATTGCTCAGTTGTGTTCTGTTCTGACTTCTCATTTTGACCAAATTATTTTGCATCAGCTTCAATGTGATGAGCACTTACCATTCTTTTGCTTCTAAAACAAAATGAGAAATGCAATTTTTTCTGGAGATGCATTTTTATTCAGATTCTCCTCTATAAAGTGTAGTTTTCAGACAGCAGCATAAAAGTAATTCCTGTTTGGGCCTCTCCCCACAGAGCCCAGCCAGCATTATAACCTCCCTCAATGCAAGCAGCTCCTCCCCAGGGTAAGGATGTCTGGTGTTCGATGCAGCTGAACACTTTATCCCATGGGAGATACATTCAGCTGAGAAGTTTTTCATCCACACATCAGCACGTTTGCATGTACTGCATGATCTAACATTGCCCATGAATTGCACCCCACATCCTCCTCCCACGTGTCAGCAGCACCACTGTGCACACTGATGTCATGGCTTTCACTGAGCTGCTCCAACTGCCTGTTCACACACAGCCAGGTATCTTTCAGGGGATGAGAGGTTCTTAATTCCCACTCAGGGGTTCTGAATGCATCGTTACACAAGTTACAAGCTCCTGTAGCATCTGGCTTACATGTTCAAGGACCCCTGGTACAACCTGCATAGGTGAAACTGTTACAGGACCAAGTGTCTGCCTACAGCCCTTGAGTTTGTCCACACCAGTTCTTAATGTAGCCTGAATTATTAACATTCTAGGCCAGCTAAGACTTGACAGTTCTCTAGGCTTTTGAACTTATGCAAGGCAAATAAAGTGAAAATTACATTAAAACTTAACAGCCAGACAGTTCATCTTTCCCCATCAATATTTACAAAAGCAAACAACAAAGCAACCAATCAAAACCAAAAAACATTCCTCCAGTTCGTGGAAAACACTAACATCCTCATTCCTTTCTCCCTTACACAATTCAAACTGTCACTCTTTTGCAGCTTTTGCTTCCTTGCTTGTCAAAAGCATTAACAAGTTAGGAGAACACCCAACCATGTAGTTAAAAGAGAGGCAGAAAAGCAAATTATTTTGCAGTAGTATTATTACTACAGTAGGATTAACACAACAAAGAAATTGGCAAAAATACAAAATAAGTCTGGGAAGAGTCACGGGATTACACTAAAGCATTTAAAGTAGTATAATTTTTTTAAAAATCCATTTGTGTGATTTATGTACATGTCCATCTGATGCAGTTACTTACTTTATCACATACATGTGACCTGAGTGACTCCATCTTCCTGGTCATATTGTCCATCATCCAGTTCCCTTAATACTCCATCACTGCTACTGAATCCTGGAAAGCCTCCATACTCAGAGGATCCCTCCTTGATCCAACATTGTTTGGAAGGAGATAGGTGAAACTCATCAGATGGTTGGCCAGTTTCCAGAGGGCAAGAAGTAGCTGTGTCTAATCCAACACTTCTGCTAGACACTTTGCCTTTTTCCTCCCCAGTAACTTGTCGTAAGGATTTCCTCTGGAATACAAGAGGATGTTGAAATGTCAGCATATTTAGGGGAAAAAACACCCAGCCAAATACTTTGCAATGAGTCATGCATGGATTTAGTGTGAGCTGCATTTTAACATAAGGCACCATTTAAGACTTGCATTTAAACTATGAACTCCTTTGGAGAAAAAACATCCAACAGATACATTTCAAGAGAAACAAAAGAAGATACATAGTTGAGATTCAAGAAAGTACAGATGAATGCTAAGAAAAAATAGTTCAACAATGATCAATTCTTATGCAGTACTTGACAGAACCAGAACAATTTACAACTTTTTGCCCACTCTAAAATCAGCTCTTTGAAGAAAGCATCACCTCTGACTAACACAGATGAGTGAAACAGCCTGACTGACCATGTCTGCCACAGACAGATGCAGTGCTGCCCTTCCCTGTGCTCTGCAGGGCAGGATGCTGGCACCGCTCCTGCTGGCAGCTGCCTCTCGCCTGCAGCAGTCCCAGTACCTGGAGGGGCAGGAAGGACAGGCAGTGTCAGGTGCAGCTGAGACCTCCACCATCTCCAGCTGCCACCGCAGGCAGACACGCCTCACTGTCCTGCACTCACAGACCCACACACCACCACCTCAGCCTCTGGCCACTGCCCTGCCCTGCAGGCCATTCCCTGGATGGTGATCACATTCCCAAACAGCTCTGTCTGGGAGCTTCAACATCAGTGCAATGTTTCATAGAGGTGTGAATGAAGCTCCACCAATATTGGACTCTTCTTAAAGAGTGTGACCTGACCACTTCATAGGACTGAAGATTTTCCACTGACCCATCTAATGCTGAGACTGATAGGCTTTCCCATCTTCCCAGTTCTGCCCATAAACATCTTCAAAGGCCTCCTCAGATAATGGCACATTCCTTGAGAATGACACAACTCTCATGGTGAATCCATGCAGATGGAAATCAGTGGCTGTTCTGTACAGCCACTTGAAATGCAGTCTGCAGAGTCCTTGCACAGAAGAACTTGGTATAAATACAGTCTGACACCAGTACTGGAGTTGAATGTTGTGTGATGTTGTTGAGTGATACCCTGAGATTAGATCAGTTGGTTAAAACTTGGTTGTAACAATGCCAAGGTCATGGGTTCAATCCCATGTATGGGCAATTGACTTAAGAGTTGGACTCGATGATCCTGGTGGGTCCCTCCCAACTCAGAATAGTCTGTGATTGTATAGAATAACTCTGAGTGATGTCTGTTGCTGAATGATGGCAGTTGCCAATGTCAAAACCAAAAGTAAGCAGATTGTGATTTCTGCAAACAAGAGACTGACCAAACTACGTGCCAAGGGTCCTCTGAGGCATCTCAAAGAAATAAAAGGTTTATTTCACTTCAGCACGAGGAGCTATCTGAGTTACTCAGGCCTGTGACAATGCAGCACCCCCAGAAACAGCCTCAGTGCCTTGAGCCACAACAGAAGAGCAAGGTCAAGAAGGCAGAAGCTGCCTGCTTGGAGTCTTGTTCTCAGCACAAGCACTGCTAACCCAGGAGACCCTTGCCAGGGGACATAGCATTGTCCACAGAGGGAACACATCCAGCTACAACCTCAGCACAGAGCTGCAGTTCAGTGCATGAAGAACACAAGCACTCTGACACAAGTGTAAACACTTTAAAAACAAAACCACCCCACAACTGCTTTTACCACGTTTGTGCCTCTCTTCTACACATTTCTAAGTAAAAACCATGGGCCATGTGGGTAAAGGAAATGTATGTAGGGAAGCTGTTACAGGAGACATTGGGAAATTAGGCTAAGGGGAAACACACTGGTGCTTCAGGAGAAACAAAAGGAAGTTAGTATTGCCTGGATGCCACAGCTAGAGAATGGAGAACTCTGCTTAAGGGAAATAGAGGAAGAAAACAAGAAAAGAAACAAAAAAAACCCCAGAAATTCCTCAAACACAGCACGAGGAGTTGCATCTTGCATCTTCTCCTCTGAGGTCTTCTCTTTGAAAAGCAAATGATATGTGATAAACAAAGAGTCTACGGAAACAGTACAGCCCTTGTAACCCAAGAGGCTTTTGAACCATTACATTAAGTCATAAGCCAGGCCATAACACCCCACCCACCCCCCATGAATATACAAGGTGGCTGAGACATGAGCTGCAAGGACATAAAATATGCCATCCTCAGAAAGAGACCCTGTGAGATTAGGAAACCAGGTAAATAAGGGTTCCCCTTAATTCTTACTGCAGCAAAACTTCCTTTAGGAACAGCAACGTTAACTTCAATCCAACAATCAAAAAATACAGCCCTGAGCACACAAAGCACCCCATGCCCTGTGATGCCACTGTGGGGCAAAGCTCCTGTCATGGCCAGACCCTGCTGCACTGCAGGGAACAGAACGTGCTGTGGCCAAGGCACTGGGGCTTCGTGGTTGAAAAGGCCTGTGGGAGGAGGCTGTTTTATTGCAGTAATGAAACAGCCTTGTTAGCAGCATTCCAGAGAAGAGCAACAAGGCTGGTGAAGGGACTGGAGCACAAGTCCTGTGGGGAGAGGCTGAGGCAGCTGGGGGTGTTTAGCCTGGAGAAGAGGAGGCTCAGAGGTGACCTCAGCACTGTCTAGAACTACCTGAAGGGAAGCTATAGCCGGGTGGGGGTTGGTCTCTTCTCCCAGGCACTCAGCAATAGGACAAGGGGGCACGGGCTCAAGCTCTGCCAGGGGAAATTTAAGTTGAAGATCAGATAAAAATTCTTTCCAGAGAGAGTAATCAGGCATTGGAATGGGCTGCCCAGTGAGGGGGTGGATTCCCCATCCCTGGAGGTTTTTAAACACAAATTGGACGTGGCACTGAGTGCCATGACCTGATAAAGGGACTGGAGTTGGACCAAGTGTTGCACTCGATGATCTTGGAGGTCTTTTCCAAACCAATCCATTCTGTGATTCTACGATTTTGAGCTATCTCAGTTGCAAATAATCTAAGGGTGTACTTAAACATAAGTTGTGATGCAATTTTTTTCTTATTTTAAATTTTAGGTATCTGAAGTATTTCTGTATTTCAAAGACATCCTAAGCTGTGGACAGCAAAATTTTTTGAGTAAGAGCTTTAATATAATATGAACATCAATTAAAAGATACACAGCACAAATGAAAAGGAAGATGTCATGCTAAAATCCACACAACCAGGACTTGAATGTGTTTATGAAAATGTTTGCAAGGGTTCCCTAAAGTTGTACAGCTGTGTCATCAATGTCCAGGAGACTTTTATTTAGAAGGAAAAATACCGTTTTAGAGCTGTAGGGAGCACTTTCAAATTTCAGGAGCTTGTTTTACACCAGAACTCTCAATGGCATCAGGACATTCTATGCCAGTTTGGTATTACTAACAAACAGATGAATTTAAATTGAAATGAAAGTAACATGCTGTTTGCCAATTCAAACATTTTTGCAAAAAAACTGAAGAAAAAAATTAAAATTCAGGGGAAAACCAACATAATTGGCAAAACAGAAGGAAAATGTTACTCTGCTAAACGTTTCAGTTTCAGCCCCAGTTACCCATTTATCCCATGCTAAAATGACCTCATCATGCTGAAATTTCCTGATGGAGAAGTAAAATATTCACTAGTACTTAAAGAGCACATTTAGATATTAAGTTTGTTCAGATTTTAAACACAGAAATCCTGATGTAAATAGCTACAAATCAGCTATTTCTTGTTTACTTCCAGTATGTTTAACACTTAAGTCAAAGGTTTCCCATTACAACAAAGTGAAACAGTAAGTAACAAACCACACCATTTTATTTGTATAAGCCAAAGCTGTTTATCATCTCACAACTGGGTGAAAGAATTTAAACTGTGAGCATAATACTTCCTATTTTAAATTTAAACCACATCTCAAAGACTCATCAGTTCCTCAGACTGAAGTTCTGCTGCCTTTTAAGAGACACAGTTAGAAGTAACATTAATATCCCCCTTGCAAAGGGAAGAGTTCTCCTATCAAGAGTTCATGTCCTTACTAGATAGAGTATTGAAAAAGTAGGAAAGCAGTTTTTTATGTTATAATCACTGGCATATTTTTTATATTTATATATTTAGTATATTTTAATTTATATATTTTTACCATATTGCTATCAAAATTATGTTCCAAAACACACTTTCAGAAGTTCATTAGGAAGGAAAGTAGAGACTACAAAGTCAGGCATGAAAGCAGGGGCAGAAGGTTTGAAAGCTGAAGGTGCTTTCAACAGCGAGGGTGGTTAAAGGAGAAAATCCCCCTGGCAGAATTTAGAAGAGGGTATGAATGAAAGAGAAGATTAAGACACTGGCAAGGGAGACTACACTGAACACTGAAGAGAAAAAAGCAGAAGCTCCAGTTTTGTAAATGAGGAAATGAACTACAGTGTACAAGAACTAGGTGGGAATTGAGACAGTGACAAAAAAATAAAACAGGACTTGAACTGGGCATGTTGAAGGCAGTTCTCCCAGGAATGGAAGTACTAATTGTCAGGGGACACAGTGAGAAGGAAGTCAGGCTGAAGCAAAAGCCTGGAGAAAAACAAAAAAAGGAAGACCATATTTTAGAAATACTAAACAGAGGAAAGCACAGACGATGGTAACAGACTGAATAGGAAGTAAAAGAGAGAAAAATCAAACATGACTGCAAGAAATTCAGAGACTCGTGAAAGTATTTATATAAAAGGACAAGGAAACAGCCAGGTATCACTGTATAAAATGCCATGAGTGAGTCTGTAAGTAAAGGCACTACTCTGGTGCTGGACATGAGTGAAAACATTCATAGCTGCTTAAGGCTATCACAGGAAAACCGTGTTGAATGGAGAAAGGTTGGACAGCTGTTGGAATCTAGAAATGAAAAATGATTGAAACCCACCACGGGATGGCCAAAGATATGGCAAAGAAAAGTACTTTTTCTAACATTAATACCATAAACATGTTACTCACCTCTGGTGTCTGGACAGCAGAACTCCACATAACAGGTCTCTGAAGAAAAATTACTTGCTTTGTAGCAAGATTTCCTTCACTAAAATGTGAAGAAAATAGTTACAATGTTTTAAAGGCAATAATTGTCACAAACACAGTCATACGTTTCAAAGTCAGCTTTAAGTTCTGTAAGTCCATGAGTAAGAAGAGGACAAGCTACAAGCATTAACTGGTATATTAATTCCTGCATAGTTCTGTAAACACACTTTTTCAAAAATAGAAGCAAACAGCTGGGTTAAGGTGATGCACATAAAAATATGGACAGACCAATAACTTGTATTACTATGACTGGAGTTATTTAATATGTGGACTCGTGGAAGTTTCAGTCCCAGACCTCCTCCTTTTAATCCAAGTCTGCACCTTTATGTCTGCACCAAACCCCCATGAGTCTTTCTTTGAGCTAATCTTCACTGTCAAATATACAGCAACATATTACTGCCTATTAATGCCATAACAACCAGGTCCAATCTCAACAGATCTCACAGCTTCAACAAGTATCTCAACACTTTGTGGCATGGAACTTGGGAATTAACATTCTTTACTGTTAAATCCAAGTTGTTCTCTGGTTGTAGCGTGACATCTGACCCAGCAGGATAAGCTTGTTGCCTTTACCAGCTATAGATAAAAGGACTCAGCTCAGTTTTAATAAGCTCCTCACCAGTGAGACAAATGACTGTTTTGTATGAGGGAGGTACCAGCACAGGAAGCACCAGAGAGTATTTTAGTAAGATAAATAAAGAAAAAAAAAGGTGCAACTTCAGTCCTGAACTTCTACAGATGTTAATATTGTTGTGGTAGACCAAGAAGTTTCTTTTCTTCCAAAAGAAATCCTTGTAGGAAAATAAACACCACAAGGTGAAGAAAGTTGTTCCTCAAGACCTAATCAGATTCTACTGACATGATGTTTCAGAAGTCCTACACTCTTGGTTGTGGTGATAAATACATTAAAACTTCAAGAGAACATATTTCCATCACCTTTCCACCAGAACACAGGTCACCCCATTGATAGCACAGGTACTACAAAGCCCAACTCTGTGTCACTGACAAAGTGCAGAGAATTTCAAGACCAGAACTCTACAATGAGAGCTCAAAAAATTCCAGTGCTCTTCTAAATATCAGATATTATAAGCTCCTCTCCCCCCAGCTCCTGCTTCTGGGCAGCATTCAGTAAGACTTTCATGTTTATACAGGAAGACATAAATACTTCAGTAAAAGGGTGACTACAGATTCAAGAGTGCACTAAAGACAAGCAGCAAAATAGAAACACCAAACAGACATAGTGAGGTCAATTGAAATATTTATGATTTTACCTATTCTATCAGTCATAAAACAGTATCATTTTGCATAACATTACAGAAAGAACTACTAAAATAATGTAGCTTTTACTTCAGTATGGGTATGTCACAAGGGTAACAGCACAGACCAAGTTAAGGTAACTTGGTCATGTTGCATGACAGGGCTACAACTGAGAGTTAATTTATATTTAACATTAGAGATTTGCCCAGGAAAAAAATCAGGAATTAAAACTGCTCCTAGGAGAAGAGCTCCCAGCACAGACAGCTATTCAGTGTGCAGGTACCCAGATCAGTAGTTGGTGATGATGGGTTTGTGATTTGTGTTTGGCCCCTCACAAACTTCCTTTCAGCCCAGCTGAACTCAGGTCATGGCATATCTTTGCACGTGTTCCTTGGACAAGAGTGGAGAACTCTCAAACTCCAGCTCATGGGAAAAACAGGAATGCAGGAGAACAAATCCATTCATTTCCTTAAGCTAACAAGGTTGCCTTCTCCAAGAGTCTCTTCTCTACCTCACGGTTTGCACTCATTAAAAGAAAACGTGTTAAGATTTTGTCATCACAAGTAAATCCACAGTCCTGCAGCCTTATTCCACTTGGTTACATATTTCTCCCTACACCTCAGTTATGTCTGTTTTAATAAAATCAACTGGGAAATCCATCTTGTAAGCAGGAAGGCTGAGCAGCCTCTGGCATGGGGAAGAGCCTACGGCTTATTTTGTAACAGTGTCTGCATTCCTTCAGAGACTAGAAAAACCCCCAAACATTAAGCTACAGCTTGTACAAATTCTACTAGAACAGAAAAAGGACACGAATGGGAGCAGACAATAAGTAAATTAACAATTTTCTCAGTCTGACCTTATTAAAATGCCACACACGACAAAGCTGCTATGAGCTTAATTCACAAAGAACTCAATGACAGTGGGATTTCCACAGAATTTAAATGAGAAAAAGTGCTTGCAGCAAGGGAAGCTCCACAGCTTCCCTCATGTTTCCACATTCCCTCTTTACCTCCCAAGTCAGGGCATTTTGAAGACAGAGATTAAGTGGTGAGCCATGATAAATCAATAACCAAAGTCAGTGGTTTTGCACTGCACTGCTCAGAGTCTGCCTTGCCCATCTTCAGGGACTGCAGTAATCAGGGGAGGGAAATAAAGGTCAATGCAGAGTGAGGCTGCTGAAGCCTTTTTCTCTCTCTTAAGAGTGATGAAGAACAACAGAGACTTTTGTTGAAACATCAGCAATTTGCCTGCCTGTTTATGCTGGATGGGCAAAACATTTGTCCTCTTACATGTCTATATTTAAGCTCCCCAAAACACTCATCAAGCCAGAAGGTCAGTAGTACTCCCATGGCTCTGATTTCTACAGATTTTTTTAATGCATTGAGTATTTTATTTACAAAGCACTTCAAATAGAAGTTAGACCAAGTTATCTTAAAAATGACCAAAAGAAATAAGATAGTAAGCCCGTTTCATCTATTCAGGGTTTTTTGTGTATTTCTCAGAACAAAACTTTGCACTCCTCTGGAGCTGAACAGCATCCAGACTTCAGTCATGAGACAGACACCAGTCTGGGATACCAACTGTCCTGGCTTAAAGGATTTTTTTAATGAAAAATTGGAAAAAACTTTAGAAATAATTCTAATTTTCAACCACAAACAAGTATGAAATTCTACAAACTCATGATAATACACTAAAAAAATGCAGCAATACTTACTAGATTTAACTCCTAAAAGGAGTACTAATTTTATTCTTGCTATTGATATTCTGAACTTGGCATAATTACTTTCAAATTCTCACCTGGAAGACATTTACCAATTAAGTAAGACTTGTATATAATGTAGGGGCCTCTTTAGGTCACTGATATTATTGTGGGTCTATCTGGTATTCTTTATGGTCTCCTTTTTTTGGACAAAAAATCTCTTTATTGACTGTTGACACGGTTTAAATACCCAAGACATGCATGGATACAACAAATATTATACCATAGGCATTTTTTCATGCTCTCTTTTCTCATATCCCTGGGGAAAAAAAAATCCCAGTCAGAAGAGGGCACCTCCTATGCCTTCTATAGTGTGCTGACCAAAAAACAAACCAAGACCCACATTTGTTTTGCAAATGTTGCACAAAATGGCCACTGTGTATGTTTCAAAAATGACATTTATGCTCTGTCTGTAACAGCAAGGAGAACTTTTTCTCAAGGAAATGTTTCCTACAACCCATTTAGCCACTGCAGCAGGAGTTGAAGGACTGAACAGATGCACAGACCCTGCCAGAAACAGGACAGTGACCCTTGGCATTCAGCCACCACATGGGGCAACACTCCCCACAGCAGGACATTGTATTTTATGGAGAAAAACACCTGCAAAAAATTAAACACTTTAAACAACAACAAAACCACAGGGGAACAAGACAGGACAGCCAAGTGGTTTTTTTAAACTGTTTCAAATCCCAACCATGCAAACGCCTAAAAAGGAACCCATAAGTGCATGACAATCCCCTCACACCCCACAGCTGGTCACACTCTGTGTCTGCAGACAAGAAGTGGGCACAACATCCAGGGAACAGATCACAGGAGATCTGAGATGATGGAAAGTTTTTCAGCCAGAAAGAGCAGAAAACTGAAAAAAGCAAAGTACTACAGCAAGTAAGAATGAGGATAATAGAGAAAAATTTTCCAGATACTGTGCACAAATTCTTTTTAAAAAATAAAATGAAAATATGAATTTGCCAGATCATCCCAAAATGTTGTTTCTTTTCTTTTTGTCAGTGTTTCTGCAGCCTGTTAATATTCAGGCTGGGTTTTGAGGTCAGAGTTCCAAGTCTGGGAAAAACCCCCAGCTGCTGAGCAGCATAAAGTCCCCTTCTTTATTGAGACACTGAACTTGCATTCCTAGAATAACCCACCACCACCACAGTAATGGCATCGTTCGTATCAGACACACAGTAACCATCCAGGAATTTCTTCTCCTCTAAATACCAACAGCAATGCCTAAAAATAGCAGTTATCAATCACTGCTTAGGCCATCAGGACAGGAAGATGTTCATTTTCCAACTCTTATGAACTCAATTCCTAATTAGGAATTCTTGTTCATGGGGTTGTTTTATTTTTACTTTTTTTTAAAAAAAAGATTGAACAGCTATATATGAGATATACCACATGCACATAAAACACAATTCACTCTATTTCTTCCAAGAGTAACTCACAAGCCACAGTGGGATAACAAGTATTAGACAATTCATGCAGACTCCTACCCAACCATGTAGGCCAGAAAACAAATGCTTTTTATTACTTTGAATTATTCTAGTGTGGATACAAAATGAATCCAGCTCCAGATTTGGCTGGGATTAACCCCCTTTACCAAGAACACTGCTATGAATGGGCTGGTTGTTTCACATCTGGGATCAACACTATTTGAGGAATCTATCACTGCTTACATATCTGGTTGATATATTGCCTTCTTACTAATTCAAGAACAGCTCCAGTCTGATCAATCTGTGTTTCTCCCACTTTTTTTCTTTCAGCACTTCACTTCTTTCACCTGACCCTGCAACCCACGAGGCACAAGCACCACTTGTCCTGCTGCAGCACAGACTGACACTCGAGTGTGTTCCTGAGCAGCTGCCCAGGCCATTCCCGGCCCTGCCTGCCCAGACCCTGCAGGGATGGCTCAGTTACACTGCCTGGGGACACAAGAGATGGAAAGTTAAGAAATCTCTCATTCTGTGATTCACAGCACACCATGACTACTAAAAATCTCTCTCTGATTGTCCACTGACAACCTTCAAAGACTAGATTCAGATTCTGAAGACTTACTCTCAAGCTCTAAAATTTGGCCAAAATTTCAGCTGTTTATGAAGAAACAAGCTCGGCAGTTCATAGACCCTTATAAGTCACCATGTTCAAAGCTGATACATTTAGACCACAAAATTATTGAAGTCATTAAAGGAAAATAATTTTGTTTTGTATTCTGGAAACTACTTCATTCAAAAGAAAACAAAACACAGAGAGACCCTTATAACAAAAGTAACAGAACATGCCATACTGTTTTACCACTTCTGTCTTTGCACTTAACCAGTTGGTTAAGATCAACTATTAAGAAAACCACAGCCAAAGAAGCCCAACACCTATTTCCTGACCAGAAAAGCTTCCTTGTCACAGGGGTGAGTTGATTCAATTATGTCAAATCACTTGAACAGAACTGCCACTTCCTTGCAGGAGTTTGTAGAACCTTTCATTCAATCTTTTTCATGCTGTCTTGATTTAACACAGTGAGATCTGGGATCCAAAGATTACTCAAGTCATTCACTCATTCATGATTGTTAATGAGCCCTAAGCCATGCCTCGCTACATCTGGTTGTTTTCAAGGCTTGGCAACCTTAATCTAATGGGAGAACTTAAAAAAAAAAAAAAAGAGATGAGGGGCATTAAGAGTGCTTAATCCAGTGTTTCATTTGCCATTTTATTAACTTGATCCTGTGATGGAAAGCACAGTACTTTTTGGGTGGGGTTAAAAAAAAGTTTGGAACCTTATGGGGGACCCAGGTCTCCTATTTAGCTCTTCTTATTTAGACTGAGTGCACTCAGTCACTTAAATAAATATTGCAACCAGAGAACTGAAATTCAGTAGTTTGGTACTGCCTTTGAAGTGAACCACAGTGTCTGTATTAAAGAAGAGAAACAGCTCAATAACTTGTTGAATTAGCACAATCTCCACCCTTATTTACAATAAATACTGCATGACTGTCTTGTGACATCATGACTTGTTCCATCACCTAAACTACTCATTCACCAGAGTCCTAAATTAGTGAAATATTGCAACACTTGTTTAAACTTGAAGCACATGAGTAACCCCATCGCTGGGGGCTGGATATGTGGCAAAACATTTTCTAAATAAAATCTTGAATTCTAAAATTAAAATACATTGTGTAAATCTAAACATTAGACTCACTGAAACCAGCAGTCCTAAGACAACATGGTAGAAGATTCCACAACAATGCTACTTACATCTCAAGTTTTATATACATTTAATATGATTAGCATTTTTCTTTCTTTTCCACTGAAATATGCAAGTAACTATTGGATAATTTTGAGAGGAATACACCAAAGGGCACAGTTGGTACCTGTCATGTCGCACGATGGGTGTGGGCAGGACACAGGTCAGGAGCCATCCAAACTCAGCCAGCGTGTGCAGTAAAGGTCCATAATCTGTTTTAATTTCACACCCCTACATTAATAATTATAAAAAGTAGTAAAGAGACTCTGTACAGGTTTTATTTGCATTTCTACACAATTACAACTCCTCTAACTTTTAGTAAGAGAATCCTTTGAGATGACAAACTTGTTTGGTGGAGATTCACTCTTTAAACTGAAAACAATTTGAAAGGTCAAGACTACAAAAACGAAGGAAAAATAATTTATTAACATTAGGTATGACCCCTGATTCAGCAAGACATTCAATTCAAAGCACATCTCACTTGTTCAGCTTGTCCCTTCCCTAAATTAGTGCCTAAAACTTTTAAAACATCGCAATAGGTCTCAATTATGCATTTATTTTTACTTCACATGTGAAGACTGAGCATCTCACCTATCTATATACTTAAGATTTTGGTGAGGTTTTTTTCAATATACAAGTTATGTTGATTCTTCTCACATTGGTAACTGTATTTATCACTGGATATTTCATAAGTAAGCCCTTAATATCCTCCAAAACCAATTAATTTCAGATGTCATTGGTACCAGTAATCCTATAATGGATTTATTTTTTTAAAAAATCATTTTATTGCTGTAATCTTATTTCATATTTAGCAGTAAAATTATAATAAAAATATACATCTGAAAACCATCATTAAATCGCTATCAATTTTCTCCTGTTTTTAGTTCTAGCTATCTTCTTCTCCTTCTTATTTAAAAATACTTCACACTATCAGTGTGATCTGCATCTGTTGAAATTATATCTAAATTGGTCTCAAACACCACCCCCCACCCCAAACGTTTTCTTTGGTGGTTATTTGTTGGTTTGAACACTTGTAAATGTCAAGCCAGAATCCCTCCAGTGTTTTTCTTTTATGCACCTTCACCAATAGCCACAAACCTGACTTCACTTGTATGATTCAAGGCTTCAGTTTAGCCTGTGCAAGTGGCTTCAGGAGACCATCCTGAACATTTACCCAGCAGTAGCACAAGTATCTCAAGATAAAAAGCACAAAAATACAAGTAGCAAACAGCATTGCTAAATAATCACCAATTTACCTCAATGACTGTCCATTGTTCAACAACTATCGCATCATTTCCTTTCCTGTTAGGACCTGGAACCCCAGCACCTTCTTCTTCATAGATAAATAATCCTTCCAAAGATTTGGGCAAATAGTCCCCTGTGAAGATGAACAAAGTTTTTGTTGATACACTACAAAGAAGTACACATGGGATGGTTTTTTCCCCTCCCTTAAACATTCCTCTAAAATAAACTTCATAGAACCTTAGAACCAGTTGGGTTGGAAGAGACTTCTGAGATATCAAGTCCAGCCCTTAATCCAACCCCACTGTGATTATCAGATCATGGCACTCAGAGCCACGTCCAATCTCAGTTTAAAAACCTCCAGGGTTGGAGAATCCACCACCTCCCTGGGCAGGCCATTCCAATGCCTGACCACTCTCTCTGTAAAGAATTTCTTCCTGATACCCAACCTAAACCTCCCGTGGCAGAGCTTAAGCCCGTGCCCTCTTGTCCTACTGTTGGTTGCCTGAGAGAAGAGACCAATCCCCACCTGGCTACAACATCCTTTCAGGTAGCTGTAGACAGTGATGAGGTCTCCCCTGAGCCTCCTCTTCTCCAGACTAAACACCCCCAGCTCCCTCAGCCTTTCCTCATAGGACTTGTGCTCAGCAAACTCAAATTTGTGGTTATTTCTGCATCTAGTTACAACTTGGAAGCATGCAAGTCAACTTAATATTCAAATCCATTTTTTTTCTATACAAACTGAACTCTGAACTATTTGATTTTTCTCAAAAGCATTAACCCCTTCCATGCTCCAATCTGAATTCCTGTATCCAACATACACCCTGCAGAGGGAACAGGCACAAACCCTCTTCGTTCAGCCTCGGTATCGTTTGCCAGACAACAATGAGCCTTCTGGTGTGGTGGGAGAGAACACAGAGACAAGGGAACCTTCAAGTGCAAAGCCTAACTACTGCTACTTAAAAACCAGAAATGGGCACAGGAAGAGCCTGAAGCATAAGTAATTGTAGGAAGATTCCTGATGGGAAGGAAGTTTCAGAGCATGGCTCCCTGACTCACACGTCCAAGCCCGAGAGCATCCGGTTGGCTCAAACTAAAGCTGTGCATCAGATATTGGTTCATGTTCTGGCTTTGCTGCTCCCAAGAGCCTTCAGGAAGCCTTTTGTGGAGATGTACCTTGACAGCTGACAAATTCAAACTACATTTTGTACAGTAAAATGATGTAATCCACAGAATAGGAGACTTAAATCCCCTCCAATACTGGAGAAAGTATGTTATTGCCTGGGTATTAAAGATGGGGTAGTTACTCACACAGAGAAGAGCAGGCAGATCTTGTCTATGTGGGGAATGGGAAGCCTGTGAAACTGTTGTTGGACAACAGCTGCAAAGATAAATTTCAACAGCTGCCAAAGCCACCCCTCAGTGAACTGTAAGAGATCTCCAGAGAGCTCTTTTCCAGCTCTAAAAAACTCTGTATTGAAAATCAGGAGTCTGAATTCTCATCTTTACTTCTCCCAAGGAAATTTTCTTCTTCCACTGACTTGAATAAATAGGAATAATAATTTCAGAGCAAAAAAGAGGACTTTGGAACTGTGTCATTAGACTGTTTATGTGCACAAAACATGCAGTTTGAGAGAGACCAGCTGCCAAATTCCATCTGAGGTACATCTCTGATGAGCTTCTGTGCCTCCGACAGTCACTAAATTTATTTTATGGCAGAGAGCAATGAAAACTGAGGAGCTGTCAGTGTTTCAGGATTTTGTTTTTGAAGAGCCCACATAATTTAGCTTTTACAGAGTTTGTTTTACATTTTTTCTTCAATTTAAGCTCTGCCTTGCAAAGGAGATGAATGCATATTATTTTAAATCAGAATTATCAGATAAAAAGCATGAGGCATAATAAATATAACAACTACTCAAAGTCCCAGTAACTTTACCCTCCTTGTATAATTCATGTAAGAGGCAGACATAAAATGACTTATGAAAGCCACTTGAACACATTAATTATCTAATGCTCTTGATAATCAGCCTGAGCATTGCAAAAACCTTTTCAGCCAACGTTTTACAAAAACGTTTCTCCACTGCAGCCCTTTGTTTTTCCTGCTTACACTTAACTGCCACAATTCATTGAAAAGCAACACCAACAACTTGAAACTTGGGACAAGCAAGACATGTACAAATTCAACCAAAGCAGCACCTTGCAGAAGTATAAAGTCCAGGTTTCAGACAACATCAAACAACATTTGTTAAATAGTTATTAGTTTCAGAATGCATTATTTGGGTCAGTTTGTCTTGGTCTGTACCTAACACGAGGGTAACTACCATTCTCTTCACATTTTTTCCAGCAATGGCACAACTGTAGCTACTGACTATTTTTTGCAACGCTATTTTTGGCTTTCAGGCAAATTCAGTTCAAATGGAAATGAATCTCTTAATTACATATTTTTACCACCAACAGAGTTTCACAGTTCCAGACACTCGGGCCAGCCAAGAGCTGCCTCTGTTGTCAGCAGTGGTACAAGCTCTGCCCCAGGGCAGGACTTTGGGCTCAGCAGGGTGTGCAGGGGCCTGTCCAGCAGTGGCACTGCTGACACCAGGGCTGAAAGCTGGGAACTCACAGAGCTAGCAGGATCTGTCCACAGTAAAACTGGGTATCGGACTGAAACTGGCAGAATGAAAAAGTAAATTTGAAAACCCTGTGGCCTAGAGCTCTATCTTATCAGTTTGCCTGTCAATGGAGATTCCTGCAGGAGAGCACAGGAAGCAGGAGGGACCAGGGAAGACCTCTCTCCAAGCTGTGTGAACAAGTCCTGGAGGATCTGCCCACAGCCAAATGCAAGGACAAAACCAGATTTCTCTACATATGTCCACATCTGACCAGAAAAGCAAATTCTAATGCAGTTTCATGTTTTGGAATGAATTTTTAAGCCCAGCAAAGAGCTGAAGAAATTACACTCGTTTCCTGCTTTGGAAATTCTCAATTTGACAAAACAAAGTAGAAATTTCCATTACTTAAACCTGTAACTGGCCAGAAAACCAATTATTCCCTTTTTAGATATCAGATTCTACAAATTTACAATAGATTATCTGGACATGTTTACATATTGACCTTCATACCAAGAAGCAAAGCAACATCTTATTTTTCTTCAAGTTATGCAGTTCTACATAAACAAGTAAAAACCTCATGATATTCTGAGACAGTACTCACCTTTAGAAGTTTCCCAGTGTACAAAAGAATCAACTAAGGATAATCCTTGTTTATAATAAAATGTAGTTAATTCTAGCCAGTCTGCTTCCAGAGTGCTAACAACTGGCCCCTTCCTGGTTACTTTCATAGACAACACACCTTCGTGATAGGTCCAGCAGGTGGAATCATCATCAAAAACATTGAAGACTGTATACAGTTTGTCTAAGAAAAGAGAAAGGAAGAGAAATGAACCTCTGAAGGACAGTGCTCCACAATTAAAAATATTATTAATCTCTTATTTCTAATTCTAAGTAACAGTTTTAATAATTGTTCCTTGACATGACTGTACTCTGCCTGAGGCCCAGACACACTCAGGACAAGGTGTGAGGGGAGACACACTTGGGTATATGAGGAAAATGTGACCTAACTGCAGTTGGGCTGCCACTGGACCTTTTAGGTAGGTGGGCTTTGCATAAAGAAGAAATACACAAGAGCTAAGAAGAAACCACTGGAAACAGGTTTAATTTCGGCCACTCTGAGAACTTCTGGCTACAAATATTTGAAATTATAATAACTAAAGATGTAAGTTTGCAAATATAAGGCATGCCTTGTACAATATTGATTTTTACCCATTATTTTTCTGAAGGTTATTTAAGTGGTGGTATAATTAGTTGACTGCTGGGGTTTCTCAGTTAAACATACAAAACCTACATATCTCAAATCATTTTATATGTAGGTATTAATACACCACTGTTACAGAACCAGTCCAAACAGGCATTCATCAACAACTAAAATTCACAGATCCACAGCATTTTAGGAAATCACTGGTGCAAGTGACTAAGTCCGAGCTATATCAATGTGTTCCACAAACACACTCGTGTTTCACTGCTGTGGGGAAATAACACAAAGCAGTTCCCCAAAAACGTTCCCAGGTGGTCTAACACTGCTGAGCAGCCTAATCAATTAAAAACAATCTCTAAACACCAAAGTATTCACACTGCCAAAACAAAGGAACACGGCTTAGATGACCCCACATAAGAAGCAAGTCCCTCCAGAAACAGAGATTTCCAAAGGATGATTTGTAGCACAAGTAATCTGAACCAGCACCTGGGAGAACCCCTCTGTCCTGAGAGGTGTTACCTCACCCACTGCAAGTGACATCAGGTGCCTGGAACAAGGTAGACTAAATTCAGAACAAAAGTTTGAACTTGCAGTAAGAGATGACTCTCCTTGCTATGGTTTTATTTTATCCCCTTCACAGGTGGTTATAAATACACTTATCCTGACAAAACTTAATTTACTTTCCCTTAGACTAAAGTGAGATCACTTACTTATTCGTTGGAAAAAAAACCTGTTTCCCAATACAACTATTCAATTGCTCATGTCTACAGAAGTTTCCAAGCTGTGTATTATAGTAGAAATTTAATAGAATAAGACAAAATGTGATGTAAAATTAGTATGTTATGACCCCAAAATCTGGAACTTGGACATAGTTCTGCTTCTTTTGAGCAGAGGTTTATGAAAACAGCACGCTGACATGGCAGGACATACCTGCACAGGAATAAGGCTTCCTTTGAAAATTCACATCAGTATTTTTTTAAATAATGGTTACATACAACATATACCAAGAAAGGTTAAGTTTCCAGAAGCTCAGCCTTATGAACTCCAGTGACTTTACCATTTGACTAGTACAGAGAGGCCTGGCATCTCCTCTCTGAAGCTTTGAGAAGTTTCCTGGGAGCATGGCATGCAGGGGATGCAGTGGCTGCCAACCCACCTGCTCACACCAGGCTGCACAAACAATACTCCTGAACAGAACCAGGAGTTTCCTGCTCTTTCCTTGTGGGACTTCTATTTTGCCACATATACCAAACCTGCTATTTCAAGCTGTAAGAAAAGAGCTAAGCTTTAAAGAGATTATGCTATGAGGGCTCACTTGTATGAGAACTGCTTTTACTCAGGTGTTAACAATAAGAGGGATATTGACCATCTCTTTGCTTAGCATTGTTCTTAGACAGTCTACAAACTGCTGCTTTACTCTTAACAGGGAAGTGAAAAGGTTGCTTTTGAGGGCAAATAGAACATTTCTGGCCCATCAGGGAAGAACCTATTATATCAAAATGCAGCCTGACATGTAAGTTTCACGCTGCCTGTTTTCCACACAGTGCTGCCTTGCATTAGTTCTCATGCTTCATTTTACTCCTTCCTTTACACCTTCTCCTCTCAGCAGCCAACACTTAAGAGTATCAGCAGTCAATGTTGCAGGCAATCTTTCACACACTTTATATTAAGCCTCTCATTTCTTCTACAACTTGTCTACTACTCCACCAACATTTTCAATTATACTTTCTCTTCCTATACTTCTAATGCTTACTTGTCTCTAGTAGATTAATTTTGTAACAGTTATCGTCTTTGATTTCATGGTCAATGCATTAATTTAAGTGGCCTCTTTCAGGATGCTTCTTGAAGGCACATTAACCAGAAAGAATCCATTATGAATGGATTTGTTTGCTGTACATTATGTGAGTTGGCCAGAAGAATGTAAAATTACAGCTCTGGCTGGAAGGGGCTCTCTGTCACCTTTGAAACAGGCACAACTGGAATCAATATATTCTTGAAATCCATTACTGGTTTATGATTTAATATTAAGTAAAAAACAATATGCATCTAGGAAAACGTTTTACAACAATTAATCCTTCTAAGATAAAAGACAACCACAAAGCTACCTGTTTGTGCCACATTTCAAGTCAGAATTAGATTGTGGGCAATTCTGGGGCTTTGATTTGTGGTTTTCCTTTTTCTTAAATTATAAACTAGAATTTGGACAGTACATTTATAATATCCAATGTGAAAACTTAATTATTTTAACATGTTGCCACAGCCTTGCATACACAGAGCAGAAGGTAAATATTTCTTCCACTTTTTTAACTGGCAACTTTTTTTTAGAAATACACATGTATTTGTATATTCATATACAGAGGCTTCATCCTGAGCCAGTGTTGATAGAACAGCTCTATTTTTTCCAGCACCTTAACAATAAATAAGCAACATTTATTACCATCTCCTTTTTGTGGTTTAGAAGGGCTGACTTCTTTTCCAAACTGGAAATCTGAATCTTCCAATAGTCTGCTTTTTCCTTGCATTTCCTCCTCTATCCCACTCTCAGAGGAGTGACCACTCAATGTACCCTCATTCCAGTTTTCATAGTTTTCATCAAAATTGTCTCTTCTGTGGTCCCTGTTTCTTCTGCCCAGCGTTGCTTCCAGCTCTGCACTTCCATCTGTGCTCGTTCCATTACAGGCTTTAGGCTGAGGAAAAGGTTGTGTCACAAATCCCACAAACTTCTTTCCTCTTTTAGCAGATTCGTTAACCTGTAACACAACAGAAATGTAGCTGCAAAGTCATTTTAGAATTGCATGGAACTTTTTCTTCTGAAGGCCTAACAGTGAACTACAGAAGGGTGGCTTGTCTTTAACACTGCCCATGGTTCAAAGGAAATGGAAGTTTTCCATCATGTCTCTGGAGTTGAGCCAAGAAAGGTGGCCAGCACTAGAACTGACTTCAGGGCATACCAAGTCCTTCATTTAGAACAAACCTGAAGGATTTAATTTACTGTGATGCGGTGACAAGCAGTATAGTGGAGCAATAAATAATATTGTTGCTTTAAACATGTGATACCAGTTGTACTAAAAATACTGACCTCCAATACTACAGAAATATCTCTGTCATGTGCCATGATTCATTATCCCCCAGTTCCCTTCGAGGCTACTCAGCTTCATTATTACTGAGAACAGCGAAGGAGCAGAGAAAGGGAAGAGCTGGAAGAAAATGGAAGTCCCCAACTCCTTCTGCACGTGGCATGTCTTTCTCTGCACTGAAGTCTCAGTATACAGCTGTAACATCTGTGCCACCTGTGGGATGTGTCTGTTCTTGGAGTTTGGTTTTTTCTGGGATATGGAATGCTGACATTTAGGAAGGTGATTCCACAAGCTTCTTTGTGAAGGAAAATCTTCCCAGGTAAATAAAGAAGCCTCAATGCAGAAAGAAGAAATCACTTGAAGTAATGGATTATCAATTTTCAATTTGATAACAATCAAACAGCTGATGGTACAACAACCCCTTATTAGCATCACAGTAGACTGAAGTGTTACTCTCTACTACTACTGTTAGTACAGCAATCATACAATAAGGTAATTGCTGATTATACAGAGTTGCTGCTTCACAACCAGAATAATTTTAAATTTAACAAGCAATATAGAGAATAAACAGGCAATATGATCATCTTTTCCCTGAAATGCCACAAAATCTTATTGTTTCAGATCTTTAAAAGATAGAAGCAATTTTTTACTGGATTAATTTTTTTAAAACACTGAGAACATTTTAAAATCAAATTATTCTCCTACACTACTGTATTAGATGTGCTAAGACAGCATCACTGCTCATTTCAGGGGTGCTCTTCCTTGTAATCTTTGGTACTCTACACCACTAACCTGGCAATTGGCATATTGTGTAAGTGCGTAATGGAATCACACTTTAAATTTGAAATGCCTGACAAAGTCAAAACAAGCCATTTAGAAAATTTAAACAATTTTGATAATTTCAAGTATGATAAAAGATCTCCAATATGCTTTTTCCTCAACTTCTTTCCATGACATACAAGCATTTAATAAAGAATGACTGAGTTTGGGCCTGATTCTGCTTTCAGTGGCATCACCAGCCAGTCTCCCAAAGCTTCACAGGGATCAATACTAAGTCCTACATTAGAAAAATCAACTAGTGAAGAAAAAGAACTCTTTTCACTTTGTAGCTTCTATGAAATAAAGACAAAACTAAAACCATAAAAATTACTGAATATAACTTACACATATGATAGCAACAAAAGTCAGAGAAGCTGGAAAAAGGCTCCATTACCTTTTCTAACAGTTCTTTCACTGCCTCATTTGTCAGTGTTTCATACATTAAAGGACATTCCTCAATCACCAGCCTGGGGTGCCTTTGTCCTCTGGGTGCTGCGTGTTTCTGGCTGGAACAGAAAGAAAGCAGTCTTTGTCAGGAGTTTGCTGCTAACTTGGGCAAAGGCTGGCATATAGAATCCTTTTCTTTTGGAATAGTTAGGGAATTCTGACAATGCTTCTTCATACTTTTTAGAACTCAGTGGGTTTTGGTGTTTTGTTCTGTTTCTTATACAAAGTGACAGATATTATGTGTTACAATGCCATGGTAAGAATATGAATAGTTAACAGGCATTTCATCTGAAGGCTGTCCATAGACATCTTTTGGAAATTGAGCTTTACTGATAAACAGCTCTGCTTTTGTAATAAATAAATGCAAGAGTCTCAAATAAGGCAAAGAATACAAATTTAAACTATAAACTTAGTGAGCACAAAACAAGTTCAATTCTGGAGAAAACACTATGAATAGAAATGGTTCTTTTACACTTAACATGCTGCTGCTTAGTTTTTGTAACTAAAGTGGAGTTGCAGCTGTCATATGAAACAGGGAAATACTAGAAATACAATGCACAAAAATTACTGAGAGCTAGATAATGTTTAAATCTCTCAGATTTAAGAAGTGACAAGCTCTAACTTCCATTTACAGTTATAGAATAGTACTGATCATGTTCCATCTAAAGGCAGTTGGATTATTACTCAGATATATTTAGTGTACATCAATAATACAACAGGATTTTATTTGATGCTTCATTCACATAAACATTTGAATTAGACACACTGAAATATAAAATGTTACTTTCCACACAGGAGTCAGGGAAGGCCTATTTGCCTGTAGCAAGACCAACACAAGTACATGTGACACCTGCACAGGAAACTGGGAATCTACATAAACATTTTCACACACAGGCTGGTCTCATCATTCACCTATTCAAGGGCTAAAGGTTCAAAAAACAACTTCATAAGGATGCCACACCTACAGGGATAAGGTGACTTGTGGGAGCTCTTAGGAGCCTCAGTTCCAGAGAGCAGCACCCTCCTACTCAGGCTTTTGCCCACATGAAAAACATTCACCTTGTTCGCAGATGAACTCAAAGGTTAAGCTGTAGGAGCTACTGGAAAACACTTGTTTAAGCAAAGGGTCTCAGAAGTTCCCTCAAATGAACACATTTTATAGAAGCATTACTGGAGTGGCAGGGCGTGCAGGTTCCAATTCATATCCTTCCAGTTCTCCAAATAAGTGAAAGAATCTTTCACATAAGGACTCAGGAGAGAAGGGGAAGCACAAGAGCCTTTAACGCAGTAAGAAATTTGCTTTTCAAAGAACAACAGGTTATATTCCTTGCCTTCAAAGGAACTAAAGGTAACATTTTTTGTGCATGTTCTGTATGATCACATGGTGATTATAAGACAGTGAAAATAGGAGTAATAAAACAAGACTGTGGAGCTGGAACAAACTCTTACAGGAGCTTGGTTTTGACACCGAGGGAGATGCCACACCTCCGATCAGAGAATGATTACCTCCTCCTTAATAAGAAAAAAACCCAAGCTGTCTCTGACAAGCCAATTCACAAATTACATGTTATTTTCCCTGGGAAAAGTGAAAACAGAGACATTTTGAAAACAAAGGAAAAGCAGACACCAAATAATTTAGAACAGCTTATTACTCTCCTATTGTTTTGGTTCATCTTTTCTTTCCTGCAGGTTCTAAGACAGATGATATTACAGTTCAGATTTTTTTGACATTTACTAAGGCAAAGTAAACATTCACCTATCGTGTGCTTAGCGTTGATTAAAAAAACATTATTAACTTGCTCACCCTTTCTAGACACAGAGCAGTTAATTTGATTCTCTGAGGCACTCATTTCAAACTGATAACAAGTTATCCATGTTGAGCAATCCACTTACAAATGGCTTAAGTACTGGATGAGTATATTCAAATTATTTCCCTGTTACCTTAATTTTAATCGTGAAAGTACCACCCGATACATGTGACTTGCAGGGAAACTCCTTCTCCGTCCAATTGGCAGCATAATGGGATGAACAGCTCCCACAACATATCCTTGGCTGTAATACTCTTCCACCTGAGGTGCAATATCCAGCACAGAACTGATCTTGATAACTTCTGGATTTGAGGAAGCTAAAAGCATTGAAAACAGAAGAGAAGCATCTGATACTGTGTATATCCATCCATATATGTCTTAGGTGAAGTCCTTTTATGTAAATCCTATCCCAAGGCATTTTCTAAAAAGCTACAGTTTTATCTATACAAGAAAAAGTGGATTATTCACAGATTCAACAGCATTCAACTACTTGAAGTAACTATTTTTACAACTTAGCATGATCTATTTTTAACATACTTGGCAACATTTTCTGTTTGATCTAAGTTTGCCAAGCTGATTTAACAGATGAATTAACACCTAAACACACAACAGGGCTGAGCTTAAAGCAATTATTTCATCCAGCCAAAGCCTTAAACATACTGATGCAGTATTCTTCAACCTAGTTTTGAGGTAAGTTCCTGTGTAACAGATTTAATCCTACAACAATTAATTTTTCTTGATGTTTTTTCCCTTAGAAGTGTTCTGTGAAACGTAGGTTGACATTTTTACATAGTCCCAGTTCCTTTCTCACGTCACCTAAGTAAGCCTGGGGTGTGTAATTTCTGAGGAGGACCCCTCAGTGTGTGCAGGTATCAATGGGCCACACCAAGAACACAGAGTTATTGGGGAAAACAGCACAGGTAAAAGCAAAACTTTCTGGAGAACCTTTTTTGAACAGTCTGATCCACAGTTGCTGCACAGAGAAAAAAGATTCCACACTGGTAACAGATGATCTGTTCTGCTACAGTCAGTCTGATCATAGAACCATAGAATCATACAATCAATTGGGTTGGAAAAGACCTCTGAGATCATCAAGTCCAACCCTTGGTCCAACTCCAGTCCCTTTACCAGATCATGGCACTCAGTGCCACGTCCAATTTGTGTTTAAAAACCTCCAGGGATGGGGAATCCACCCCCTCTCTGGGCAGCCCATTCCAATGCCTGATTACTCTCTCTGGAAAGAATTTTTTTCTGATCTCCAACTTAAATTTCCCCTGGCAGAGCTTGAGCCCATCGTGCCCCCTTGTCCTATTGCTGAGTGCCTGGGAGAAGAGACCAACCCTCAGCTGGCCAGAACTTCCCTTCAGGTAGTTCTAGACAGTGCTGAGGTCACCTCTGAGCCTCCTCTTCTCCAGGCTAAACAACCCCAGCTCCCTCAGCCTCTCCCCACGGGGCAGTAATTCCCAATCCTCTCAAGTACAACTGGAACTGTGGATGCTCTCAGAGAGCAGGAAATCAACATTCATACACAGACAGCAACAGAGGAGTGATTATGCCAGCACAGGTTTGCCAAAGTTTTCATCCTCTTTCGTAAAGGGATGATATTTTGCCCTTGGCAATACCTCAGTCCCATGATCCACTCAGTAAATCCAGGAGACACGTATTGAGAAATAATTGCTTCACAGCCCACAAGCTGAAAAAGCAGGAATGATGCAACATGACCATCACTTCACTGATTGTGCAAATGTCTTGAGCCTTTTTCATTAACCAAATTTCCTTCCTGATGTGCTGTCAACAGGTAGCCAAAACATTTTAACCAATACCAGAACTACAGCCAACTTGGCAGCTGCATGGTAAGATTCTGACACAGGACACTGAAGATGACAACAAATCAGCTATTTCATACATATTCATATTTTTATTCGGAGTGACAAGAACTTCACAGCTTGTCCATCTTAGTGGGCTGCATCAATATTCCTTCTTTTCCCCATTAGGAGGGTTGTGGACAAAGCATAAGCATTCTGCTTCAGTAGAAATATTTAAACTATTGCTATTTTCTGGTTAAAATGACCTGAAAAAACAGCATTGTGTTTTTGTAACTGAGATATGCCTCATGATTGAGACCTCAGAATTTACAATCACTGATAGGCATTTCTTGCTTGGGACTCTCCTGATGCAGATCATCCTCCATGGAACTCAAAGCCAATTTTTACAGTAGGGATGGGAACATTTTGGGGACTAGAAAGGAAGAGGCCAAGGTTCAGTGCACTGTTAATAACTAGTTAAGATGCACAAGGACTCCAGCCAGCAAATTTAGGCTACAGCATGGTTGACCTAATCTGCATCATGGCTTGGGAGAAGACCTGGGACTGCTGAAAGTCTTTCCAGCAGGTTCATTTGCACTTCACGCAGCATATCCCTGACAAAGCACAGAATAAGGCAAACTGAACTGAAGTGACACACTTATGGCTTGCTGTACTTTTATCTTGATGCAGGACATAGCTCACTGCAGGATCTTAAAAAGACTTTTATTAAATACTGATTCTCTGTTTCACTCAGTGTGAGATCCAGTGGCACAAATCACTCAGGCAAACAGAAATCTTTGTAGGGGAAGACCTTGCTCTGAAAATTGGCAAGACATTGAATAAGTGCCATGAAGATACACAACACAACTTGATAGCAGAGTCAAAACTTTGGTGTGAAGTGATAGAAGGATCTCACTGATGTTTCATTTAGCCAAAGGATATTCAAGTAGCAACAAGTATATGACCAAGTTTGACTGAAGAAAAAAAAAAGAGCCCAACATTTTCCACAGTACTTTAGCCAATCCCCACATTTCAGAAGCACTCAGAATTCAGAAATGCCTCCAAGACAGTATATACGTAATTTTTTTTCAGTATTCATTATCTTGGCTCTAAAAAGGAGAGAGACTCCAAACAAAGAGTATTTTAGGGTCATATACATACACAGCTAGGACTATTCAACAGACAGACACCTGTGGCTACAAATCCACTTGCTTACAGTCAAAAACCTAAAAAAAGCTGGGCAACTATCTGAAACGTAACTCATAGGTCACTGAAGCTCAGCATTTCTGAATATCAGACTAAACAGGAGAAAATTTATCTTTACTGCTAGGTTATTAAAACAAAGATATGCACCTTTATTTGCAGTTGTTTGACATGTTTTTACTTAAAAAGTCCCAAACACTTTTACAACAAGTCCCTTACACAACATTTTCAGAAACCATGACTTGAAAACACAGGAAAAGTATCCAGAACACAGGTTATTTAAGAATATGAAATGCTCTTCAAGTTCAAAAAGACCCTTTGTATTATCAGTAGATTAGGAGGTAATCTATGTGTGCATTAGGCAGCCCAGCTTTATTTCCAGCATATTTCCACTACTACGAGTTTTGTTTCTTCAAAAGGAACAAGCCAGGAAGAAGCTTTGTGTAAATAAACAGAACAAATACAGCTGGATTTCAAGTACTATAGCCTAGTAGAATATGTCTTCTAGTAATATCTTGCAGTTTTTCAATGAAAAGACTGCTATATGTTAAATAAAATATTACTACAGTCCTTTAAATCAGAGATAAAACTAAGCAGAAGTCAAGTTTTGTTTATAAAAAAGTTGCTGAAATTGCAGTAAGCCCTGTACTTACACTTCCTTTATCAAGCCCTTCTAATAACTCCATTTACTTAAAATCCTTGTTATTAAGCATTTCCAGTAGACTGGACTGCTCTAAAATGCAAGTTACTATGAAGTGACCGCAAAACTGAGCTGTCTGTTCTGCGAGGGCAGCCATCTGGGCTTGTTTATGTTTTCAACTCAGTGGAACAGGGAGTTGCTCTGTTAGAGACGGGACACCCTCGGGAAGGAAGTATCCCACAGAGCACTGTCTGCCTCCAGCTATGCATACAGATTTTGTTTCATTTCAGTCACGATTTCAAAAGACTATTCAACAAGTACAAGTAAAGCACTTGGGAAAAAATAGTAAGATGAAACTCTGAGAGCCTTACAGGAATATCTACGAAGAGTCTGGGGTGGGTGGGCATAAGAGGGGAAGTTACTTCTGGTATACAACGAAGGAACAGACTTACTTCTGCATAAAGTAACAAGGACAATGACAGCCTCTTTTCAGAAGTTGAGTGCATTTAAAAAAAATTGTTATTCAATTAAGGCTCAGGCACAGTGTATTTTCTGAACCGTCACACTGAATTCAGACAACCATTATTCAAAGTGAGCACGGATGGCAGTATCTGACTCACAGGAAACCAGGAAAATCTCTCACAGTTTTAGCCAGCTTCCTTAACAAGGACAGTTGTGTAATTTGGAGGGATTGGTTGTTAAAAATACTTTGGTAGTTTCCACTGTAATTTTATATAAGTGAGGACCTTCGTCATGACTTGTGTTTCAAAATAAAAGTCTTACATTTTGGCGAGCTTTGCTAAAAGTATCTAAGATTTACTGTAAGTCAAACAAGACAGAGCTAAGTTAAATCCCGTTCCTTCTTATCTCAGAATAGTAAACACACAACACAAAAAAATACCTTCTAAAGTAAAATCCAGCAGCACATATTCATAAGCAGAATCCGTCTTTGTTTCAACTTGGGGTCTCTTCAGTGTAGAAAAGATTTTTCCAGGGCTGCTATCATCTGGGTCTTCCAGCTTCCTCAGTCCGCACCCCATGGCAAGATCTGGAAATGATTAAGTGGCAGGAAAAGGTGGGGGGAGCAGCAAGATCTGTCGCTCTTACTACAGGGAAAAAAAACCCCAAACAACAAAAAGAGGTAACCAAATAATTCCCTTTGATTTTGTTTTCTATTAGCTGTAAATCCAAATACAGAAAAAGTCCAGTTCCCAAACAGAAAAGTGAAGGTACTTTCCATTCATTTTTAATATAGAATGAGTAAGCCCATGGTGATTTCAAGCTACAAACTTGGTTAAGAGGAGCCTGTATTTCGCAGCAACATTAGAGCTGCTCCAAACTAGCAAAGATTTTCCATGCCACGTCAATTTACAGCCAGCCCCTATCAGTGCTCTCTTGCAGAGGACACCAATAGTGCTTTGTTTGTCCTTCTAGACTGACTGGGTGAGGGGGGGCAGGAGGGGGGAAGAAGAACTGAAAAAGAAAGTTAGAGAGAAACTTGTCTGTCATTACTTACCTCCAGAAGTTCCCAACTGTGGTAGAAAGTCAGAGGGGAAAAAACCAAGTTAGTCAGAATGAAAGAATGAGAAAAGAGCCTCAACATGGTTGGAGACGAAAATCACTTCCAGAAAGGAAGTCAGCTTCAAGAGGAAATTGCTTCTGGCATCTCAAAGGGTAGAAAAGCAAATGAAAAGCTTTTAGTCCTTATTTTAGATTTCAGAGTTTGGCTCCTATTTCCTTTCTATATGAACTTTCTTCCAGAAGGGGAAAAAAAACCAACCAGAAAACATAACATCAACAGTGTAATACATTGTAATACTGTAAATTTATGTTGTAATTTCTTGTCGAGAAAAATCAGTAAGAATCTGCACCACTGAAGTTAACTTACAGAACTGGTTTTGAAAAACACCAAAAAAATGACACTGAAATATTCATTTAAAATGGGAAGGACTTTTTCAACATTATATATGAAAAAAATTACAAAATTTTGTTTCCCATTTTTCATGGGTACTGAACAAATAAAATCCTTTTCTCCTCTGTTAGGCTGCCCTCAGTTGGTACAGCCACAGGGTGTCAACACTGCTTCCTGTTGAAACTTCTTTAGGTCCTGAAAATTGAGTTTAAGGGCTTTCATTATTCTTACATTAACTATTGTAAGTCACTTGTAACTGTATTGCAGTTGATGCTGACCATGATACTGCATGGAGAAAAGAAAGTGACAGTGATTTACCTTCCTCTTTATTCCTGTTACTCCAGGATGACTTGTTAGAAAATTTACCTTTTTATTTTTAGACTTCATCTAGAGAAATCAGGAGTCATCTAGAGAAAGAAAAGACTCATAACACTTTCAGATTAAAGGAATGGCACATTTGAATTCAAAAACCTTTCCTGTTTTATTCATTGAAATATATTAGTTTTATTAAAAATGCCAACATTTTCTATAATGAATCACTGCAAGGTAAGCATTAACTATTTGTGGCATTCTGTTATACTGCAACAAGTAACTTTTTAAGTAACTTACCAGGAATGATAACTCTAAAGACTGTACCCCTTTGAAATACATATTATAGCTTAAAGTTACTTAACCCTGGAAAAATTTAAAAATCACCAAGTGCAGAGCCTAGGACTGAAAATTATTGCATGCAGTCTTCAAAGCAAGCTCCCAGGTGCTGAAACCCTGAGTGTTGTTGTCTTGATTAAAACCTAGGAAAACATACCAAATAAGCAGAATTCATCACCTTCCTGCATGTCTAACAGAAATTGCTCCCAAACCCCATTTTCTTTTCAGTAAAGGTTATCCCTGAATTGTTGCTATACCAGACATACATGTGAACTCTCCACTCAGCCTTGAGTATCCCACTGCTTCGTTCCACACAGCCCTTAAGATCCACTGTAGCTGCTTGTATAAAGCCATGGCATGACTAAGATAGCTGCAAGTAAAACAACTTTTTGTAGCACTAGTCCAGTTACCAGCAGGCTGCCTTTTCATTTATTTATTTTACTTAACATAGCCACGCTTTTAATGAGGCCAGAATTTGTATTTTGAACTCGTCACGACAAGGCTTACACAGTATTTCAATTCAAGACAGGATTTTCCATAGTATACACAAACTCTGAAGACACCACAAAGAAACACTGTTAAAGATAAAAGCAATGGTCCTTATTTTGTGCAACTCTAGATTTGTATAAGTAGTTACGAGCTTCCAGGTTGGAAGCTGGTCAACAGTTGTCACTTCAGATTTGACTCCAAGTCACTAGACTGAACCAAGGTAACTGAAGACTTCACATGTCAAAATAAAGAAAATGAAATAAAATCAGCAAGAATCAGCAGCATCCCTCATAGGAGTTCTAAACTGCATCAAAGCAGCCAAATGACTCAGGACAGGAGCAGGATCATATGATTCTTGGATTCAAGAGGTGCTTGAAAAGCTGTCTGAATAGCTGTAGTTTCCTATTGCAAAGTACAAAACAATCCTTTCCAGTGACCCAGAATGCAAACATGCTGAGAACTGGTATCAGAGAAGAGGAAATCCCTAGAACTATACTGTGATTTGCTGATGTGTTGCAGCCACAGCAACCCCACTGAAAGAGCATGTGACTCCTTCATTAAAGCTTGATATAATTTTTAGACTTTTAAAAAGGCAAAGATAGCCAAACAAAGGGTCAGTGAATCCAAAGGAATTATGCTTGTGTGGAAGGCCTTCAGTTTACTGTCTTTGCCTTATGACTGTAAGCAAATGTAAAGTTTTGGCTTGGGAGAGGATAATGACAGAAAAAGCCAACAAAATTCCACCAGAATTTTGCAACTCAACCATCCAGGATTTTTCACGGTCCCACCCCAAGTAAAACACTTATTTCTTTTTTCTCTGTAGAACAATTTGATTTAAACATACTATGATGAAAGTACCTGCATTCTATTCTGAAGGCTCTTGGGTTTGGCGCCTTGCATTTTCTTAACCCCATTTTTTTCCCTTTGAAGGAGTAGCCTTGTGAATACAACAGGAACACAGGCTTGTTAAACATGTTAAACTTGAGCAAAAAAATTCAGGTTTTATGCTACAATCTTTAACTCAATGTTCTAAAATAATGAACAGAGATGACAACAATACTTTGCTTTTGCAGTCATTAAAATATAGTTTAATGATAAAAATTCAATTCCATTTTTCTAAACCCATATTTGAACTGCTCACCAACCCGACAACAAACAAAAGTTACAATCCAAACAGTAAATATAGACCAGCTACAGACTTTCAGCAGCCAACCCAAAACTTTATTAGAAATTCAGAACTACACTAACTTATTATTGCTGGATTACAAACAGTTTCAACAGAAAGAGCTTTTCACTTCTAGACTTGTTAACAGTCCTCTAAAATGAGGTTTTCAAGTTTACTAAGCTTTTATCTGGATTTGGATGTTCTGTATAACAGCTATACAAGGGTTTGTGCACAGGATTGCTCACACGGCATATTTCAAATCCTTAAAATACTGCTTTAAGTTATTTATTTTTTATTTCAGCAGGAAACCTAAGAAGCTTCCATACCAGATGAATTGAAACTAATGTAGCACCTTCAACATCACAAAGCCGCAAACCTATTTTACAAAAAACCCCAAACAAAACAAAACATAAAAAGAAACAAAAAATCCAAACAAAAAGAACCCCCAAACTAAAAAAAACCCCAGAATCCCAAAACAAAAAAACCCAAAATAAACCAAAACAAAAAACCCTCCAGCAAAAAACAAAACCAAAACGCCCCAAAACAAACGCCCCAAACCACTACTTTGCAGCTATACAAATTTTAAAACTATGTGAAACAGACATTTTTCAAGAGCATTTTTCATGTGTTCTGCTACTTTCTGCTCAGTTACTACAGCAATAGAGTTTACTCAATGACTTAATATCAGCTATTTCGAGAAATCAGTTTTGGAATACAAAGAAGCACCAATTTAAAATGAAAAGTGTAAACACTTTTTCAAGGAGGATGAATGGACAGCTGATGCATAAGATTAGAAATAGCAGAAACCAAAAATGCTAATGAACTACAGAGTTCTAAACGCAAAATGTGTCAACCAAACAAACACAGGAGAGATGAAACTTCAGTACCTTTCTGTCTGTCTACAGGGTTTTTTAATTCAGTGTAATCTAAGAGAATGTTAGAACTAACTTTTGCCACAGAACTATAACATGAATATAATATTTCTAGTAAACACTATCTAACAGCTACCTCAGTAGAAAACAGAAGATGCCAACCAGGTCTCTGAATTCCAGGGGGTGGAAGCCAGAAAATGAATTTCGCCTGCTAACATGTGAATGTGACATCCAGTGCATGAAGATGATGACTTGCATTAGTTACTGGATGACCACAGGGCACAGTCCTTACCTGGTATGTTCCCTCCTAGCTCAGGGGTGAGGACTTACAACTACCAATAGGAAACTGCAGAAAGCCAAAGAGAATTCGACCCTTTCTCCAACCCCCCAAATCCTGACTTGAACACACACAGTTATCTAAATTACTTCTGTGTGACAGCACAGGAATATCCTCACTATGGAGATCTAAACTGGCAGGAGAGTATCGTGTAGTGTAAGACCAAAAAATGCTGAATGCTGGAACACCAACATAAACACAACCATAGGCACTATCTGAGGAAACGTAATTCCTTCTCCATGCATATATAATGCCATAAACAGGGATTCACAAATGCTAAGTCAGTTATATGTAAGTTGCATCTACAGAAGGATTTAGCTCCCGAAAGGTTCAGTCACTGCTGACTGATGTCACACCATCACACTTAGCAAACATTTGGAAGAACGATAAGCTACAAAATCAGTGAAGAACCCTCAGTATTTCAACAGTTACCTCTAGTTCCTAGAGAAAAGCCAGCATTCAGAGCTTTGTCCTGGTACCTTCCAGGTCTATCAAATCAAACTGAAGCATTGTTAAGACCTGGGAGGTACAATCCTAACCAACAGCACCTCCAGATTGACGTTATGGACCCCAGAGTAGAACCACGGCAGGGAACAGTTACGGGCGTGACAGGGAATGTCCTCACAATCAAGTTCACATGCAAGTAAAAAGAAATGAAATAATCCTTGAAGCAAAGGCCATGGGATCAATTCATTATCAACAGTCTAACATCTGTACCAATTAAGGGAAAATAAACTACATTTTGTGAGTACAGAGCCACACTCTGATTTCTAAGTGGCTGTACAGTATTTGTACACTCCACACAATTAGTTCAAGAGACTCCCCCCAAAGCACTTAAAAACCAATTAGCAGTCACTGTAAAATTTATTTTTTGGATCTCTAAAGCACTATTAAAAACAGAGAAGTCATGTGTGGGTCCCAAAAATAAGGACTAAATCTTCTAAATCCTGGATCAAATGCATGTTTCATGACAACAAATAAGGCTCCAACAGAACACACAACGTTTCTTTGGCACCTTCAGAGGCAACACTTCAATAAAAAATATTTACTATGTAAAAATTCTTCGATAGAAAGGAATTACTGTTTCAATGAGCCAAGATTTTTGTGATACACTTGTATTGATGAGTTCTAAAATCTGAAAATTAAACGGAAAGGACAGGTGCATTTAATAGTATGGACTTGGCTCAGAAACAGGACCATCTAAAGCAGGTGAGTACCTGCCCCTTCAGGAACAGGCTGAGCTCTTCATGTATCCAACAACTTGTATACCTTTTTTTGATACTTACTGGTAAACAGTCCCCCACAGCTGCTTTGGTAACAAGTTTTTAACAACAGAAACTCCTTTTCTACCTACCAAGAGGTCACTTAAGCAAAGCTGCAACCAAGACATAGTCCATTGGCCTCCTCTGTCACAACAATCTCGAAACAGCCTAAACACTGAACAGATGACAAATCTCTTCCTGCACAGCACCACAGAGCACTACTGACCACTAGAATCATCCTTACAGAGATTTACTTATTACACATAGATTACGTACAGACTACAAGGCTCACTTGGTAAGATCCCTGAATGATTAAAATGAAAAAAAATACCAACCAAACAAATCCATCTGAAAAGAAAGTCCCCAAATTACTACAAATCAGATAAAAATTTGAACACTTCAGTGCTATAGACGCAGTAAGGCATAGATTGCACTCCTATTAACTAGAGGCTGCATTTTCCACCTGCAAGGAATCTGACTCTTCTAATACATAAAAGAAATCCTAAGGAGCCAAGATGGGAAATAAAGAAAAAAGAAGAAAATCATCTCTCTGAAGTTGTGATACTGTCAGGGAGTTCCTAACTTTCATACAAACCAAAGAAAAAAAGAAGGAAGTTTTCAATGGCCTTGTAATGCAAGTAGTTAAGCAGCATTTCCTTCTTCTATAGCTAAACACACAGCATAAAACCAAATGCATTGCTTACTATATGCAAGAAAAGTGTTAATATGAGAACAAATAGTTACTAAATGAGCAGTCCACATTTGATTTTAAAAAGTTATTCCCGAGCACTAAAATAACACATAAGTAAAACACATTGTAAAAGTAGAGAATAATGACTACAAAAAAATTTAAACTAGACAAATGGTTATGGAATTGAAATGTACATAGATTTCAGTAAACAGATTTTAATCCACAGCACAAAAATGCTGTCAGCATGTGGCAAGATGGTTTCTGCTTTGTAATGGAGGTATCTTTAAAGTCTATGTAACTCATAAATTAAAGGTAAAATTTTCCCTTTAGCAGAAGTACTCTGGAATCCCATCCATGTCAGTAACTGAAGTTTATACAGTAGGCAGTGTGTCAGAAAACACCATTTTGTCCTGTAACAGGATTTATATTAAGAAAGGAAGTGCAGAATTAAATTATTACTTTATGTGTTTTTACTGGACCAAACCACAAAATTCCATCTTATTCCTTGACAAAAAGCAGGAGTATTTTAACTGAGGCACTTGCAGGCAAATGTCCTGTGTTGGGGAGAACATTCATTCCCTCCATGTGATAGGTATGTTAACAAAGTACATGGCTAATAAAATGTTTTACAGCATCCACAGAAGGTAGTGTAAGAATTCACTCTTCCACTCTGTAATCTTTTCTAGGATGAAAATGATGACTTGATGCATACTGAGGTTCCACACTCACAGATGAAGGATGTGAAAAATTTCTTCTCACAGAATGTGACTTCAATTCCTAAAGAGAGTGAAAAATGCTGTTGTTTCTTCTATTCGAAAGCATGGCCCATTTACTAAATTACTAACACTTCAATGAAAAGTTACAGTCCACTTTGATATTGCATCAGCTAGAGAGACTTGGCTCAAAAAGGAGAAACAAATTTCCATTATGCACTTAGGTGAAGTTCACAGTGGCAGAAAATATCTTCCTTTATTTACGAGTATGGAATCTCAGAACATGTTCCAACTTGTTTTACTAAAAAAACACCCCAGTTTTGTTCACTGACCACAGAGCTTTACTAAAGTATGTGAAGTTATTAAAGCAACTGCATCCTCTTTGTAATTAGATGGGGAGAATTTATTTTTACAAAACATTACACTGCAAAACTCAAATTAATTAGTCGATTCTGGTTTGGTTGTTTTGTTTTAGTTTTTTTTAACTTTAGCCCTCTCTTTAATGTAGATCAGATCAATGCATTACTAGGGGTATTTATAATGCCCACCTGAAGGTTTTAGAAGCCAACACACTCATAAAACCTGAGCAGAAGAACTGAAAGCTGCCTTATTTGTGAACTGACCAATAGGCAATGGACTGTGCCCAAGTAATGTGTCAGTGCACGCCACCAGCCGCTGACAAAAGGATGGCAAGTTGCAGAAACTACAGCTACTACTGTAGACACTGGCACAAACACTTTTTGGAATACTTGTACTATTCTGTTTATTCTTCTAAAGATCGTATTTTCTTAAAGTCTCTATCTCAGCTGTTCTACACCCCAAATGTATGACCCCCATCTCTTTCACTCTCTAATTATGCCACATGACAGACAAACTTTTTGTTTTCTAACCTTATTAGCTCAGGCCTTTTCAGCACTAACCTTTTGTTCTGTTACACTTTTTACCCTCCTGTGTGGCTATGACAGTCTCCTAATAAAACCAGCCTTAGTTCACACACCTCTACCAGCATATCCAGCCCACTATAGTCTCAAGACAGCAGTTGCTTTCCATGATCTACCAACTTCACACCATGTTGTGCACTGCTTTCTGACATTTCAGGGTTCCATGGTCATTAGCTGTCATTGCACCAACCTCACAGGACTTCAATCTCAATGCATTTCTCTTTCTTTAGTTGGACTCCTATTAGTGTGTGCAGGACACAAACATTTTCTCTACTGAGAAAACCACGCTCGGCTCAGTTGGTTAAAACTTGGTTGCAATTACGCCAAGGTTATGGGTCCAATCCCCTGTGTGGGCCACTGACTTAAGAGTTGGACTCGATGATCCTTGTGGGTCCCTTCCAACTCAGAGCAGTCTGTGGTTTCACACTGGCCAACTTGTAGTATTTGTTTAAAAGCCCTGTCTGGGGATGTATCATACAGGCACATGCACAGACAAGAAATCACACCTTAAATAGCAGGGCCCTGCTACAAAACAGGGGGCTGTTTAAAGTATCAAATAAGAAACTACACTAACTTTAATGTGTGCAAAACATTGCATTCTTCCCTAGCTTCCTTTTATTAAAACCCTGATGTTTTAAAAAAGTGTAAGCAACTAAGAAGCAGCTTTTTCACAGTAAAAACATGACTGAGCTCCTGCCAGAGTACAAGTTATTGTAAATAGCATAAAATCGGAAGAAAGGGGGAAGGAGTTGTCAATACAGGAATTAAAACAGTTTTCAGAAACAAAACAGAAATCATGTTTCCGTCCCTGTTGAGGAAAACAATCCAAACACACAAAACTTGTGCAATTGAACTAAAAATAAAATAATGATGGAATTTATATCTATATTATTACCCAGGAATGAATTACATTGATTATATAGAATTTGGTTTATTAAGAGAATTATTAGGCAACTGAAAGACTGCAGGAAGCAGCTAAATAATGCTGCAGACTGTGCTAGATCTGAGCACGTTTCATTATTCACCAATTCATAAATAGCAAACACTGCAATGAAGAAACTGACCCCAAGTTTTCCACAACTCGCAGCTGCCAGCTGGTGTGTTGGTGATGGATCTCAGCCACACAGGAAGGACTGGACAAGAAAAAAAATAAATGAGTACAGACAGACCAGAGCTACCTAAATGCTTTAATAGTGAATGCTCCATAGGGTTGTCAAGCAAAGAGGGAGAACATACAGATCAGAGAAAGCAAATGAAAAAACACTATACTGAAGTGAGAACAAACCAACAGAAGAGGAAAAAAGAGTTTGTAAAGACAGAACAGAATTAAAAAATGTGAGGAAAAAGCTTGCCACCTGCACCTTTCAATGTTCAAATCAAATTAGCAAATACAGTTCAGGTGGAGTTTAAAATAGCAGTTTTACAGGTAACAGACCTTGTTACAGCGAGTGACAAACCTCTTGGCAACCACATCATGACAACTGAAGTTTAGATTCACATTTCTTAGACTAACAAAACTTTAAACATTCTGTTTCACTGCATGTATATATGAAAAAATACTTACCTATAGAGAAAATATGTTGCCATATGTATTGTTTCAGATGGAATATCAGAGGCAGTACTAGTATAAAATTACTGTACTTTCCCCCCAGTGATTACACCAAACTGTTAGAAAAAACATGTATATACACATGCAAGTAGATATACACAAACATTTATAAACACACATGTATTTATATGTATTATACGCACAGAGAATACAGCTCTTACCTTATGACTCTTACAGAGAATACCAAGCTCAGCGAAATTTACACAACACTCACGACCAAAAGGCCGTGGTGCCAAAGACCATCATTCACCAGAACGATACAAATACACATGAACTATCCCCACAAATGACACTGTGTGATCTCGTACTGCCAATGTCAGCCAAAACATTCTGCTGGATACAGACTATGGGAACAGCAGCAACTCTGACAGATCAGAACCATGTCCACCCCCAACAGGTACACTGCAGCTCGAAAAGATGAGTAACAAAAGCCAAAAACATGAAACAAACCAAACCCCACGCACCTCCACATACCAGAACCTTTTACCCCTTTGCTCACTTGTTTGCAGACTACAGCTGTGCTGTTCAGCTCCTCAGGCCTCAGGGGTCTACCTCATACACACTACCAGGCCACTGCCTCAGAACTGAAGATAACCACCCAGAAAAATCAACATTTAATTTCCAGGTATTTCTCCTGGGTCTGAAACCAAAACCCACATATTTCAATTTTCTCCTCAAGTTTCCCCTGTTACTGTAGACTACACAGCTTTTACTACCAAACATCTCACACATATCCTCTAGGAGCATCCAAACATTAATCTCCATATCGGAGGATATGGAATCTGAAACATCCAGCAGAGATGAACAAACCTCATGCTTCCTAAAACACAAGTGTCACCTTGCAGCCTTTGAGAATGAATGTCAGCTTCATTCATTTTTGTAGATGAGAATATGTGAAGTCATGTGCACATGCTCATGAACCAAACATGCTATAATTGCCAAAAGAAATTAGCTTAAGTAAAATATAAGTGGTCATTAACAAACACATAATCACAGGGAGGGAAGTAGAACTTGATTTAAAATTGATCTTAAGTACACATTTTGAATCTAAAGGTAAGTCACAGTTGGAAGATGGGGAATGTTTTCTAATTTTCCTTTAGCACTATTAAAAATTTTGTACTATAAATAGCATTTTGTTGATGCAACTTAAGTGGTAAAACAGAAAGAGTGAAAAATAAATTAAGAGAACTGCCAGAACTGAAGCTTCTCTTGTTAACTGCTACTTGGTTTACATGATAAATTGACCAAGTTCTCTTTTTTATACACCAATAACAGCAATGGAAACAATGGCATCAAAAATTGTGGTTTTCTTCAGTTCATATTTAATACATTTTTTGTATGCTCCCCCTCGTGACTTCATAACTTATGACTGCAACGCACACTCTGTTTTGAGATGCATTTGAAAGCTGTAAGAAGTCTACAACTGCCAGAGGTACCTGGATCCTGGCTGTACCCCCCCTGCTCTCACCATATCACTTACAGCTCCCAGTATAAAGTGTATGTTTTTCTTCAGTGCAACCCCTAATGCAGTAGAGGCAATTAGCAGATTACCTTCAAGGTGAAGTCATTACTTTAGGCATGTGCTTTCTCCTACATGGCCACTACTTGGCAATTTTCAAGCAGCAGATACATTTGTTGTGGTATTTTAAGGAGACAACAGTCACTGGGCAGTCTGCTCAAACAGCTGGGGAGCAGGTGGCACTGACATAACCACCTGCTTAGCACAGAGCACTCTGCTGTCACCATTTGGGGTTTTTCCATCTTTACTGAGAGCTGAGCACTCTGATGGACACAATACAGCTGATCACATTTGCTGCATGTGAAATACATTCCAACTCCAAGTGAGCATGTGAAAAGATAACGTGAAACTTTAAAAGGAAAAGTTCTATTTTAGAACTATTAATTACTAGCAAACAAAGATACCTAAATAGAACTTAAGACCCAAGGACTATTTGGCATGACCTTGTAATGAATAAAAACATCAGAACTCAGTAAGTTTTTGTAAGCGTTTAACTGTATCTGTGAATCCACCCGAGACCTGAACAGAGCAGAGTTTCAAGACTTCTCAGCAAAGCTCCAAGACTGAGGACCCTGCAGGGCAGTTTATTCCAGGACAACACTTATGTTACAGCCCCCTCTACTGGAAATACTTAGCACATATTGTTACACAAGAGTGAATAAAACTCTTCAGGGAAAAGTAAAATAAAATAAAAATGTGAAAAATACAACATGGCTTTTATTCTACTCGTATTTAGTCTGCCACTGGCATCTGAGTGAGCATCTTTCACAGAAGAGTAAGTGCTGTAATATCACATATAACTACTGATAAGTTCAGATCTTTGTTATCAGGCAAATCAGTTTTGACATTATTTCATAGATAGTATGAACAGCCTTATTAATTTAGATAAAAGAACCTTAAGCTGGGAACCAAAAAAAAAACCCAACAACTTGTATTAGGCAACAAAATAATCGTATTTTTTTTAAAAAACCAGCCTCTCTGAATTGGAACTTCAGAGAACAAACACTAAGAGGTGACCACCTGGGACAGTTTTTCATGCTTCAGGTTTCAAACATCCCACCTTTCCTCAACATGAGGTTCAACCTAAGGCTGAAAGTAAAGACTTCAATGTCAAGACTGAGAGACAGAGACAAGGATTTGTAACCAAATGAGGTTCAACATTTTTTCTCAAAATACATTTTTCACTTGCAGTTCTCCTTGTGTCTCAATGTTAAAATAACTAGTCACGTATTTACTTCTTAGTTTGCCCAAATAATTCAAAATATGCTGTATATTCCCTGTAACAAACCTTCAAGTGAAGAAAAATTTCAGTTTCTCTGCAACATTTCCCATTTTCCTTATGTATGAATTGATTAATAACAGACTTTCCCCCATGTCCCTCTTCAGACAAGGGGACAGCACTAGTGCAGTGCTTGCTTTACCTGTCTTGGTTTGATACTCACAGCTGCAGGCATGGCTATGTGACTCTGGGCATAGGGCTGGTGATACACTGTTTGAACTCCATGATCAGAACACAGCTGGTATAAAAAAAACAAACCAAGCAATAAAAAGTTAGCATGAAAGCTGGTTTCATAATCTTATGTTTTTGCAAGCCTTTCACATGAGTTTAGAATCCTTAGAACTTCAAATTTTGGGCTAAGTTTATCTGAACTACTGACGTTTTAGAACCTAAAATTTCAATATTTAAGTTTTCCCCACTGTACCAAAGTTTGGTAAACTTCATTTATCTCAACCAATGTCACAAATCACTTTCCTTGACAGAAGTAGCAAATTTTCTACTACAATATCACTTCACTCAGCTTTGGCTGGAACAGTGTTTAAATTTGTAGATTAGCAGATTGAATTCCCAGCATTATCAGACTTATAAGATATTTACATACAAATAATACAGACTATTCTTGGAGTTTTACACCATTTGTCTGAAATTCCACACATTGCTTCCTTTAACAAGAACAAACTGCCTGCTTGTAAACTGAGAGCACTTTATATCCAAGTATTCCTTAACTATGGATTTTCCTAGTGCTCACAGATTTCAAATTTCTCTGCACAAGTTTATAACCAATTCAGGAACTGCTAAAGGTAAAATAGCAGCATCATTAATAGGACTATAATTATAAAATAAATAGCCAGATTTATGCACTTTCAAAACAGAAGAAAAACTCCAACAACCCAAGTCTTGTATTAATTCAGTATCTTTGCAGGAAAACTAAACTTTGGAATGTCAGAATTTTCCACTTAAGATACCTGAAATACCAGTTCAGGAACTTCTCTTGGCAATAAAACACTTGTTAACTTTTGAAACAATATGGGATTACTGTCTCAATTTCACAGGTATTTCAGCATCCCCACTCATGAGGAATGAATATTTTAGAGACATACCAATTAATATAAAATTAAAAATGTGTTGTAATTAAGTTTTTTTGTAGCCATTTATGAAGACATTGCCTTATTGTACTTTAAGAATCTCTTAAGTAGTATTGTAAATGCTACTGCTTGAGAAGCAAAAAAACTTGTAAACAAATTAGTCATTCAACCACTCAGTTAATTTGGATCATCACAATATGTAGAAAGAAGCTTCTCCTCGCACAGAGGAATTACCTCAGGAAACTACTGAAGATTACATGTATTGACCCAAACTGACTCCAAAGAATCTGGCTTTACTTATATATTACTTGCAAACAAAAAAAACCTGCCTAGTCCTATACTGCCTGTAATACACTTGTGACCTGCTAAAGTATTTCAGAATCAAAGCATCCTGGTAGAAAACTGGAAGAGAAACTGCAATCTGAGGACACCTGAAATTATTAAACAGCAGTGTAAGTACAGGAACAATTGACTTCAGTGCTCTGAACAGCTAGTGCTTAAATTAAAAGATTGTTTTCCAACTGCAGACAAACTTCTATTGTCAATAAACTCTTTACATTTTTAAAAATACCTCAGGAACTGCAGCTTCCATTAGGAGAGGTGGAGATATACATCCACCTTCCTGGGAAATTCCTACTGGCTGATAAAAGACTTCTGATGGTTGCAGATATAAGAGTGGAGGAGAAGAGGTAGGAGACTGAAATAAAACATATTAATAAATTACATGATTTAAGCACTATGAAGACCAAAGCTTATTTTACAGTCTTCTTTGCTACATATAAACAGAGATGAAGCTTTCAAAGAAAGCGTCCAATTCATCTTTGATAATGAAAGAAACTGAGGGGTAAGGGAATAGAAAGGTCAGGTGGTAGAAGAAAAAAACCATGGTCTTTAGTAATTTTTATATAGTTCAGATTTATTTGCATTTCAGAGAGCATCATTGGAGAAGTCATAAAACTTGTAAAATTGACACAATCTCCAGATCACAGAAACACTACACAGTTAAGTTTTGCCTTGCACAAGTGTTACTCTAGCAAAACAGCTATTTTTGTTTTAAAATAACCCTGTGGTGTTTTGGTAATTCAGCACCCTGATATCAAAGCAGCCGATTGATCCAGCAAAAGGGAACAGACCACAGCTGGATGAAGTTGGCTGCTACTGAAGTAATGAGGCCGCACTAAACAGTTCAACCTTAAGGGACTCGGTCCTTTCAGCTTCCAACTCTTCAGGTTTCTTGACTGTCAGGACTCACATACTAAGCTGCTCTGCCACAGAGATCACAAAACCAGTAATAAACTCTGCCTCCAGAATGACCAAGTTTGCAATTTCAAGTTCCTCCTCCTGTTTCAAGGGCCTGGGTCTAACTTCCCCCTACTTGTGTGTCTCTACATGCTTCTGTTAACAACACTTTGATGAATGTTGCAGTTACTACCAGTTAATTAGCTACTCAATACTAATTTCTTATATCAGGCAAAATTTGGCAGTTTTTACCTGCTTCTGACAACTTACTAGGTAATTTAACACAAACTTTTTGTCAAAGGGAAAGCAGAGGGCAAGATGCTCTCTTTAAGTAAAATTTGTACATGATGTTTCAATAGATGCTACTTTATGCCTTCTCCTCTATCAACAAATCTTGTCAATGCATTGCTGAATCACAGCAATGAACAGTGGGCAGTATCACTGTTAGGTAAGTGCCCCATACCTTTAAGCTGGGTGAAAAGTAATGGAAAAATGCTGCATCCAGAACTGTATTTACCTGTAGAACAGACCACTGCCACTGACTTGAAACACACTGTGTTGGTGCCTAAAATCAAACAAAAAGATATTACGAACCTGATTAAGAACATACACATACAACAGTAGAATTCCTAACACACTAGAATCACAACCATCTCAAATCTGTAATTAATTGTAAATTAAAAAGAAGAAATACAACTTCCATTAAGCTCCACAAAGTTCAGGAACATTGTTTTGTCTACATTCATTCAGACTCTGACTTGGCCATTTCATAAGCTTTAAAAAATGCTTAAATCAGACTCTCAACAGAGGCATTCAGACCACAGGGATCAATGGGCCCTGGTGGGAATGGGAAAATGTTGTAGCTATAAGGAAAAGAGTCTTTTACTATGAGGGGGATCAACCATTGGGAGAGGCTCTCCAGAAAGGCTGTGGAATCTCATCACTATTTAGACTCCTACTGGACAAGTACCCAAGAAATCTAATCTAACCAGTACTGCTTTGAACAGGAGTTTGGCTTGGATGATAAAAGGTTGGTACTAAGCCAGTTGTCTTGCAACACAAAAGAAAACTAATATATTATCATGCAGTTACATAAGTAAAATAAACGGTGTTTAAAGAGAGTAGTCAATGAAATGAAAATACATTTATTATCAGCTTTTACTTAATAAACAAACCTATGGCAGTGCTGCAAACAGCACTGCATGGCTGAAAACCATTTCCACACAGATACCTGATAATGGTAAGTAGCAGACTGATAAACCGGAGGTGCCACCATCACAGGGGAACTGGAAACAGAGCGGGACTTCAAAAGAAAAAACATTACAGGTCTTATGCAGCAGTTTCATAAATTGCCACTCCTCCTATTAGGCATAACCCTGGAATACTATAATGCTGAACCTCCCCTTCCTTTTGAAAACAGATTTACCAAGTGTTAACACTTCAGATTACTCAAAGCCACTGCTTCTAAGTGCTCATGTTAGAAGAAACAAAAATCTGACATATTCACTTAGTTCTTTCCAGAAATCACAAGGCCATTACTATCTAGAGATAGTGAAACAAAGCTGCTCCTGGTAAGGCCCAGGCTGATTATGAACTACCCTGTCCAATTGGTCACATCAAAGCAAAAGTCCCCTGCAGAAGCAAAATAAACTGAAGTGATATTTAAAAACCACAGTCTAAGATAAGGAAGCCATTTAATCATCTCGTATGAGGCACAGCTGAAGAAAGTGGGAGTATGAGGGAATTAAAACCACTACACTCATGCTGGTTCACAGAAAAGCATATATACCAAAATAAATTACTTACTGGCCATGGCTGCTGAACAGGAGAAACTTCAGATGTATGAAAATAAGCCACTCCGTTATGGTAAATGTATGGATATCCACTGGAAGTAGTTAAGTACATTGTACCAGGTTCTGGCGATACAGCAGCAGTTGTGTACATTGTACCAGTCTGTGGTGTTATAGAAGAACCTGGAATAAACATTTTAAAGCTTACTGACAAATAACCTTTATTTTTAAGATGTGTACATGATAGAAATAAGGGAAGATCATTTCTGAACTTCAGAGAAAGAAAACACTCAAAGGAAAAACATGGAGCAGTGTGCCTTGTGCCATGTGAATTCCCTCTGCAACACAAATCCATGAAGGCCAATGGTCGCAGGATGTACCCAGAGGTGAATGGGAAGGGCTGCAGAAGGTGACATGCATATAAGTTACTGAACACAGATATAACTCCAGGTACCAACAAATACACGTATTTTTCATCTCCAAATATCCAAAGGTAACTTGACATTGTAGGAGATTTTAATGGGTAACCTCCACATACTCATAGCTGGCTGAAACAAAATTCAAGCACTAAACCCCACAAAATTATTTCATTACAAGGTGGTTTCTCAACACACAAAGACTGTTTCTGTGGGGACACAAACTGGGAAAAGTAAAAAACTGGTTATGTAGATATCAGCAACAGGGACACTTCTCAGCAATGCTGTCACTCTTACAGAGGCCACAAGTCAGCATGGTCTGATCTCAAAGCAGAGATCCACCAGCACAGCTCTCTAACAGGTGCTGACCACAAGGGCTATTCAAATAAAAGGGTCTCTACCCTAAGCACAGGTTGTTTCTCTCTTTCAAGCACTGCATCTCAGATCACCTAAACTCTGTTCCTCTCTACATTTTTGGGGGCTAGGACAGGACTTTGTTTTTCCAAAGCTTTGTGTCAAACATGAAGACAAATTCTAGTTCGAAACATGGAGAGACTTCTGTGCAGTGGGAAGGGGGGAAGGAAAATTCTGTAACTGAAATGGAAGTCTTGGAATGACAAAGCATAACAAAGCACAGAAAAAAAAAATCGGGAAGAAGAAAATATAATGAAAATCAATAAGTAATTTTCAGTTTTCCATCTTGCCTTGCAAAGGTAAGTGCCCCCATGAAGTGCCATTATATGGACAGACAGAACACTGCAGAGATCACCAGTGCGCTCAGTGAAAGACCAAAAAGGGTCTCCCAGTGATTAAAGATCTTTTATTGATAGTAAGACTGACTAATTTCTAGAAAAGCCTGAAGACACCTGGATACAATACAACTGAAATATTATCCACAGACAGATGAGGCCAAGAGGCTTGTTATGGGAATGTTAAGCATATCCTAGAAAACCTAAAGGCTGTTCCAGCTGCAGAAAGCAATCTGGAGTAGCATGTTCTGATCTCAAATAAGGAGACCAACAGAATGCCATGGCCAACAATCCTGAATACTTCACTAACCAGAGTACATTGCACAAACTTTCTGACAGTGTTGACTAAGTCTTTGGCAATAAAAAAGGAAATCTGCATCCATCCCAGCACACTCACTGTGATGGAAAAAATACATTTCGATGCAGAGGAAAAGCAAACCACATGGCCCTCCCCAGCATGTTCAAAGCACTTGCTGCAAAATGCCCTACAATGGCAGAAGAGCTAAAAATAATTTTGCTTAATAGTATGGAAAACAAGCACTAGATTATATGTGGGTTCTAGAGGACAGCAACATAACAGTTATCTCTTTAATTCTCCTCAATATGACATAACCACAATTTTATAGCAATATTGCAATTCTAGGTATTCTGGCTTCATGTACCTAAGATGAGTTGTAGCAGAACAAAGTATCCCAGCAACTACTGTTAGACAGACTGAGCATGAGAGCCAACACCCTGAAATCAGTCCCTGGATGCCAGTGTGATCCTGTACCACAGAACTATCATAGGCATGAGACAGCAGAGATAGTCTAATAGGTCCACAGACAGATCTCAAAAGGACACAGCAGCTTTCTTCAAATTTAGGTGTTCTCCCCCCACCCCGTTCTCTCAGGTCTCAGAATTAAAACCCATAGACATGTTTCTTGTCTATCAATATACACATTCAGCACAAGAGTCAGAGGAAGGAAGCACCACAAGTCAGGCAACACAACTGAGAAATACAAGTCAAAGACAGAAAGGGAAAAAAAGCACAGAAAAAAAAGGGCATAAAACCTCTTGATGATGACTGAGCAAAGATCACACTGAATAATTTGTAGAGCAAACCAGACAAACAGTTGAAACAAAGCATTCCCTTTCCCCGGGCAAACAATATCCCAGACACTCACAGAAGGGAAAAGGGCATACCCAGGCACAAGGGGAGAGACAAGGCAGCACATTTCCCACCTTCAGCAAGCCTGTCTGCACCAACAGCACCAGTGTACATGTGAGCTACTTCTAACAGATAACCTGACAGAAACTAAAGGAAGCTTCAGAATTAAACCAACATTCTTCTGTATTGTCCTCAGACTGAAAATGACCAAAAGGATGGCCTTTTCCTACCTTCTCCAAAAGCTACCAGTGGACAGATTCCGAAATGAAGTTACAAAGCACTTTACTGCCTGCTGCACTTAGAAATCTGTTTTACATCTGACAAAAAGCCCTTACTGAGCAGTAGCTCACAGACCTTGTCTTAAAAGTTGGTGATTTATATCCTATGTTTTCAGTATCCATTCAGTGTCTCACAGCAAACAACTCAGGAATGGAATGGTGACTGCAGCCTCGGGGCTTCTACCAAAGAAAGCAAAATGCAAAGATCCTGATGGATTTTGATAACATAAATAAAATCAATGCAACTCAAGCACAGCCTGCTGCATCCTGCAGAACCTCTGAGGTCAGTCTAAATGTTTAGATTTAAGGTTCTGCTAGGCAATTTGAATTTCCATTGTTTGTACTTAGATAACCTTTTCCAATGAAGTAAACAAACAACATATTAAGAGTCATAAAAGAACCAAAAGACCATAAATCTATTTATTTGGACATTTCCACTGGCATGCAGTTACTTCCACTGCAAACTACTCTGAGCATATTCCATGCATGGCATTAATGCAGTGCAAGACCAGGCACATCTCAGTTAAAATTCCTGTAACACACAAAATACACAAATGTAAGTAAAAATACATACGAGCATTAGGACTCCGTAGTTGTTGTTTTCTTATTGCTGGACCAATATTCAATTTCTTATCCTTAAAATTGAGTTTTTTAGCCTAGAATTAAAGAAAGACATTATTTTATATGTCTGCCTAGGCATCTCAGAAATGAGAATCACAAGTAGACAAAGCATTTACTAAGTTTCACCCTCCCTTACTTTTTATTTACAAGGCATTTCAAAAGAACCCCAAAGCTACACTAACTCCTTTTCCACAGTAATGTAGCTTAGAGAGAAGCACTTGTACATGACACAGGATTCATCATTTGAGACTTCAAGCGAACCTAATTGTTACTAAAAAGAACTACAGCAGGTCTGACAAACATGTGAGAATAAAAGACAGCAGGTACCTTCTCGACTCCCCCCAAAAATCTTGACAGCAGTGGATTTTCTAGGAAAGTCAATGTTCTGAAGGATAAAGTTTTTATAACTCTGTACTTACTGTAAACCTCATACAGACCAAGAACATAAACTCTGGATGTCAAAGTCAAGAACAATACCATAAACAAGCAACTTCCTTCCCCAGTTCCAGAAGATCTCAGTGTAAGTCTTATCTCAGATCTCTTTAAAACATTTTATTAACTATAAGATCAAACTTACCAGATTTGCAAACTGCAAACAGAGGACCAGACAGCCCGAGCTACTTGTGACTAATATGAAATGAATTATTTAAGAGATTAACACAACAGGGATTATCACTTACATCTTGTAAAATCTTCTGTGCCTCTTCTTGGGTTTCAAAAGTAACAAAGCCATACCTAAATGAAAATCACAGAAGCCTCTAAAGTTCACATTTACAGACATTGCACATTCTTAGTCGATATACAGGAGTCACACATTACGTGTTAAACTAAGAGGTCAAAAAAACCATCATGGAAGTAAAGATTGCATGAACAACTGCATTCTTAGCACTTCTTACTATGTAGTAACATATCACGGCCCACATAGAAAGCTATTCTTGTCACTCAGCCTATGGCTTAAGTTCCTTAATTGCTGTGAAGCAAATATATTGATCTAAAGCTTTCACTGTTCATGGGTGACCAAGATGAGACACTCTGGATGTTTGGAGTTTTTTTCTTAAATTATTATCATACTATAAATTCATAGTATAGCTCCAAAGCGCTTCAGAACAATTGTGAATGCTCCACACTTCCACAAGCACTGTTCATTATTTTAAACTGAGTTGTTAGAAAAAGCAGCAATGCAGAGACAGTGTTCATCTGTGAATTATTCTTGTAATTCTTAACATGATTAGCATTAAAGAGCTCTGTGGTGATTACAGATGAAGCAATTCTTTTACTTTGTGACATGCTATGCCTTTCACCACACCTCTCTCAGCTGCTGCAGTAAAACAAACAGGCTTCCTACACCCAACTCCTGCTTTTCCAAACCCCCTCAGTTCATTCCCAGAGTAATTTAGGCCACTGAATGTGGCACTGCCTGTACAAAGTAATTTCTGATCATATATAACACACATGTAAAAACCAAAAACACCCACTCCCCAATCTGACTTCCTGAACTTCAATTTTTTTTTAAACTTTTAGTATTTTAGTATACATAATTTGTTAGGGTCATGGCTCATTTCTCAGAGTCAGATTTCAGATGATGCCAAGATGACCTTTGTCATTCCTGCCAGCAGACCAGATTTTGCAACACAAGCCATCTTTCTTTGTGAGCACTTTCCTGCTTATTTGAGTACAGAGGTTAAGTCTGACCAGCCATACTTTTAAATTTGTGGGCTTTTCTTGTATTTTCTTCTCTAAACAAACTTGGAAACATTGCCAAGTTCAAAAAACAAAAACTTTTCCTACATGGGACCTTACCTACAGACTTTACATTGTATAGACCATCTGGACAATAAACTAATACTCACAAACTTGTAAGTTTTATAAGCCACTTTTCAAGAAGAAGCAATGAAGCCTAAATGTGGATTTGCAAAGAAAACCCACCACCCTGTACAGCAATTACTTTCCAACATACTTACTGTGAGATGTATGTTGGCAATTACAACTGCCTAATTTTCATGGGTTATATGGACACACACACTGCAAGTCCCAGATATTTCTTGGAATTTCATAACAAGACAAGTGGGTTGCTGACAGATCCTGGACCAGGACCAACTCCACCATGTCATGCAAGTGCCCACTCCATGCCAAGATCTGCAGCTCTGTGTGAAACCTGCTGAGATGTGTTAAGGTCTGACAGCACTGAGAGGCTGTGGCTCAGGAGAGAACTTCACAAACTCCTTTATGCTTCAGCCTTCTCTCCACCCTTCTGTGGCAGTGCACTTTTATTTACATCACCATCCTCTGGGTTCTAGCAATAGTTTTACTATGCAATCTTAATCTTTCTCCAGGTTTGCTCTTCAGCATTCCTCTTACTGCTGAATTCCAGTATTATCCCTCTTTCCTGTAATCATGATTCATTGTCAGATTTGTCCCCTAATGCCCTTGTTCCAAAAGTCTTCACCCAAAATCTCAGTTACTGTCAGGCACTCCAGCACAATCAAGTCTATTTCACCTCTTTCATTTTTAGGCTTCTTTCCAAGCAGGTTTTCAGTAATAGAAATAAATGTATTTAATAACTAAATAACCATTTTAGGATAATCTACTTAAATAATTGTCATTAAGAAAACTCAGAAAAATTGAAAACTCTTCATTATGCACAGAGCTTCATCTTCTAAAAATTACTATAGTTTTAGTTGGGCAAGTTACAGAGACATTTATATGGAGCTGTTAAAGGGTAAGAACAGATTTTTGCAAAGAGGGATAAGCTGGGAGTATCACCAAAAGAATTAGTATTATGAGCTATGAAAAATAAATCAAATTTACTGGAGTCAGTCAGATTTCTGTTACATTTTCCATTTCCACAACACACTCATTCTACTATACCAACCCCTTTGAAACTCCAGCTCTGTCATTTATTATCTTCACTTCTCTCACACTGCCATACTGAGCAAAAAACTTCTTCAGGTCATTTTCATTAGTCTAGTAGAGTAAAATAAGAAAAAAATGAGAAAAGTTGGTTTGCATAGTTATTCAGTTAATATTTACCACAGGACTTTCAATGGACATACTTTGGATAAAGTTTGCTACTAATTAAAACCCTGGATACAGAGAAAAGAATGAACAAGTATGAGCCTCACAGCCTGTTTAATTATAATTAATTGCATTTATTATTGAGTAATAACAGTGGAAAGTCATTAAAACTCCTCTTTAGTGGATTATGTAACAACCATCCTTTTACAGCTGAGACCACTAAAGCAGGTTTAGTTTCTGTGAATTATGTCCTGGAGCAGTTTACAGTATGAAAATTCAAAACTGTATTTTCAGGCTTCAAAACAGCAGAGTACAAAAGTTTCCATATAGAGGCCACATACATGAAAAAAATTCCCAGTAAATCACAATGATACAGTGGTCAAATCACTGAATAAACCATGGTCCCTTTTTCTGAAGTAGTTTTAACTTGACTCTGCAAATATGTACAGGCACACTATAGGAACTCTGCACTGTAAGTCAAGTAAGAAAATGGAGCATGGTCTAAACCAGCTTGGAAGACACTGCTCCTTCCTGAGTACACAGGGAGCAAGCCAAGCTTCAACATAAAGGCACATCTGAACTACACAAGCACCCACCCACCCCTTCTATGAATCTTTCTTTACAACATAACCTTGTATCACACATGGTGCCCTGAACACCATATTTTAGATTTTCAGGTTTTGTTCTACCTGATCCTTGGTTAACAGCACATCTAACACTGAAGAGGCAGTTACAAGCATCCATCATTCAGCTGTGCTTTCCTTCACGTAAAGTGGCAGTAAAGGTACTTCTGGTATAAGTGAATCACTTTTATTAATTGTATGTATACAAATTATTAAATCTTCTCCAGCACATCAAAGGTTTATCTGTCTCACCCAAGACTGAAACTGATTGGTGCCCAAAGTGTCATAGACAGACATGAGGGGTTGCTACACAAGACTATAAACTTGGGAAGGCAAAGGGAAATAAGAAGGAAACACTTTTCTAAGATAGACAATAAAATCTGCAGGTATGTGTACAAAACATGGTATCAAGGATCTTACCAGAAACACCTTCAGGACTTGGCTTTTCTGGATTACAAGACAATGGCCCTTGTCAGACTCTGAATAGGTGAAGGCTCAGCATTAGCCTGAGACAGCCCACACCACGGGAGAGCCTCAGACCAAGAGAAAAACATTCCCAACCCTCACTTCTCCTACTGAATTGTTTCTCTAAACTTAAGAAGCCAGATGTTCACTCTTATGAACAGAACAACTGCCATAGCGATGGTCCAGCTGGCAGTGCCTGGCAAAATTATAAAAGAGCTTGCAGGAAAGCAAATAAGTTTTTGTTGATTAAGTGTCTCCCTTTACCACAACAATAAAGTGAATAGCTTTCATATACCCCCAGCTGAACTGAGTAAGACCTTTGGGGTAAAAAACCCCAACAAAACTCAGTACTTTCTGCTGTAAGATTCAAAACAGAAAACAATTCCAGACTGACATAAACCCTATGATTTGATCAGAAACTTAAGACTGATATAAAGAGCCACAGCAAATGAAAGAGTAGCTAAAATGTTTATAGAGGTTTCCTCTATTTCCTCTTCCCCCCAAAATTGCATCTTCTTTATGCTTCCAAACATGCTTAAACTCTATTGAAAATGAGATTAATTTTGAAGTATCAGCAACTGAACCAAGAAATCAAGAAACCCCTCAAAATGAACAGTAACTAGGATAATTAACAAGAATTTTGATATCTTAGGCAGAAAAGGGTTTTAACCTCTGAAATTGCAGTAAAAATAGAATAGAGCAAGAGAACTCTTTTTATACCTCCAGTAATTTGCTTACTATTAGTGCAAAAAGCTCCTGCACCTCTTTGATAAAGCCTAAATATCCTGAGGGCCTTGTACAACATCTCTTGAATTATGAACACCTCTATTTGAATCATCTCAGCCAAATGAGTTGGATGATCCTGGATTCTCTCACATTTGTAATGCAAAATAGTCTGAGTGAATTGTAAATTCTTGTTCCTCTTCAAATGAGTAGGCACTGAAAAGATCCTCAGCCTAGGAGGATTAGGCAGAGAAAATACTCTTGGTAGGAACAAAGCAACAGCCAAGCAGACCAAGCATGTTTTGCAAAAGTCAATGGTTTAATCCATTATCTAAAGTAGGAACAACAAAAAAAGAGTGGCTGGTACACAGATCTGGTGAGTATCTTGTCACCAATGCTGAAAGTGACTAACAGTGTATGGGTTGCTCAATATTCGCTGCTGTTTGAGGGTTTTAGGGAATACACAAAAGCACAGGCATTCTAAGAATTAATAGCAGTAGTACAGATTAACCAGAAAAGTTTTCATATTTGTTTTAAAAACAAACACTTGTCTTCGAGAAAATTACTATGGCAAGTAAGGAATATTTGCACTGCAGCTTCTTTCTCAGAACAGGAAGAGAAGTGCTGGAGGAACTAAAGCTCCTGACATTTGCCTTGTTAGCCCTGTGACACACTGTGACAGTTTGTTGAATGACACTCAGTATTATGCCCAAAACCAACTTCTACATACTTTTCTACCACAAGCTCTACTGATGACAAGAGCTGTCTGAAGATCTGCCATGCCAAAATATTCCAGCACTGCAGGGTACTGAGTCAGCTTCGCAGGACAACAGTGTAAATCAAGGCTTAAAGCTTTATTCTCTATTACTGATTTGGATACTGCAGCAAAGGGCACTTACCACCTAATCAAATACACACAATTGTCTCCTTTTCCAGTTGATTTTTGTAGGGTTATAATGATCATTTAACAGCAAAAATAGGAAAAAAATACCTTAAAATCAATTCCTCCCACAAAGACACGATTTGGAGTGACTGTTCCGAACCTTGGAGAACCGATCAGGTTATTTATCTGCACTGGGGACACGGCGCTGGCACACGAAGGTAGAGGGTCTGTTTGCATCTGATCAGTCGCCTGCTGATTGAAAGAAAATATTTTCACAATCTTACTTGTTATTTGTCAGAAAGTGAAACAATTCTCTACAGACAACATATAGAGAATTTTTTGGAGAGCACAGCAAATGCTGAACAACTAAACATTAACCATCTATTTTTATTCAGAATGCACCTCAGTGTTTAAACATAAGCAATTCAGTAACAGAGTGACTACGGTCTGAAATTCAATGTTTAACACTTTTCCAAATTAGACATTTGGGGCCTAATCGATTGTTCTTGGTTCAATTGGCACTGCACTCTGACAAATGAATTTCAAGTTATGAATTCTATTTCAGAAATTATTTTCTCTCTTATTAGAAGCTGTTATTTTAAACCTACATAGAATGGACATTTATAACAATCTGTGCTCTCAGACACATCTACAAAATTCTGACTTTTGCAATAGCTTCTGGATGATTTTCCAAGTGCCAAGCACTCATAATTCAACCACATAAAAACAACAAGTTCTGCATAACTGATGAGAACAGCTCTTGACGATGACTCTTTAATTCAAAATGCTCTCAGCCTACAAACACAGCACACAGTGGCCTAAACAATGCAGCTTGATTCACTCAATTCAGGGAAGACAAAAGTCCTTTGGGGCAGAGGGAAGCCCAGAGTGTTGCTAACCTGACCTATTCAGGAGAACCTGGTATGCATTTCTCCTACTGAAATACTAACCTTAGAGTAGTGCCCAGCCTGAACAAAACCCAACACTACTGGGCAAGGAACAAACCTGGTCCCTGCAGTCCCAGAGGCTTTAGAAGAAAAACTGTTTTGCACAGAGAAAAACTCTAGAAGGACAAGACCGGTCACTTTCTCTGACTCTAACACCAAAGACAATACTCTAATTGTACAATCATCGTGTCCAGCATAGAAGCTTCTGGATTTAACTATAACAATGAATAGCTGACACTACAGTCAAAATGTATTCCTTATCTCAAGGATCTCAGATGGTATTTTCTCCATACAAGTTTTAAGAGTGATCTTATTAAAATGCAAAACAAAACTAAACAACAAAACAAACACAAAATCCCCAAATGGAGGAAATGAGGAATTAAACACATCACTTGTGAATTCTCAATACAGTGAATCCCCAACACAGTGACTCCCCATGAGTTTTAGAGGTTAAATATTAAAATTTGTCTTCTGATAACCATCTCTTTATTGCCCGTGTGGCACTAAGAAAACAGTATTTAAAAGAGTTCAGTATGTACTAATAGCACATGCCTAAAACTTTTTTTTCCACTGGCTTTTAGACTTCAGCATTTTTCCTAAAATAACACGGGTATGTACATTTAATGTTTTTATGGATTATTTAGTATGTTTGACACCACTCTTGGGCAGAGGCGCTGATTTTATTTCCACAGGAGGCGCCGCGGACAAGATGGCGGTGGCGGTGCCGGCCCCCCTCCCGTTGCTCTCCCTCCCCGCCCCGCCGCTGCTCACCGCGCCCTCGGCATCCATCGGGCCTCGCCGCCGCCGCCTCGGCACGGCCCCAGCACGTTCCCGGCACGCGTCGCGCTCCTCAGCCCCCCCTCGCGCCCGGCCGGCGAGCGCCAGCGGGGCCGGGCCTGCAGCGGGCGGGGCGGGCACGGCCCGGGGGCGTCGCTCAGAAGGGACCGAGCCCCTCAGCCCTCAGATCCCTAAGGAAATCGCTCCCTTCCAAAGCCTGCGGCCTCGCCCCGCGGGCCCCTCACGGGATCGCTCTGCCCTCGCCCCGGTGGCGCTGCTGGCCCGGTCCCCTCAGGGCGCTGTGGCTCCCGAGCCGCCTCGGGCGGGTGGCGGTGAACCGGCCGGGCGCGAGCGGGCCCCACGGGCACCCGCCCCGCGCCACCTCGCGCCCTGCGTAGCCTTGCTCTGTCCGCCCCGCCGCCTGCCCTGCCCGGCCCGGCCCGCCCCACCTCGCGCCCTGCCCGGCCCGGGCCTGCCCGCGGGGCCGGTCGGAGGCACCGGCCGGGGCTGCGCTCGGGAACGGCGCTCTGCGGCCCGGAGGCAACTGGAACCCCCCACCGCACCTGCCCCCAGCACCTGCGGTGATTGCAGGGACTTATTAATTGATAATGTTATTACTCGATATACCTATCATAGAATTTGCTTAGTAGTTACTATAAAATCCACTGTATAACATACAGCAAAAATCACAAGGTGCAGACCTGTCCTTGAAGATGCCATACCAAGAGGCCCCAGAGCCTCTTGGACTAATTAAAACACCCAGGATACCCTATGAAATGATGATAAATCAGAAGATATGTCAAAAGAACAAGATAAGTAAAGAAATTCACCAATTAGACCAGTTATAATTGCCAACAAGTCCAGTTTGAAGCAGTTTTGAGCAAATGGTAAAAGTTCACAAGAAGAAAACCACTAACTTCATCCCCAAAGACCACCAGACCCCTAAGGAATTACCAGGAGGAAAGACACAGGCACAAGGAGGAGTAGCATGGGGCAGAGAAAATGGAAATCGATTCTTGGAACTCATTATAATAACCCTGCCTTCTCTAAGAAAATAATGTTGATGCATAAAGAAATAATAAATATGTATAACTTACTTGCATATAAACCAGTTGTTAACTCAGCCAGGTGTGCATGTTTTTGGAGGAGCCATCCCCCCTGGGCCTGGAATAAATGTATCTCTCTATAATCTCACTGGATATAGTCTTCTTTCCACAAAACAGCAGGGGTGAGGGGCACCTCCCCTCTGGGTTTTATCCTCCCAACGAGGAGGAAATGGGCAATGCATTTCACCTGGCCCAGGGAGGCCTTTGCCTGTGAGTGGCTTACCAGGCCATAACTGGGGAGGGGGCAAAAATAAAGGCCAGACTTCACAGTGTCAATATGAAGAAATGGAAGTCCTTATTTCAACTCAGAGTCTTCCCAACGTTCCCAAAGAGACTCTGAAGTGGGCAGAGTGCCCTGAGAACAGCTGTACAACAGCAGGCCTGGGGTGGCCTTACAGGTGCCATTTGGGGAGTGCTGGCAGAGAGGGCTACAAGATAACACCTTAGTGACCATTCCTCAAAATATTCCAACTCAAAATACCATTTTTTTCAGGCCTTGCTGATCTGGAGGAGAAGCACCAATAATGCTCGTGTCAGGTGCACTTCAGTAGTCACTGAACAGCACTACAACCTGTTCTCCTGTTCCATAATTCCATCCTGTCTGCAAATGCAATTTGCCCTGAAAATACCTCTGTTAAACAGGTCTGGGAAAAAGAGTGACTCAAATGCCAAACTCATAATCAATGTAGGTACAAAGGTGCAGCCTGACAAAAGTCCTTGATTTGATGACAACTAGAGCTGGAATGCAGAAAAATGTGTGGTGGGAGAACCACCCTGTGGTTGTTTCCAAAGTGATCCAACATTCACAGGCCAAGTCACTGCAGCTCAACCCCATCGATGTCAGGATCACTATAGGATCAGTTTATCCTTGGCTACTCTCATGGTTTACTTTTTTTTTTGTGCTTTAAAATAGAGGCCTCAAGAAAGATTATCTTGACCATGTCTACAATAAAACACATTTTAATTGAATTCAAGTCTTTGTATCTTGCTTAAGTTTGCTTTATGCAAATTACACCCATCCATCCTAAGCCAAACATCCCTTCACATTATTTAACTCTCCCTGAGTGCAGGCAGGGCCCAAACCTGCAGTCCTTACAGGACCCTGCACTGCTCCTTACTTTTCTGGCGTTGCTTTAACATCTACCACCTTCTGCAACATTATTGTTATCACACAGAATAAAAAAGCACAACTCTGGAAGAGTTTCTAATAATTCTGTGCCTGTAATATATAACAATATAATGCTTAACTCTTAGGATTGCTTTTTTTTTTTTTAACTGAGGAAACTATAAAAGTAGAGGCAATTTTAGCAGAGCTGATGATTTTCAGAGATAGATATTTTGTGAGATTACAGACCTCTGCTGAATTGCATTCAATGACTTTTATGAATATTTATGATACAGCAACAAAGCTTATCCTAAGAACAGCACTACATTTTAATGATGTGAAAGGCAAAATAGCCCAAGCCTTTCCTGTGCTTCGTATCTCGATTTGGGTAATTTAAAGTAACACCAGCTGAAAGAATAAAGAAACATTCAGAGATGTGAAAGTGTATTTTACATAGTTTTAATTACTGTATCTTCTATATTATACCTCCTCCTTTAGTTGAAAAATCTAAAGCTGGGATGTTTGCATTTAAAATAAGACAGTTGTGATAAAAATAGGACTCTGGCAAACAAGTTAGAAAGATTGAGCTATTTTTTTTATTCTGATAATTTAAAACCCGAAGATTCAACATATCTGTAAATGTAACAAGATTACTAGAAGAGCTGGCAAACAAATTGCCCTGCATTCAGGGTTTGAATATTGCAACAAAGGCTGCTGGGCTGCCCCAGCGCTGCGTGGCTGCTTCATTAAGGGAACAGTATCCTGGGTGAGGGAGCCACTCTCAAAGCAAGTCAGGAGTGCCACTGTTTTCCTGACACTGCATGTCAGCAATACACACAGCATGAAATGGTCCCTCCTGCTGTTTTCTCCCACAAATTAAAAGGCAGTGCTGGACAAAGATAAGAGCCGGACTGTGCTGGTTCCTGTAGGCTCTTGCCTTTTGTCCTTTTTTTAGTATCAGAATAAGTCAGAGGTTAAGTGAGGAAAGATAAGCTGAAAAAAGCAAGAGAGAAAAATAGGGAGAAAAAATGGATTGGGAGGAGAAAGAAGGAAAAGAATTTTCCAGGCACAAAAAGACAAGGTTGATTTTATGAGTAATACATGGGCCTGACAACAGACTGCTATTTCAGTGATTGATTCACTGACCTTGGAAAAGACATGCTACCTTTTTTTCCTCTATTATCTTCTATGTGTAGATAATAATGCTAGTTTTCCTACCAGCATGTTAAGATCCTTTAATGGAAATATAAGCATTAATATATCTTTGTCAGAGGGTGAAGCTGATGGAAGATTACTTCCTGCTTTCAATTTCATAAAAATGTCTCTTAGGATGTTACTAAAAGATTGACTTCTGTCTCTGCTCTGTGAACTAGAACTCAAAAATAAAAATTTGTAACTTATGAAGATGTACAGAGTGATTTCTCTTATGAGCCTGTGAATGGATTCTCTACACCCTGAGCCTAATCTAGAACAATCAAAGAGCCAAGAGCTCTTATGTATTCAAGGACTTGGAGAAGACCTCCTGAGAGAGTGAACAGTGCTAAGAAGCACATTACGGGGGTCACCCAGGGAGTGCCACTGGGTAAAAAGTACAGTCAGTGAGTGCCATGTGAAAAAGGCAAAAGGAGACGACTTATTTCTGGGAAGTTTTCCATTTATTTAAATGAGTGTGTGTGTTTCTCTGATGTGACATTTCCATCTTACAGGCCCTTTGCCCACAACATTCCCTTTCTTGGGTTAGTTGGGCACATCTCCCTTCTAGATGAGCCGTGACTTCTCACCGCAAGCCAATTCCCACCACTCTCTTTGCCCTTTGCCTCCACCTCCTCCTTTGTTTCTGGTTGCCTTAACAATATTGTTGTTCACCTCCTCTTACCCCTGTCCTCCTTTCCTCCCCATAATGGCTACACAGGTATCCACTACCCCTTTAACTCCTATAGCTGTCACAGAGTGGGTACTCAGAGTACTGTAGGGCTCAGAGAGTGCTGGGAGGGCTCTCAGAGGTACTGGAGGCACTGGGACATTATACTGGAGCTTTAGGGGGTACAAGGTTCCCCTGGGGAGGTTCTGGGTAGTGCAGGGGTCTATCAGGAGCACTGCAGGGTACTGGGGGCTCTGGTGGACTTGGCAGAGTTCTGGGGTGGGTGAGTGGGTTTAGACGCTCTAGTTCTGAGTTGCTCATTTGTTCCCTATTTTACATTTTCCCAACCCTCAGCAACAGATGATCCAGAGGAGACTGAGAGACTTCAATGGTCTGTGTACTAGACCACACTCCCAGAGTGGCAGATTGATCCTGCATAACAAAAGCATCTTCATTCAATCCATCCTTGCAGAATAACAACACTATGGGTGATTTCTAGCTTAAAATATATCAGGGCAATGAGTGCCTTCTTTCAAATTTGAAGACACAATTAGATTTTACAGCTTAGTTTTAAAATACCTTTTTTTCCAAAAGTAAACTTCAGCCTGACACAGGTTATTGGCAGAAAGTCGCTATGTAAGGCTGGCTTGTTTTCTCTCTCACTTCAGAGTTCAGATTATACATGTTTTATTTATAAAGGCACTTGTGTACATTTTATTTTACCTGTCCCATAAGGGGGAAAAGCTTACTGGAAACTGCTGCATTAAAGTTTCCTTGCTGATGGAACTTGTCACAATTAAAATATGAAGGATATTGTTAAGATTCAGATCTGGCAAGGTACTTGAAAATGTAGCAGCATCTGAGTAGATGATCAGGACTTTAAGAAATGTCCCTAGCAAATGGGAGAATTATATACAATCCTTTGTATTTTTTTATCTGAAAATGTGGCTATTAATAGGAAATACTAAATAGGTCTACTGAGAAATCTGACTCCTTTATGTATTACAAAAGCATAGTCTTCCAACAAAACACATAGATACATGCCACAGGGAAATAGTAATAGATCTCCAGTGAGGTGAGTGAATAGAAGTTTATCAGACTGCTCATTAGCTTAGTATGACAGCTTTGACTGGCTTTTCCTCTAATTTTCCCCCTACTGTGTTTCCTTTAGTCAAACAAAAATTTAATGCTTATCTTGAGTTTGATAAATTTTAGGCTTTTAATATTCTTTTGCAGTTGTCATAATATTATATTTTACATGTCTTGCTGAACTGAATATAAAATTCTGCAGACAGAAATAAATCAGTAGAAAGGACTAAAACCAACTGACATGCATTATGAAAGACAGGTCAGAAAAAATACTTGCAAGAAAGATAAAATAACAGGCTTTTCTTGTTCTGGAAGTGTAAAGCTACAAGGATATAAATGGAATTGAATAATACCTATATCCTGCGTTATGTTAAAGCGTTCTTGTAAGGTAAACAGGTTTTCCCTTTCCCAATTCCCAATTCATGTGACCACCATCTGAGAAAATCACTGTGGCTTCTAATCTTACCTTTTACAACTTGATTCTTCAAAATGTCATTGTGTATTTAGGTATCAACTCAAACAAACAAACAAAAGACAATTTTTTTTACTGTAGTTATGATGTTGCTAGTCTATTCCACATACTTGGGGAAATTTTTAACACTCCCGTAATTTTGTTTAAATTTCTTTGTTATGTTTTAGATTCAGTAGCCCCAAAAAGCTTTTCTCTCTGTTGACTTCAGTGATTTGAAGTGCAATGGCACACATAATGCAGTAAAAGAACCAAGTCATTTTATTCTTGCCCATTACAATGTTGTTGTTTGTTTCTTTTTGTACATGTGGTAAATGACTCTGTACCTGCAGTTTTTCAGATCCAGACAAGACAGCAATCCCATTTTAGCAGGCGTTTTGTTTATGGGGGAACAATTCCACATACCCCACACATTTCTGTTGCTTTTATTCTGCCATCTGCTGATCAAAACTTCTGTGAAAGTGGAGAAAAGAATCTAACATAACTGCTATTGCTTAGAAACACTATTCAAATGGCTGAAAATAGCAGTAAAATAATCAACCTTTACTTCAATTTGTCTGTTCTTCCCATGTAATACTGTATAGAACTGTATATATTGGAATATATATCAACCTACCATCCACCTTTCCCCTGTGAATGAAGAGCTCCTGTATTTGCAGTCTTTCCAGTGTGTTCCTTCCTGTTTCATGACTTAAATATCTAATAAAAGGCAAAACAGAACTGAAATGGGATGCAGGCAGTCGAGTTTGTGCTTGGTCTCATTCTGTGCATTATGGTTCGAGTTAACTTTCCATGTCAGCTGATTGACATGAGGATGGAATTCAGTGGTGAAAAGTAGAATTCCAGCTGTAAAACCAGTTGCAGAGATAGAAGTAGCATGTTTCACAACCTCAGACTTTGATATAATTTTTTAAATACTTGAATTCTGATATTTATTAATCAGTTTTAGAGAAACCAGCCTGGCAAGCTTTAATGGGCAACACTTCACCATAATCTACTTGTATAATAAAATAGATTATTTTATCTGGAGATCTCAAATAACTGTACAAAGAGGGTCCCTTTCTCTGAAAATTTTGATTATTTTAAAACAGATTATTAGATACATAACAAAAAACAAGAACTCAAAGCATTGATTTTTTCTCTAGTTAACATTAAATTTTATTTGGTTTTTTGTAACATAAAGAGGTTTTTCTGTATTAATATTTCGGTTAGAATCTCACTTTATGAGATCACCCATCTTGCCTATGCAAGTGATTAGGGGTTTTTTTTCTCTGTTTCTCTCTTATTTTGCTACATTTGCAATTTACTCTTTTTAAAAAGTATTTTGTAGAATAACTTCTTAGAGCCATCTGTGAGCTCTGAAATGTTTTTTACCTTTTGCTTCCTATTCAAATCAAGGGGGTTTAAGTATTCAGACCAACAGGTAATTTAAATTCAATTTCTTTTATTTGTCATGTCTTATACAAAATAAGCCAGTATAAGTTTTGGCCCACAAAACTGGGTCCAAGTTTGGGCCTGGGGATTTACAAAACAAGAGACATCATTCCCCCTTAGTTTTTCTTATTCTTCCCCAAAATCACAAACCTTTGAGAAGTGCTGTGTTCAAGTCTGGCTCACTTAGCCTCACTGTGGGTAATACCTGCTCATAAAATCTTTGGATATCACACTTGCAGAATGTATATGGGCAAGCCCTGCTGTCCTTCGACAGCAGCACAGCCCGAAGGGTTAATACACTTCAATCTCCCCAGATTTTGCTACCAAGTCTGACTGTACATCTAAGATTAGATGAAGAGAGGGTAACTCATTAGAATTAGAGGATTCTCCCAAACCACAAAGTCAACAGGTGACTTTCGAAGTTTGCCCAAAACATTTTATTGTGGATTTTTCTGTAAATCTCTGCATTTGGGAAGAAAACCCTCCTGGCCTTGCATTTGCAGAATGCTTCACTTTTGCTAATCCTGCTGTAGAATACAATGGGAGTTAGTATAGGCTAAGGATTTTAACTACCAGCTGATTTAACCCCCCTCGGAAAAGACACAGATAAACAGTGCGTAACAATTCCTTCAATTTATGCATGTTAGTACTCCCACAGTGGCAAATTTCAGGAAAATAAATTTACATAGATTAGCCATTAAGCTTTCTTTTCCATGTCCTTAGATAATCTAACCTGACATTAAGGAATATGAGCTTTTGCAATAAAAGATTAAATATACTTCATCCCTCATGGTAAATATCTTTAATCTTCTTAAAATCCTGTTCAATTAATACCAATTTGAGTTATTTTGAGGATTACATTGTGATCATAATAATATTTGTTTTTCTTTGAGGTGATTTTTTCCTAATGAATTAAGAGAGATGGGCCAAATTTGCATACATGAGAAATAACCAAACATAATACTTTTAGCAAGCTTTCAAATTCATCTACCTAGCTACATGTAACCTTGTGTTTGGAAGTGGCATCAAGGACTAGGCCAAAGTCTGCCTATAACTTTAGTTCCAGTATGAAAAAGAAGACTCTCTAGAGTACCAGTTTTCTGTTCATATATAGTAGAAGCTCTTAAAAATATGTCTGGGAAACACTGTCTTGCCTTTTTTTTCATATGAAACAAGCCTTCTTTGAAATGAGGCAAGTGTGGGTATAGCTCTTTACACCCTTTCTTTTTGGGGCCAGTCAGGTACAGGCGATCTAAAGACAGCAGGGTACTTGTAGCACTTCTTACTTTGGGTGCATCAGGTTTAGCATTTTTGTTTGGATCAAGGGTGCAATTTGGAAGCAAACCTCTTGATCATCCTAACTAATCTACTTGGTTCTCATCACAGAGCAGTTTCCAAGTGCAAACTGACTTCTCAGTTGAAACCAAGAGACATTGTGCTGTCCTCCACTGTGCAGCTATTCTATCCATATCCAGGGACTGGATCTCTACTCCCACCCAGAGTGCCTATGGTATGGATAGCAGGCTCTCATCAACAGTGCTCTCCCTGTACAGATCCACTCCTATTAGATTGTTTGATACTTTCCCTCACATCCCTGTCAGGAGCTCCCAGAAAGAATTTAAGTGAGTTCTTTCCTCCTGATGGTCAGACTAGTGCATATCACCTCAGTGATGCAGGATGTGCACAATTAACTTGTTTGTGACCAAAACTAGTTAAGCAACGCAAAATTTTTCAGGGAGTGCATGTCTGAAGGAAGGTTGTATGTCTGATTAACAGGCAGAAGAGCCTAATCTTGGTATACTGATGAGATTTCCTCCAAAGTCTTTAACTGCAAAGTAGACATGAATATGACTCCTGCTGATGTTGGTAGCAATTTCCTTCTGAGATAGCAAGATTAGAGACCATAAGAGCAGCTTTTGAATTGGGATATTACCAGAATGCTTTCTATCCTCAGTAAGAATAATTCCTGGCCCATAGGTATCATTTAACACTAATGCTGCTTCCCTGCCAGCTGCACAGTTCATGATAATCCAAATGATCCCAAAAAATTGTATGTAAGTGTGTTGGAACCATGCTGCCATGTGCGTTTCCAGCACTGATCCTTTGGGCTAGCAAGGATGTGAAAGGCTGTGGCACAGTACAGCCTGTGGCATGAAATCAAACCTGCTGATAAGTAATTCCCAAAGAACGGAGGAAATGGCATACATATATTGGATCATACTGTTCATAGCAGCTAACAAGTAAGTTCATGTAGCCTGAAAGGTAGCAATAAGTATGATTAGATTTCTATGCATGTGTCACAGTCAAAGAAATACTAAAAGCAGTGATCAGAGGAGTTAAAAAGAGCTCTGTGAAAAACAGTCATTGGTAAATGTTCTCATTAAGTGGAATTACCACCTACCTTAAACAAGAGCCATTATTATTAAGCATCATTAGACTTGAAAAAGAATTCATCTTTGCAGTTACAGTAAAATCAAAAGTGAGCAATTCAGATCTATAGAAGACCCTGTGAGACTGAAGGCAGCTAAGAATAAACAAGTCACAGCTGCTTGGAGGAGAAGCTACTCCTGAGAAGTTTCTCATGGGAGCTGCTCAGGTTTCTCACAGCACACCGGAGAGGTTCTTGAAAACATCTAGGATAAGTTCTCCAAACATTGGACTTGAGAGATATAGGTTATAACCAACTGAAGTTTCTAGCGTGGTGTTGTGTAACTCTTTTTAGCCAATAAGCTGTAGTCCTAACCCTATATAAACTGTGTGCTTTGTGTAATAAAATGTCTTCACTATGAATCTCATAGATTGTGTGGAGTCCAGTTCCTCCGCTGTTTAGTTTACTTTACATCTTTAAGACTTCTTCAGATCCTTAAGACAATTTCTGTTCAACAGCCTCCTCTTGCCTCTCCCAAACTAAGCAACTAGAAACTAAACATGACCAACTTGAGAAAGCTTCACTGGTGGCACAAGTGAATAAACTCTGTTTTGCCTAGGTTGTAGCATGACTTCAGGGATTATCTGATGTTGACCACTAAAAATCTTATTTTCAATTACTTGTTAACTTCTCGAACTTCAAGTTGGCCAAAAATTAGAAGGTGGGTGTATGACTCATGTTTGTGAATCTTTACGTAAGGGAGATGCAGTCTTGGCAAACATCTACCCTTGAAAATCAGGTTAGGAAAAAGATGTTTTTAGTTATTTATGAAACCAAACCAACACATGAAATTTTACCACAGTCCCTTACAAAAATTCTAATTCTTTTACAACCATTGCTGAAGTTGGTATAATTGCTTTCTTCAGGAATGTGCTCTTTCCTGTCTACTAAATTTGGTTCAATTGTTGCTACCTGTTATGCCTCTGCAGAATTTGTTTACAGAATCTCTCTATCCCAGATTTTACTCCCCTTTTCATTCCAGGCTTTACCTTACCCCAGCCCCATTCAGTCTCTGTGCAGCTGTGGAGAAGTTGTGCTGGATCACAGCAGAGCCATGAGCTCCCTCCTGCTGTGCAGTGCCCCATCACCACGCTGGCCTGTGGGGTGAAGGAAACTATATTGGTCCAATGAACAGTGGGAAGAGTTAAGCCTGCAAGAGAGGAACAAATGGGTAAAGCAAGTCCACAGCAGGAATAATGAAAGAAGTATCTCCACTGATGGCAAGAAAAGGCACAACCCTTCTGACAAGTGTGGCCAGTAGTCCCCTCAGGTCTCCTGTGCTCACCATGGCAACTGGTGAGCAAAGGATGGTAGCAGGAACTAGGAAGATCCAGGTAGGGAAAGGAGAGGGGAGACACTGAGTGCCAAAACACCCTGCTACAGCTTGGAAAACAAGGAGTTGTGTGACAGGAAAATGTCACATCTGGAGGAAGGTGATAAGAGCTCCAGGTAAGGAAAGTAGTCTTATTCACAGGGATTGTCCCATGCAGTGGGAGGAGCCTCAGTCCTATAGCATTTCACGCAATCACAACATCTGCACCAAAGGATATTAAACTGCACTAGGACCACTAACCTTCATTTTGGTGCTCGCTAACTTTTGGGTGGCTTTTTGCCGTGCTAATGGTCTTTCCACGTGCACCGATTTCCATATAGAAATCAGTACATTCCACTCCAAGGACTTGGGCCTCTGTTATATAGTAAGCAGTGGTTGTGAAATAGGATTAAACATGACCTAACTGAGGATCTGATTTTACCCTTTCTCATGCTTAATTGGCGTATCTGTTTGGGCAAACAATACAGCTAAAATCAAGGATTATTTCTCAGAGCTAAGCACTGGCAGGAATCTTCTATAACCACAGTATTCTAATTATTAAAAGCACTGTATTAGCCTGAAAGTACCGTGAAAGTACTATCTATCAGACAGTGAAAAGAATTCATCAGTGACTTCAGCTGGAACAAGAACATCATTAAAATAAAGGCATATCACAAAAGTGTCTCTTGTTAAGTTAGAGAAGATACAACATTTATATTACCTAGAAAATATGACATTTATGTAAGTATAGTGAAGCTTTTTCAAAGAAGTAGGTGGCAAGACAACAAGAATTAACAAAAAAATTAAGAGCATTCAATCAAGTAGTGCAAATATTAAAAAAAATAAAAATTGAAAACATACAGAGTATATTTTAAAATAAAGATTATGAGCTTTTAACTATATTTGCTTTAGACTGATTTGAACTTGCACTTTTTTTTTTCCTCAGCCTAAAAGCTTAATTATAGTTTTATAGGCAAAATATGACTTGGAGTTGTCTTGCCAAAATGTGAGTGAAGCTTAGCAACAAGTACATATTTGTATAAATAAATGATATCATTCTTCTTTTGTTGTTGTTTTATAATATCATGTTCAGGATATAAAAGCACAGACACAATCACCGTTGAGACTAAAAAACTCACTTCTTTGAGAATTACCTACCAAAACACTTTCTCATCAATAGCTTTGCACAAGTCTCATTAATTCTAAAATGATTTGCTGGCATACTCCAAGAAATTACAACTTTCCCCCTATTTCTTTCCCTGTCTTGCAAATTAAATGTTCATAATACTGGAGTAGATGTCAGTGTTCACACTTCATCAGCCAGGGCCAATTGCTACAAGAGCACCACTTTTGGCTCCCAGCAGAACTCTTAATTTTAAGAGCTTCCCAAAATACAATGTCTAGGTGCACACTGCTGGCTTATGTAAGCTATAGTTCAGCATAGATCCAAGGCAACTGCATTTTCAGCTGGTTTAAGATACAAACTACACCCACTAAGGAACAATTGTGTGCCTTAAGGATGGAGATGGAGTTGAGTGTACAAAAAAAATCCACATTAAAATAGATATTGCAGGCACTTGCTGACTCATGTGTTCAGGCAAACACATAGATTTTTTTAAAATCAACCATCTTGCCTTTCTTAGCTTGAGTGAATTCATTGACTGTTCTTGAAAATCTGTGCCTATCTGAAGTAACTGTAGACAACACTGCAGTGTTTTTGTACAGTGGGCTGCATCAGATCATCTTGAAACTGAATGCAGAAACCTGTTAAATATACTTTTCACTGCCCAATCTTGTTATTTTTCACTTTCTGTGCAAGCACTTTTAGCGTAAAGCTTCCTTTTGTCAACTTTCTTTTCGTATTAAGACATGAAGAAGTATCAAAACCAATTGCTTTTTTCCTTCATAATTCATGGGTCTTCACAAAGAGAAGCAGATAGATAGAGATGCCTCACAAGCATCCAGAGATGCAGTTAGAAAAATAGCCAACCTTTTATTCTCTTCTAGAGAAGAGTTTAGTTAAACTCTCTCTCAGCTGTACCATATATATATGTATAAAAAAATCTCTGCATCCTGTTCAAACAGATCAAAAATATAATTTGTTCTGTGTTCCCTTTTAGCTTTGGTGTTTATGAAACTTAAAATCTGTAGATTCCCTGTAGACCTTTTTCAGTTAAAGACTTTAGGTGTCAAAGGTTGGAATATAAGGTGAGAATTAAATGATTAAATGATCCCAGAGGACAGTGCATTTGACAGTAAGTATCTCCCTAATTCTGAATGTATAAGACATATCCTAGAAGGGAGAAAGTTCTTCCATATGTTATATGCATCTGTTTGTGCAATGTACTAGACAGTTTCCTGTAGATGCAGAAGATTTCAACTATGACAGTACTTTGCTGCTCCCAAATTATTAAACCAGTCATTAAACTTTGTATGATTTCACAAAATATATGAAAAAGCTGCAACCTATTTCTACATGAAGTAGTAATTCCCTCTATTAAAATACTGCACGCTAATTATCCTTTCTATTGTCTTTAAATTAGATTTCTTAGGTCAGTCTGTGAGACCGTATGTAGATATATAATCAAAAGCTTTCATTAGTTGGTTTTGTGTTTTTCCCCCTCTGTTTGTTGCAGTGACTTGGTGTCATGTTCTCTCTGTCACACAATGCAGGCTGGGGTTAAGTCCTCTACTCCCTTACCAGTCTCTTCTCTCCAGTATTTTTAAAGATAAGTGTTTCTTCAACATGAATATTTTATATTTTATATTTTCTTTTAGGGTTACTTATTTTGTGGCCTTTCTCACTTAAAAAACCCCAATAAACCAAAACAACTGTGGTAGATGTATATTATGACTTTTTTTACATGAAATTTAGAAGGAAGCTCATGAAAAAAATTGATTTATATTTAGATCTATCCCTCAATTAGAATTTCTTTGTGTTGAACATGATAAATGCCTCAATAACCTTGACGGAAGTTTTGGGATTTTTTTGGTGTGGAATTCTAAAAATTATATATATAGTGTATGTATATACATACCTAACTTTCACATCCTTTAAGTGGCAATTATGCCCTGTAGCCAGGCATTTGTTAGTAGCTAATGACTGGCTGGGGTAAGGAGGTTATCTCTTACTCTTTCTTGTTTAGTCATTGACTGCCAACAGGTGCCAAACACATCCACTAGGGAACTACTTTAGAAACTGTGGAGAAATTAATTTTTCCAGAGAATCTCACTGCCTTAAAGCCAATAGCTCTAACTTTGAATAGTCTCACATCTCCAGTGACTATCAGCTTGTGCAGCCCTACCCCTCCTATTTTCCATTTCCCCGTATAATCTCCTACTCACCTGTCTTTCCTCTGCTTTCACCCTCGCTGCACTCCCCTCCACCCCACCCTTCCCGAGGTCTCCCCGCAGGTAATCTCATTATCACTAATTACCACCGGAAGAATTGCAAAGGGCAGCGCGACGCTCACGCGAACTTTTCCGAAGGCTGCGCAGGACCCTTGACGGCCTGCCAGGGGTACATCCCTCCCTTTCCCGAGGGCTCCTCTTCCCTCTGGGCACCGCACGGGACCGCGGCGGCTGCGGGGCCCCTCGGCGCCGCCAGGGGGCGCTGTCGGCCCTGTCACGGCGCTGCGGGGCTGGGGCTGTGCAGGGGAGACGGGGCTGCGAGAGGGCTCGGGGCTGTGCGGGGGAGCCGGGGCTGTGCGGGAGAGACGGGGCTGCGAGAGGGCTCGGGGCTGTGCGGGAGAGCCGGGGCTGCGCGGGGCAGCCGGGGCTGTGCGGGAGAGACGGGGCTGCGAGAGGGCTCGGGGCTGTGCGGGAGAGCCGGGGCTGCGCGGGGCAGCCGGGGCTGTGCGGGAGAGCCGGGGCTGTGCGAGGGCTCGGGGCTGCGCGGGACAGCCGGGGCTGCGCGGGGCAGCCGGGGTTGTGCGGGGCAGCCCGGGCTGCGAGAGGGCTCGGGGCTGTGCGGGGGAGCCGGGGCTGGGGAGAGGTTGTGAGAGGGTAAGGCGCTGTGCGGGGCAGGGTAGGGGCGGTAACGCTCCGCACCGCCCGCCGTGAGGGGCGCGAGCTGCGCGGAAAGGGCGATGAACCCGCAGCCCCGCACGACCTGCTCCTTTCCGGGCTCGCTTCCAAGAGACAGAGCAGTCCCAGCGCGAGTCCCGCTCACGCCTGCAGCCCCCGCTGGCAGCGCTCCCTCGCTCAGCGTCCCTGCCCCTCTCTGGGGTGCTGCGGGATGTTTAACCTAAGCCGCCTCTCCCGCAAGCTGCTTTTAACCCTGGCGCGGAGGCAGCAGCCCAAGCCTGTCTAAAAGGCGTGCGGCGAAGCATTCCCGCACCCGTCCCAGCACACGCGCGCACTCCCGACTGGCCGCACGGTCCATCCCGCCCCCTCCTGCTCCTGCTCGGGGTCGTGGCGGAGCCGAGCGGCTCTCCCTGTCCCGCACGGCCCCACCTGCCCGCGCCCTCCCGCCGCCGCCCCGCGCCCGTCCGCGCGTCCCGCGGGCACGCCCCCCTGCACGCCCATTGGTCGTCGCGGCGCCGCCGGGGGGCGGGCGCGGCGCTGATTGGTCGGGCGCGCCGTCAGTCAGCGCCGCCCGTCAACACACGCGCGGCCGCTGTCACGGAGCGCGGGGCTGCGGCCGCACTTCCTGCGCGCCCCCGGCACCGCCGCGCCCCGCGGGCTCCCCGCGCTGCGGGCACGGCCATGGCCAGGGCTCCGCCGGGCAGGGCTGGCGCTGCCGCCGCGCCGTGAGCCGTGCGCCGCGGGACGCCCTCCGTGCCTCCGCCCGTGTGACCCCCCCGCCCTCGCAGCGCCCCGGAGAAGTTGACACCGCTGGCGGGACGATGGCAGAGGCTGCCGGCGGCAGAGAGCAGCCGGCGGCGAGCCGTGCCCCTCCCGACGCCGCTCACCGTGCCGAGGAGGAGCCCGAGGCAGCTTCACTGGACGCCCCGGCGGGGACCGCGGGCAGGAGGCGGGAGCGCCGCAGCGGCGTCTCGGTCGTGGGCACCGCCGAGCGCTTCCCCGGCGCCAGCCTGGGGCCCGCGGCAGCGCCCGACCCCGACGTCTGTCTGCTGGAGGCGGCCAAGGCCACCCCGCGGAGGAGCAGCATCATTAAGGTGAGGGAGCGCCGCCCCGCCAGCCAAGTTTCCGCGGGTCCCGCCGCCGGGGTGCCCGCGCTGCAGCCGCCTTGCGGGGCGCCCCTGCCCGCGGGGGAAGCCGGGGCGGGATGCGGGAGCCCGGCGGGGACGGGATGCGCGCACCCTCCGCGCAGGTGGAGCGGCCGCTCCGCTCCCCGGGCAGCGCTGCCCGGAGCCCCCAGGGGAAGGTGGGACCCGGAGCGAGAGGCTGTCCGGGCTCTGTGCCGGGGTGTTGCTCCCGCCGCCCCGGGAACTGTCGGGTCCCACCCGCGCTCCTGCGCGACCCGTGGATTTCGCAGCAGGGCAGCTCCCGCCGAGTTGTAAAGTTTTTTGTGTAGCAGCTCCTATCTGTTGTCATTTAATATTTATGAAGTACCTGGAGGCAGAATAAATAACTTCTACAGCGCTGGATTTCTTTGCTCTTGAGTAGCAAAATATGCAGTGTCACAAATTAACAGGCGGTGAGTTTGGAGACTGAATGTAGTACAGATTGCTACGTGTGTTTAGCACCCTTAATGTGAAATTAACAGGTCGGGCGTGATCTCAAAGCCTCCGCCTCAGTTACAATCTGGTAAGGAAAATGGCATTATGATTATGTTAATTTTTTTCCGGTTTAATTTTTAAAAATAAACTATGTAGTTTTGAATTAAGTGGTACTGCCGTGCAGGTACGTGGGCTAATTGCTCGTTTCTGAGGACCCGATGAATGAAGTCTCCTGGGCAAACTTAATTTAGCATATGGTCACACGTGATCCTCTTGTAGTGATTTGCACTTGGAAGGAGTCAGGAGAACACTGGAAAATGAGACTTCACTTCTGTAGATGTGTGAAGGCACTGGGCAGAGCTCTAGCTCGAGGCAGGAAGGAAGAACACATGCTTAGCTCTTACAGCTTAGTATGTCTATTCAAAGGAAGAATAAGCAAAGTATTTGCTTTTTGCATTTTATATCTTTAACATTCAGAGGAGACTAAAGTAGGTAAGTGCAAAAGAGCCTCGAGGATCATTTGCAGGTTTCACCTTGAAATATTAACCCATTAAGCCCAACAAAGCGTTGAAGGGTGGTTTTAGTCCTCTAAAGACTGATGTGATGGAAGTGCTTCCAGTCTGAAGTTCCATAAATGCTTTACTAAATCAGGACCAAAGTTCTTTAACTGTACTGGCATGGAAAAAGTATTTTCTCTTGGAATTGTGTGAAGGCTTCAGAAACTGAAAAAACAGTCTTGGATTGCAATTAAGAAACATCATGATTTTACAGACTATACCTGTTCTATCATTATTTTACAGACTATACCAGTTCTATGTGGTAGACACGTTTTAATCTCATAAATAATGTATAAATGTTATTGACTGGGTAGCCTTTTCACTACACGTTGATAACTTAGCAATACTACTGAGAGTGATAACGATCACCTTTCTAACTGAAGGAAATTCCTTCACATACATCCTAGGATGGTGTTTATCAGGAGAGAGATTTCTGACAGAGATAAGAAAAACTTAATGTTAAACAAGGAACTGGTAAGGCCTAATCTGAAATACTGGGCAAACTCGGTTTCCTCTGTTTAGGAATGATGTGTTCAGACTGGAACAGGTGCAGAGAAGGATAGTGAGGATGGGCTGATAAGGTCAATGAATTGAATACTGTATGAGGGAAAACTTGATTTGTTGGACAAAAGCAAATGGTGCCTGTGCATAGATCCAGTCTGGAGACTTGAAAGCTATTCCAGGCAATGTGAGGGTCTGGAGGTGTCTTATTATAGAAATTAAATTAAAAATACCGTAATTAATCTTAATTGTAGTTGTTAAGCAGATGGATGAAATTAGGTAACATGGCTGTGTCTGATAGCAGGTTCCTGAGGCCCCATACAGAGCATTGCCTTTCTTGTCCCACAAGGTTTTCTCAATGGTATATGAAATCAGTTTTCCTATGGCATTATGCCAGGAATAGGAAATACTTATAACTTGGGATATGAATTAAATAATTTACTTGTCCACATCTTTCAGGAATTTGTGACTTCCTAGGACATTTTCAGAAGGTGTTACATGCAAGTTTTAGATGAAATTAAGATAAAAATCCCCCAACTTATTTTATCTTTTTCTCAGGACTTCAACATGCAGGGTTTGTGCTCAAGCATAGTATGTTTTGCAGGGGAATGAATTTTGCAATGTTGTATTGTTTTTATTTTAATTAAAAAAATCTGCATGTTCATATAAATTTATAGTCAAAATAGTATTCCATTACTTTCTTTAGAGCTGATCTTTCCAGGTGAAAAATGAGGCTTCAGAAAGCAAAGGAAGTTACCCAGTAAGGACACGCTCTTATTTTGCAGGAGTTGAACACTCTTGCCTTGTTTTCCCATTTCTCTTCTGTCTATTTAAAGGTGTACTTTAAACATCAGTGATCTTGCTCAATTAAGCAGAATGTTAAAATTCTGTAGATTCAGATGATCAAAGTACACTTTTAACAGCATTTTTTCCCCAGCTATCTTTTAGAACTCAGGAAGTCTCAAGGTTAGCATCTGAGCACGCGGTTCCAGTGGAAGCCAGACTTGCTTACATTGGAGTGTTCTGGCACCCACAGTATAACTGTGAACTACAAAGACTGAACAGGGACTTGCTTTGAAAACCTTTCCTGCAGCAAATTACACTTGGCAAATACTGCAAGTAAAATATGAACCCTTCTAGATAATCTTCAGTGCATTCATATGCTCTATATTTGACTTCAGAAACAAGAGAACTCATTTATATAAAAAGAACAAGATGTAGCCAGAATATTTTTATTCCCATTTTGCTTTTCTGATGTTCACAGCTTTGTACATTGAGGGAAATCTAAAATAGGATTCATGAGTAATGGTTGTGGCCATTCTTGTGTGTTAGAAAATTTCCCCAATCTGTGTGCATTAGTTATTTTTTTAGGGTTTGTGTTTGCTTTTTTTTTCCTAGTGCAAGGAAGAGGTAAATGGTCATTTTTACTGCCGAACTGGAGCAAAAAAGGGAGTTTGCCATGAGCAGCCTGAAATCAGCAGAGTACAATGCTTGGGAGACAACCATAGATAAATGGCAAGAGATCATAGAACTTGAGCTGTTTTCTAAAGAGCCTAAAGATGGACCATGCACTGACTAAATTATTTGCCAAGTGTTTCTTTTTCATTCTTCTGAATAATCCAGGGCCAATTGTTTGCAAATAAAATATTAATTGCAACCACTTCTAGGCCAGGAGAGCAAAGACAGTGCTTGAAGAACTGAATTTCTTCTTTCTTTACTTGTAATGCTTTGCAAGCCCTTCCTGTGGGGGGTTCTAAGCAGAGTTGACTGATGTTGTTTTCCTTCTGGCATGTTTCTTCTGACATTGCCATGTACAAGCATTTTAATAAATTGGTAGGAAAGCTGTGTAATTTGTTACGTAATGCCTACTAAAATATTTTGTAACTTTCTACCAAAATATTTTCTCTGTCAGTTCTTATCAGGCATCTCTGTGCTTTGTTTGCATGCAAGACAAACTTTTGGGACCCTGTGTTTATTTTGTTTTCTTCCTGGATCTTTGTGTCAAGATACTGTAGCAGATAACGTGGCTCTGTATTGCTATAGTAGCAACAGGCTGTGCCCATGAGATGAAGTAGCAACTGCAGTCAGACTTCAATTCAATCACAGTACTCTGAGACCTTTCACTGAAGTTCTTCCAAAGGCCATTTGTTTGCTTTGTGCAGAGATTATTCTTTAAAAGCCAGTGAGATATCCTTGCCCATAATATACTACTAGTCTGAGAACTGCAAGGATTAGTATTTTCCAATTGAATTAATCAGTGGAAGTGTATCAACATAGCCAGCTGTCTTGTTTCAAGACTTGTATTTATCCTAGTGATGATCCTAGCTTAAAAAAAAACAATCTGCAGTAAAAAATTGAGACTTAGTTTCTTTCAGTTTGTGTTCTGAAGTGTGGGGACAGAATTTGTGTTTTAAATGCATGCTACATCTGTCTATGCAACATGACTATTTAAGACTTTTTTATAAGACAGTTACCCAGGACTGCAATGATTCTCCAGTAACTCTTACACAGCTTTTTGTTGGGGCAGCTTAAATTTAGACACTTGATGCTTAATAATCTAAAACTATGATTATGTAAGATTCATTAAAGCTGACTAATTACTTGATAGTTCACTGGTGATTTTTATCACAACTGCATTCTTTGACATATTCTTATGCACCCTAAAAAAAGAGGAGAATATTGAGGTGCAGATTAGATTAAATGATGCAGTAGAGCCTAAGAAGGTATTGAGAAGGGCAAGAACAGCATGTCTAGCCATGCAAAGAGGGCCACAAAATGAGTAATTGATTGTGTGGATCTGGAAAAAGGTAACTGGTGGGGGATATTTTCATGTTTGTAAATTCCCAAACGTTGTGGAAAGAGGGAACTGATACTCATTCTCTCTCACAGAGTGTGAAGTCAGGAAAAACCCAGTGATAGTTCTTTAACAGCAGGTTTAAAATACATGACAGTATTTTCTGATGTAGCCTTGTGATTAAATCATGCACTATACAGCCACAGAAAGCTGTGGTAGCCAGAAATGTAAATGAGTTTGAGCACGTTGAAAACGATAAATTGGTGGAGAAGAGCTTCACAATGCACCAAAAGCATCTGGCTTAACAACTTCCTAAACTGCAAGTCGGGGAAGCCACAGCAGAGAATTGATCACTTCATACTTTCTTGCTTGTTGTGTCTCTCCAGGCATGTACTCTGTAGCTGGGATACCAACCTAGACTGACCTTTATCTGACCCAGTACCTGGTTGTTAAGAGACCCAGGAAACTGTTTTCCATTACTGCCAGTGTAAAAATTTCTTAGAAAGGAAAAGAATCTTGTTTGTTAATTTAGTTATTTAAAATTGATTTTTGCTGACTTTACGAAAGAGCAGCAGTTTGGGGATGTTTTTTGGATTGCTGTGGCACAGCTGTTTTCATTTTCATACCACTTCACCTGTTATTCAATACTTCACAGTTTTTTCATAAGCATCTACTTAAGACAGGTTTGACCAGAACAGGTAGTGGTTGTAGATCTGCTTTTGTCAAATGACTTATATTCAGCAGTTAATGTCACTGGATGGTTTTTCTATGAACTGTGGCATTTATCACTAAGATTCCCACAGAGGGCAAGTAGGTGTTTCATACTGGGTTTAACCTCCACATCTTCCCTCTTTGTTTTTTAAACAAAGCAACATTGGTAGATCTACTATGGCTGTGCCTAAGTTGGTAACATTGTAGTGAGAAAGATTTAGGTTTTGTGCAATTTTTTTTGTATGAAGCTGTTAATAATAATTATCTGTAGCAATGGAACCCACTATCTATAAAATAGAGTCTCTTACTTTTGCTGCTGAACATTTTATCATGTACCTTGTGCCCAAGTCAATCTATAAAGTAATAGTTAAAGGTTTCTTTCCATTTAATTTTGAGGAATTTTTCATGTTTTAGGCTTCCTGTTTCTGATGGTTACATTTGCCTCAAAAAATACAGCAATTCTAATTCCCAGGCATCTCTGCACTCCAGTAAAATGTTACTCAAGTTAACCTCTAATCAAGGAGAACTTGGGGTCTGGCTAAAAGTGTCTGACTGGTCGAAACTAGTACTTTATAAACACCAAACCCAAACAGCCCACAACCAGAACGAACTGCTTCTCTTAAAGTTTGGAGCAAACTTGTCTGTTACACTGACAGCTGACTCTAGAGCAGTTTCCTTGTCATTTAGTTCCACACAGAACATAATGTGACACATGACTAGTGATGTCACTAAGCATATGGGTAGAGATGCATAAATAGCATTGTGTTTGTGGTATCTTTCCATACAGGTTCATAATAGCCAAGGTGATCCGACTGTCTTGCACTGCAATTACCATAAGGTGACCTTTCCATAGGATAGCAGCAAGTCCAGTGGTCTGCACACACAAGTCCTGGCAGGTCTTTTCAGGAAGTTGTTTGATAGATTTTCTAGGTGAGAGGTAGGAGCTGTTACGGTCAGGAATAAGAGATGAAGGTGGTGATACTGACTGATTTGTTTTTAAATTGTGTGCATGAAGACTATTGTGCAGAAGTACATAAATAATGATGTAAAATAATGTTCTGATGGAATAATGGCACCGGTGGGTAGAGCAGCATTGGAGCAGGAATGCTGCTTTCCACTGTTTTCCAAATGCATTAAGCAGCTGTTGGTAAAACAGCTTTCATATCTGTGCAGAGATGCAGGTTCTGTTTCTCATGCTAATATCTTATTCATTTTGTAGTTCTGCTGAGATCAACGCCATCTGTAACAAAAATGTTTTAATTGAGTTAATGGTATATTTTTTTCTGTTCTTCCCTACAGTGGATGTGAAAATGCAGGCAGTCACTGTAGGACCAACAATGTATCTGCTGTGGTGAAACATTTAGCTGATCATGCTTGTAAACTTAACATATTTTTTCTTTCTAGGGTGCACCTGGTAGGTGTAATTTCTGGTAATAGCTTGGTGATTTTTCTAAGAAATGGGGAATACATATATACACACACACACACACACAGAGATACATACATATATATATGTCTCATGTATATTATATATAACTTATATATAACTTTTAATTACATGTGTATTCTAGCTTTTTTTTTCTTCTTACCGATGTGACTTGGGATTTTGACATGCACGACTATTTAAAAACTACTCAGACTTGATTGCAAAATTAAGTTCTACAAAAGGCTAAATGCCTTTCTAAATACTATAAAAAGTTCTGAAGACTGATAAAGATCTTTGTATGTGTATGTTTGGAAATATATTTAAAATCAAAGCTTTATTCCTAAATCTTAATGTATTGTAAGTATTTTGGGATTTGAAGCCTGCTTATGTAGAATCCTGTCTTCTGGAAGGATCTTTTTATGTCAGTTTGAAGTGATTATTGAGCCCTTTCCTGAAACGTGTTCAAATTACTCAGGTTAGTGGAGTGTCTTCCTTTAGTCATGATTTGTTGTTAATGTGTATTTATGAAGTTGAAAGTCTCTGACCATTCAGACTGGGTACGGGCTCTAACTTAAATTAACTGAGGTAAAATATTCCTCCTGTTCCAGAGCCACTTACATCAACAGAATTGGCCTTGGGATTGTTTTAGGCAGCATGCATCAGGTAATGTTATTGTGGCATGCCTGTTTAAAGGTGTGTCAAATCCTAAAAGGTAACTGACACCAAAGTATTGCTACTTTACTACTGTACCCAGTGGTATAGTAGTGAGAAAAGATATTCTAGATGCAAATATCTACTGTGAAGATTTGATTCTCCTTCAGATCTGCATGTTCAAGAAAGTACTGACACTCACACCATGTCTTGGATAATCCTAGCTAAAGCAGCCACATGAAACATTCATGATGTTCATACTGATTCATGCAAAGTGGAAATTTGTTGGAGTGCTGCAAAGTTGTCATATATTGATTTGTGTGTGTGCAAATGACTACAGAAGAAGCAGGGTATAATTAGGGCTCAAAAAGAATTTATTCTGGATGTTTGCTTTGGTAACTTGAATAAGGCTTCTGAATGGGCAATAAGAATCTGTTTGGTATCTATTCAATGTGAAAGTGGCCACTTTATCACATACCTTTCAAATAAGTCTGGAATCAGCTCAAGTGTAGTGCTTGTAGTTCACTATTTTGTGAACCCAAAGTCTGTCAAGCTAATGTTGAGCAGTGATTCTCCCAGTGTCATTTGGATCTAATTACTTGTACTGTATTATAAGTGGGCACAGCATGTTTTTAATTCATTAGACTGTTTTGATGGATTGCTAATCTGTTTTGATTGTAGGCTACAAAAAGTTTCTGTTATTTAGCTCTTTCAGGTATTTGGATGGGAAACACAACAAAAAAGGAGTTCCTTAGGTAAAATGCACGGTGGCCTTGTGGTATGAAATGCCTGCTGCTTATGAAAATGTGGCAATATCCACCTTGCTTTTCTGTATACTGGTGTACCTTTCTCTGTTTGGTGTTGATGCATTTCCTGGAAAGTGTGTCTGTTTAAAAACCAAACCAAAACAGAAACAACAGTCAAACAAAAACCTCTGCCAGGAGTGCTGATGAAAGAGATTCCATGAATTAAGGAAATTCTGTAACACTGGATCCTCCTGCGAAGTCAATACATTTTGAGGAGTATATGTGCTTTAGTGACTGCATGGGAATGTTAGCTATACCAAGCTTGCAAGGAAAAGGCAGGAAGTAAATAGCAATAGGAAGTAAAACTTGATCAGGATTCAGGTTACTCATTCTTGAGTAACCGGGAAAGCCTCAGGACAGAGAAGGGTGAGAGCATGTCTAGAAGCTCAAGTGAAATTCAGAAAATTGGATGGTATGTAATCTGAATGCTGCTGGGAGGGGAGGCTGCCATGAGGAGCAGGCAGGGCTGAAGCAAAACCGGGGAGCCTGGGTGGGAGATTGGGCAGTGGAATCAGGAGTCAGCCAGGAGGGCACAAGCAGGGTAGGTAGGGGTGAGGTGAAAGATCAGGACTCAGAGGAAGAATTTGGAACACAGCCACGGGGATCCCATTTGCAGACCCAGCACTGAGCTCCCCTACAGTGAAAGTCATATAAGACAGAAAAATACCAGTTTGTTGCCTGAGCTGGATTGCTCTGGATCATTGGTCTCCTGGACATGTACAGTACTAGAGGTGTGGAGGTGTTTAAGGGCAGTGGCAGCTGAATGATGTAGAGTTTTGGGGTAGAGTGGGGAACCTCTACCAGGGCTCAGGGTGGTTGCCAGGAGGCCAGAGGGTTTTTTTGCTGCAAGCACTCATGGCAGCTCTGGTTGAGAGAGCAGGAGGAGGATGATGGAGGGCTGCCTTCGTCCTACTCTTGTCATCTTGGTAGTTGAAATTGATTCCTTGCATCCCTCTCTTCGTGAGTGCAGCTTGCCACCTCTTTGGGCATCACATACTAAGCTTTCCACGCCCCCATGGCATACCATTGTACATTAATATAAGGGTGGTCTTTTATTTTCATTTTTCTTGTTGTGATTTTTTGAGAGAAGAGATTCTTGGTGGATTCTGTCAGTTTTAGCCAACTGTTACTATTTTCATAGAAGAATAAAAAGCATAATTTTTCTTAACATTACATTTTTCTCTCATTGCACGAAACACATTTTGAGAAACACTTATTGTATATATAGATGAGTTCTGGGTTCTCACATTTAATTTTTTTACAAGCTGTAATTTGGTTTGGAAGACCATGTGATTTTATTTTTTTTGTTCTTTTAATTTAATTTTATGACCATTTTTATGTATATCTGATTAGAAGTTGCATTTGCTCAGCTAAAGGGACTGTCGAACTCTGCAAGCTACAGCTATCAGGAGAGAGCATTCTGAATGAATTACTGTAAGACCCCTCCTCTTTTTCCAAATGAGTATATATAGGAGGTTATTTAATTAATTTACCAAATGTAATAGTTTAACAAAAGAACTGTGTTCCATTGGAGTTTGATACACCTCCAGGCTACCTCATGTAAATACTGTAATAAAAATTTCTGTAAGCACTGACTAGAAAAATAGACATGGGAATTCATGAGACATATGAAAAAAGGCTGTCTGCAAACATTTTGTGTTCTGAGGTAGGTGGAACCCAATCCCTTGGGCTGCCTGGAAGCTGCGCAGCCTCCAGTGGGAATGCTGTGCCAGAGCTCTGCTGGGGCTGGCCTGGCTCTGTGCTAACACCCAGGTCTGAGTGTGGGGGTAAAGACAGGCTTGTTCTTGGACACAGGTATGGATGCATCCTGAAGGAAGTCATGTCTTCTAGTGTTATGTAAAATTGGTTGTACTTGAGTATGATTTGGAAATGCAAGTCATAGTATTCACAAAGCCTGTGAATTCCTTGCACAGAGTGTTGTGATTCACAGTGGCAGTTGCTCCCTAAAGCAATGCAGATTTTCAGTATAAACACAGTTTTTACAGTCTCTGAAATCAGTGGCAATTTTCCTATTGCCATCAATGAAGAAAGCATTGGGTGGAACACAAATAGCCAATCACTAAACCCTGTTATTTTACTTGAAAATTAAATTTTTCAGACTCTTAAAGACTTAAAATGTTGTTAATTTTGTTATGCTGATTCTACTTTGAGCTGGGCGAGGTTTGTTTGTCAAAACTGTATTACTTGAAACCTGAACAATGATACTGCTGAAGAATGAATTTTGGGGGATTGTTTCTAGATAAGTTATTCTAACTAGAAGCACAAAAAAGACTAAGTTGTTATTAGAACTGAGGGGGAGAACAAAAAGATCAAGATAACTCACAGCAAGTGCATTTGTTTATTCTTGGCTTGGCAGTGCTGCTGTGGCATCTCTGGGCTGGAAGCATGTTAACAATTCCATTCACATTCAATACTTCTTTTGCTGCATCTTCCTGGATGAGAGGGAGGTACCTCCATGTGTAGTAGTGAGATACACTGCTCTGATGGACAGGAATAGTGCTTAGAAGTAAATAATTTCAGTAGGCTGATCTAACAAATCAGAGCCTGTTCACAGATGTCAGAACATTTTCCCAATACCCTTGGTTGCCTCAGAGGAGTGTTCCCTCTGACAATACCTCCCAACTTTGAAGACTTTGGTTTTTTTGACCAGTATAATTATTTAAATATGTTATATTCTCATCCTGAGCATAGATTACATAGACCAACCCAGGGACATGGTGTCTTTCTGCAGAAGAAGCTGAGTTGCAGCAGTAGATGGGGGAGGATAAGCAAGTTGGCCTGGGAGAGTGAGATGTGAGTGGCCTGAGCAGCAGGCTCTGCCTGGGCTGAGTAGCCTTGCTGGGAGGGCATGGATGTGGGAAGCAGGTAAATCTTAAGTGATAGGAAAAAAGGTTGATTTAATGAGATGAGATTAATACCCTCATTTGCATTGATCAGTGTAAAGAGTGTAAATGTCTTTCACTTTAAAGATGTTCCATGTGAGACTGAAAGAGGAACAGGGAGCATGTTAAGTGAGGCTACTGCAAAGGAGTGCAGAGAAGTGAGGTGTTGGGAAGCTGCACCTTGTTGGTGCCTGCTTGCGGCAGCACCTGTGGTGTCTGGAGAAGAGAGCAATGTTGTTCCTTTTCAAATAATCAAGACTTGCATCCTGAGAAGTAAAAACCCTGAAGCTTAATACCATACTTGGGTCGTGGAGCGGTACCTTCCCTTCCAGATATGGAGCACTGTACATTTTTCTTTGCTTTTGTAAGAAAATTGGCATATAGCTGGTGCCTGGCACCACATGGCCCTGCTCTGCAGAGAAACCCTATACTCGCTTGAGACCAGCTTTTAACTTCTCCAACAATACACAGCTCTCAGCTTGAATAAAATGAGCTATATCTTACTGCAAGTGCATTTGGCATAGCTTTTAGAAATCTGAGGATTTGAAAGGAACAGTGTGGGCACAGTGTTCTGTTTACTGGGAAAGATTGGCTTTATAACCTAAGAAGGCTGCAGTGTTTTTGTTCTGTCTTGTTTGGACAGTTATGAGGCAAAAGACGTGACCCTGCTGAGGCACACCGTTCATGTGGTGTAGGTGTGGTATAATCCAGAACATTGTATTTCATTTGAAATGCCATTTACTTTGTTTACCTATCTGTACACCTACTCAAGGATGGCAGAATGTCTCTAACTTGTGTTGTGGCATATTGCAGCCAGAAGCACATATTGCACAGTTCTCCAAATATCATTCAAGGAAAGCACTGAAGTGTTTGTGTCTGGATATCTGTGTGTTCCAAAGAACATCATTCCACTTGCTCAGTTTATCTTTCCATCCATCTATGTCAGCTATACTGTTGAATTAGTAAAATAGTACATGGATTTTGGGCTTTTTTTGGTGTGATGGTTTGGCTTTTTGTTTGTTTTTGTTTTGGTGTGGTGGGGGTTTTTTGTGGCTAGTTGTCATGCCTACCAGTATTTTTAGTGGCTGTTCATAATGCATTTTCTCCTCAGGAGCCTTGTACCTTTCCAGTTAGGGGTTGATATCTGAATCCGTGAGGAGCATTTGGATATAACATTGCATTACCCCTTTGGGTGTATAATGCTACAATAAAGTAATTAATGGCAAATAGGGAAGTAAGTTATATGAAAGAGCAATGTTGTGGAAAAGATGTAAACACACTGTATGTTTATATAACTTGATATCACCAGTTGCTTCTCAGTCAGGAGACTTGGCTACTCATTAATCTGTACACCAGATTTTGCTGCAGTGCAGAACTTGAAGATTTCTTCCCTCTATTATGTTTCTGAAAATACTGTGGGTTTTCTTTGTTTCCTTTGGATGTGATGGGGTTTTTTTGTGGTGGTGTTGTTTTTTTTTTTTGTTTAGTTTCGGTTTTTGTTGAAGTTGTTTTTTGTTTTGTTTTTGTGTGGTTGGGTTTTTTTTAGCGTTTTAACTGCTGTGTGTACAACGCATGTTGTGGTTGCTGTAACCAATGCATTAATATTTAAAATATTAAAACCCAACAGATTTAATAATTTAAAATAAGAGATTTTACTACATCAAGAAGGTGTATTTGAGGTACCGGTCACACTTGGCTGTATTGGTAGTGGCAGTTCCACTGCAATTACGATGTTAAATCCCTTCTGAAAAAGGCTGGAGAAGCTGACTTTAGGAGCATTTAAGGCTCAAGACATCAGGGAGGTATTAAACATCCTTCTGGAAGGACCCGAGATGGCTGAAGACATTACAAAGCTGTTAAATGAGCTTCTAATGATGTCAGATGAGCCACTAAGAACCCAAGAATGCCAAGCTTTACTCACCTTCTGTGATGATTTAGTGATCAATAGCAGTAAAATAATCCAGGCAGTGCGCTAAGGAGAATTGCTACTTTTCTCAAGTGGTTCTTTAACTTTTAAGATAAGCTTCATGGTGTTTCCAGTGCTGATAACGATTAATGCTTCCTCTGCTGTTGACTGCTGTAGAGTTTGTTTCTTGGTGGTTTATATACTTTGAGAAGTTTACCACTGTCTCTCCCAGCAGGTCACTTCCAGCCATGCCTAGTTGCTTAATTAATTGAGTCATTACTATAATGGATTCGTATTTAGTTTTACAAATCTGTCTGAGTGCCTTCTTCCCTGAGGACACCACTGTACATTTTTTCTGAGAGGTGTGAAGAGGCAGAAGCAAAGTTCAACAGCCAAATAACTGCACCTCCGAGCGTTCACAGAATGGAAAGAGAACAGCTTGTGAAACAATTCCATCCTCCTGCTCACTTTAAAGCATACTCTGTGTTGTGAAATAGGGCACTTTTAGGGGAAGGACTGTTTGGCCAGAGGAGAAAGCAGAGCTTGCAGAGTGTTAAGTGCAGGATCTTTCCCGTGTAATCCTGTATAAATAATCTGCTGGGGAAGGTGTTTGTATTAATTACTGTAGTGTGTACATGAAGCCAAAATGCATGGTGGTAGAGTATCTATTATTGGCCAAATACAGGCAGATACAGGATAGTATTGGAGTATCTATTAATACAGACTGCAACAGTTGTGATGGACCTACAAAATCTTTCCCTTGGGCTGGGGCACAGGGAAGGGGAAAATGGATCATGAATCCAGTTCAAGTGTTTTAATGAAATTTCTTGTGTAATTTTTTTCCCCTGTAAACAAGAGTAATTTATGTGTGAAAGCTTCTTCCTGGTTAGCCATACGTTGTCCATCTGTGAAGCCAATGCCTGGTGTTGAAGGTCATGAGCAGAGGAGCCTGGCACCACTGAATGTGTCTGCCAGCTTGGGGGAATAGGCTGGATGTGTAGAACATGGGAGCAGAGGGGGAAGTTTGCAGTGGGACTCAGGGAGGCCTTGACTAAGTATTTCTGACCTTTGCCAGAGTCTGCTAGCTACTTTTAAACAGCTGCTTTACCTCATTTTATGTCCAAATACTTTTGCTCTTTCCTGGTTTTTTTTATCAATCTTATCTTGCCACTTAAAAATAGGACATTTTATTTTTATTGCGAAGCAAATGGTCATCAGTTAATGGTGAAGATCATTAATTACATTGTCAGGTGAAAAAGCACACATCTGCAACCTTTTCTCCACATAGTAATGGTGTTTGCTCCATGTGTTTGATTTATGTCTATGATGCTTTGAAACTCTTGTTGTGATCAGTGTTTTCTAAATGGCCAAGCCACAGTGGTGGTGTTCATTCTGTAAATATTCACCCAGATTTTAATTTTTTTCACTTGCTCTCCACCATAACCTTGTTACTGTCAATTCAGAATCTACCCCTTGATTTTGGTCTGTGCCCTTGCCTATACTGGGAAATTCCTTGGAAAAGGGAGACAATTTGTCTGAAGATGTAAAAACAACACACAAGAGTCCAGATTAAATCCCATTTGACAACTGTCAGAAAAAACACCATACTTTTAGTTTACCGTAATTGTGAATCCCTGCTGAGTGTAGGTTCATCTTTCAGTAACATATGTTAAGACTGGATACATTTAACTAGTCAGTCTTTTATTTGTGCTGTCCCTGAGTAGTTCAAAGCTAAGTATTGAGCCAGTTCTTTCAGTGTATTTGGGGTTCTCCCTGAGATCACCTTGCAGCACATTTAGTAGGATTTGCTGAAACCTGTGGGAGGGACTCACTGCAGGGCTAACACTGAGCTAGTAGGAGTGACAATATCATGTTGTCAGCAGACTTGTTGAATGCTAGTGTGTTTTGGTTTGGTTTTTTTATCATGCTTTTTAAAAGTCGTGCTATGATTGACAGAAGTATGGAGCTGTGATTACTTGTTTCTGTAAGAGACTCTACCAGTGTCCCAAGACTCCAGAATAAGGCATGAGATAGTTTTTCCTTGCAAATTAACTCTGGGTCATGTAGGAGTTATTGTGTTTATATCTTTTACTCCCATAATACTCTTTAAAGCTTTACTATTTTTGTTGCCATGATACTGATAGTGATGAGTCTTTAGTTCACATGCGTGACTGTAATTTCAGAGATGAGAACTCCATACTTTGTCTTTTTGGGAAGGTAAACAAGGTGTTGGACAAAGAAGATAAAGCACTTTATGGCCATTTAGCTTTAAGATTGATGGTAAAAGAAAGGCAGTGCAATAGAAGTTTGATGGTGTTTTTTATTTGTCTTCCCCAAAAGCAGTATAGTTACAACACTGATTAAAAATAGTATGTTGGAGAAACAAATGACAAGGCACAGAAAACACAACAAAGAGATTATTTTACTGAATAGGAAAAGTCTTTGAGATGAAGGAGTATTGCTCTTCTGAAGGATGATACTTTCAAACCACTGCATGAGAACAGAAATTATTTTTTTTCCTTCTCCATGCAGCTTTGAGGATGTCAGATATTTGTCTAGTGTTTGCTGTCAGAGAGGTTAAAGAGGACATGATGTCCCTGGTGCTGGGCTGTTTGGCTGCAGCCCCAGCCTGCACAGCCAGCCTCCCTCTGGCCACGGCTGTGCAGTCAGTGTGATGGGATGTGGGAATCACTGCTCCCTTGGGAATAGCTTTTACTGAAATTGGCACCTTTGTCTTAAATATAACAAATATTGCTTGTGGGACAAGTTGTTAGTTACTCTTATAGCATGAGTTGGTTATAAATTTTAGTGTACTTATGTCTTCTTGTCTTTCTGCAAGTGATCCTTCCTTCCTGCATAAAAAGATGGAGCTTATGTGTACATTACTCTCCCAACCAAGGGCAGTCCCGTGGTGTAAAGGAGAGCACTCTGGACTCTGAATACCAAGCACCTGAGTTCGAGTCTCAGTGGCACCGTCCCCTGGCAGTTCAAAGCCTCCCTGCCATCCCATCCTGTCAGATCTCAGATGCTCAGCAGGGTCAGCCCCAGTTAGTACTGGGTGCTGTGACAGTCCTGAGGACTTCCCTGTCACTGTTCAGGCTCGCTCGGCTGTGCCAGATGGACCTCAGGACTTAAATGGTGGGGCCAGTTCTGTGCACGCTGTGCCTCACCTAAAACATCCACTGTGCAGGCTGGAAGGGCACGTGGGGAGAGCCCTGCCCAAATCTGCGTTCGCCAAGTCTGGCCATACATACTCTCCCAACCAGCATGAAAAGCTGAAGAGTTCCTGGAGACTGGTCCCAGGTGATAGTCAGTATTCAGATTTTGCTGGAATGTGTCCTGAAGCTATTTAGGCCTCTTATTTTTCCAGACTGATGGAATCCCTTTAGCCCCAGAATGTTCCTTTTCAGTGGAATAATGACCCTCACTTTGTCAGCTTCATTGTTCTTTACCATTTTTCTGAATTTTGCAATGCTTGAAGCAATTTCACTGTGGGGTTTGATTGGCTCTGCTGGAGCGTGTGTGTTCTTGCCAGGTTGGATCCTTTTCCTTTGGACTTGCTCTCCCCTCCTGGAGCTGCTGTGTATAGTGTGGCAGTGTGACAATCCAGGCAGGTCATAAATAACTCTTGACAGAGGCCTTGCTATAAACTTAATTTCTTGGCTGTTTGGAAATCCATCACTCAGGGAACCAATCCTCTTCCTGTCTCATGGTTTTAATTTTGTTTCTCAAGTCTTAGCTACTCACTTTGTTGCTTTTAAAGGAAGTGTGTGTGTGTCCCTTTGCCTTTATTTTTTTTTTAAGGATTATGATGCCACTGTAAAATCCCACTCTCTGTGAGGGAGAGGGTTTCTGCTGGTGTGCTAAAAACCCAGGGAAAGGATGGATCTGAGGCGAAAAAGCATTTCACATACATATTCTTGATTGCCACTTCCTAAGATTGAGACCTCCAGCTACAGTGTAGGGAATCAGAACTGCCCAAGATTTCATTCTTTCCTGCTCTGCCCTGTAGAGTTGTATCAAAGATGAATTCAGTTGCCTTCCTACATTCACTTTGGAATTTGCCAGCACTGTTAACACTCTGTTGTTTTGGAAAGAAGGCCCCAAATGGTGTTATATTCTACGGTCCCATGGATTATAATTTCTGACTATAAGGAAAACCCCTACATTGAAAATATTTTCAGACTGGAATTAGCCATACTTAAATGCATGAGGAAAATAACTGAAGGATACAAGCAGTGTTGTGCTAATCACTTTTACAGGAAGCAATGACAAAAGCTGCAGTGATGGAACAGTGGAATGAGGTATTTTAATCATATGTGTGAGAAGTGATAAAAAAGTCTCAACCTGCAGTTTTTAGTAAGGGAAGTAAAATTTCCTGAGAGGTTTACTTTGGATACAAATTGAAAGGGATTTCAAAATGATCACTTTTGCAGCCAAGCAATAATAGAGGCTACTGTTACCAAAAGGCAGCAGTTATTATTCTATTTTAAAATCTGTGTAGTTCTGTTTTATTTTTCAAATATATCTTGTTTTATAAGGTTAGAACCATGGGAATGGAAATTTGCTGTCTATGAAGAAGCTACTTCTGCTGCTTTTGCAAAATACTTTTACATATGTATTTCTATAGAAAAGGTGAATTACTTTCTCAAAACTCTAGACTTTCAGGATGGTGAAACCTCCTTCTCCCACTACAGGGACTGCCAAGGGAAATATTCATGGTGTTAGGCACCAAATAGCTGTTTTTCTGGTTAGTGCACATTATGTATTGGATATAAATTTAAGTTTTGCCATAATTTACAGTTTCTGAACTGGTAACCTGTTTTATTCTTCTAAGATTCTTTTATTTATGAGGGGGTCTGTTGATACAGAAAAATCAAGAGTGAGCAATTCAGATCTATATAAGATCCTGTGAGACTGAAACCAGCTAAGAATAAACAAAGTCACAGCTGCTTGGAGGAGTTGGCAACTCCCCAGAGGTTCTCATGGGAGCTCCTCAGGTTTCTCCCAACACACTGGAGGGGTTCTTCAAAACAGTTAGGAGAAGTTCACCAAAACCTTGGACTTGTGAGATATGGTTTAGAACCAGTGGAGATTTGCAGTTATATGGTGTGAGGTTCAATTTAACCAATTGAATGTAGCTTTATATAAACCGTGTGTAGTGTGTAATAAATTGGCATTCACTCGATCACAATGGTCTGTGTGTGGTGTCCAGTTCCTCTGCTGTTTATTTATTGTTTACTTTAGGGGTCTGCTCAACTGAAAAAACTTTTGTTTTAGTGGGTTGTCATGTCTAAATAAGATTGAAAAATAAACTCATTAAGAGGTGTAATCAAAAGGTATATGAAATGCACTGAGAAGAATATGTATGTTCTAGGTTGCAACAGGGTTTGAGTGTTGAACTGACACTCATAGCATGAACTGATTGAGGCAAGAAATAACTATAAATCATATTCCTTTTTGGTTGTAAGTTTTCTTCAGACCCGTTTGTGCTGTGATGCTACGAGCCCATCCTTTTCCTGCCTTGTGTCAGCAGGGCCCTTGGTAATGGCCAGGTGTGTGCAGGTAATTGCAGGGATGTGGCTGAACATTGCTGGGAGCCACATTCTGCCTGGGCCTCCTGGAGACAGGAAGGATTCAGGGCAGTGTTTTCCCTTTAATCACTGCTTCCCATAGCACACATGGGAGAAGTACCTGGTCTGGGTATGCTGCCTGAAGCCAGTCAGGTGTTGAAATGGGGGAGTGAAATATCACACACGATGTATTGCTCTTAATTTATTGGCATGTACCTGGACTTGTCTGGAGCAGAGCTTGGCGGAAGTGTTGACAAGGTCCAGTAGAACCAAGAGCTGAAACAGTCATATTGTGAAAGCTTACTACTCCAGATTAAATACTGTGCTTTGCAGGTTTGTTGCAGATATGGATGGCCTTGAGTAGCAAGTCATCCTTTGTATGTTTGCAGCAGACCAGCATGCTTTGCCATTTAAGCCTATATACATTTGCAACACGTGTTCTATTTTTCCTACATAAATCAAAACCCGGGTCTGGAAGGTACAGTTTAGTGTGAGTAGAAGTGTGAATTGAAAATTCTGCAATTGAGTGGTTTAGTTTCTTCCTGACACTTGTTCTTCTGAGTGTTTTTGCATGAAAAAGTTCTGATTTAATTTGTCTTTTAAATACAGGGAAATATCAGCTAAAACAACCCCCTCCAGAAAAAAACCCCTCCAAGTCTATTGCAGTAATGACATAAACTTGTAAAAATACAAATAGAATTCTCAGTTCTTATTTCCTTTAAAGAAGCAAAGGGTGTGAGCTTTAGCACCTATAAAAAAGTTTTAACTGCTACTTTGTTTTGAGTGACAGAGCTGTAACTGTGGTACTTGTTATGAAGGTGAGTTATTCATAACTAACATCTATTACTAATTTTTGCCACCAGAATGTTATTTAAGGCAAAAAAATTCTCAGCTCCCACCTCTCATTTCTAGTTACCAACTGATTTTTTTTTATTTTTTTATCTAAGTGGCCATTACAACAATTCAGGTAATCAAGGGGATGTATTTTCTGGAGGAAACTGTGTTTTCTCATTTCTAATTACCGTATTGGATTGTGTAAGGAAAAGCTCTGCAAGATGCATATTGCAGAATACTCTGGGCACAGTTTTCTTGCCGAGGTCCAGTTGCTAATGCTGTTTGTGACCATCCTTTTGGACTCGCTGCCGATGCTGAGGGGTTTGTAACTTCTGGCAGGGTCTCTGCAGTTCCCTGCTTGGGTGGGGAGGCTGTCTGGGATCTCTCTTGGTGCTCTGCCTCCTGCAGTGGGACAGTGAGCCCTGCTGAGTGTGAGACAATGTTCCAGGGAGTTGATGTGAGGAGCAACCTTAGGCTCTTACGGGGAGGGACTTGCAGTTGTAACCAAAGAATGCAGAGCCTGAAGATGTTGCTGTGGAGCTGTGGGGGTGTGGGACAAGGCATAAGACACTCTCCCACCTCTAATTTTCAGAGGATGTTTATTCAAAAGTGTCATTCCTTATCTTTCTCACGCTACTTCATTTTGCAGTGGCTTATAATGACCATCACAACTGCCTTGGTTTTCTCCTCACTAGAGTTGCTATGTTTGGCCTTGCTACAGAGTTCATGGACTGAAGTGTCCTTTTGCTCACTGTTCCTCCAGATGCTTTGTTTTATGATAGCCATTTTCTGATGATCCAAGCCTTGTAATAGTTGAATCTGTAAATATTTTTGTTTCATCTTAAGCAGTGTATTACTTGAGAACATGTTATGGTAGTTTTTCAGTTCCAAAGGAAACTAACATGCTTTCCCTTTTTTCCCTGGGAGCTACAAAATTTGAGAGGTCAAATGCAGTTGCTACTGTAAAGCAGTGTGGAAAACCAAGGCACTGACTGGCATGACCATTACATTAACAGTATGGGATGGTTGGGAACAAACACTCTCCCTTGGGTTAGTTCACTGGTAATTTCTTTCTTGTCCTACAGAAACTATTGGGTCAAATTAGGTTTAGATGCAATGTAACTCCTCACAGTTATGATTTGGGTAAGATACATTTTAGTTCATTATTTCATATTAAGATATTTTAAAAATCCAATTAGCTGAAAACACGAGGAAAATTATTTATTTCTTGGTTTAACTTATAAATGAAAACTGATTGTTTCCTTTTTTAGTTCTTATTTTAAAGAGGGTGACAAGGCCAGCTTTTCTTATGCTGGGTGGGACCTTCCTCTAAGTACTGTCTCGATGATTCTTCCAAGGCCCAGAGAGGTTTCAAAGCTGATGGATGAATTATTATTTCCTCTTCCTGTCTTTAGTTTTTCAGTTTTGTTGTGAAAGGAGGAAACATAGATAACTGCAGGCTTGGTTATAAATTAAATACTTCAGGCTTTTCATGGATGTTTTTTGTATTAATATATTCATATTTAGCAAAACCTTGGGTTTTGGCTGTGAACCCAAGAAAGACCTTTAAATGATTAGCTGGGCCTTATGAGAGTGTTTTTACAAAATATTTATGTATGTTTACCAAGATGAATTGGAGATTCTGTTCAGAGGATAAGTTTTTTTGGCATCAGTGAAGAATAATTGCTGCTGTGCTGGAGAAACCTCAGGAAAACTCGCTCTGAAAGAAACTGCTGGATCTACTCATTGTAACACACTTCTGATTGTCTCCTCATCAGTCTCTCATTAATGATAATGCTGACACCTTTACAAATATGTGAAGCAAAATAGTGTAGGGCAGCAAAGATCTCCCTGCTTTGGCAGATGATCGCAGGTTCTACCTTAGTAGCAGTGTGTGGCCTTGGCAAGAAAGCTAAGCCTGGGCTATTAAATTGTGTTGCTATTACGTAAGTTGCTATAAAAGTCAATTTAAAGGATAAATTTGGACCAGGCAAATCTTTTTAAGGAGGCCACTGTTGTAAAAAGAAGACAATACAATTCTCCCAAATGATACTTCTCTGCTGAAACATGTTGGTGCCACATAGAATCAGAGTTTTTCACAGCTGTGCATCAGAGATGGGCAAAGAAGAAAACATTGTCATTGAGACAGGGGTCTTCGTCTGTAAATACAAAAACAGCTTGTAAATATTTTTATTCCTAGTCCAGCAATTCATGTAATGCAAACAGACGCTCAGCATGTTCTGCTACACTGTGTTGCAATATGGACCAGAGCATTTTGAGCAATGAGAGGCTTATCTCTTGGATTATTCGTTTTAATCGTGGCAATGGACTTGTAAAGCACCACTTTTCTATGTGGAGGTCTGTTCTTTGCCCTCGGCTTCTACCAGACAACCTCCCACCATATTTGTGATGTAAATCACTCCAAAAGTAAGACTAAGCCAGATACTGGCTTTTTTTATCCCCTGCAGACTTGTGCATGGGTATTAATGGAGGCAGTTTTAAAAAGAAGTGAAGCAGCGCACTGAAGCACTTTGCCCACGTGGACACTGAATGTCATCTTTACGTTGCTTACATTTCAAATGTCTTTGGGCAGTTTTACTGATCAGTTCTAAGGATTAGAAACGTTTGGTAAGCCTCTGGCTTACATGTGATGGTTAATGTTAAAAGGACTCTTCTCTGTGTCCTGATGAACGTTTGGAAAAGACATGTCTTTGATGCAGCATCTTCACACTCAACACTGGAATGCAGATCTTATCCCTGAGTGCCGCATCTTCTGGTAATGTGTGCGAAGATCCTGGTTTAGATATGTCACCTCTGTAAATCTTGTGTCACTTATTATTTCTAGGAGGTAGTAAAGTCAGCTCAGATATTTGCCATCAGCAATCCATGGATTCAGTAAAACTGCTTTGTTGCTGACCCATAAGAGTGTTCCCTGTGATCTAAAGCCTTTGTATAAATGAACAAGGAGTAAAAGGACCCTCACCTTTGTGTGCAGTTCCTTTCAGAAAGGGGAAGAAGTAGAGATGGAATAACCTTTTCTATTTGTTGTAGTGGGGATGATAATTTTATAAAACCAGCTAGGGGTGTTTAGCCTGGAGAAGAGAAGGCTCAGAGGTGACCTCATCACTGTCTAGAACTACCTGAAGGGAGGTTCTAGCCAGGTGGGTGTTGGTCTCTTCTCCCAGGCACTCAGCAATAGGACAAGGGGGCACGGGCTCAAGCTCTGCCAGGGGAAATTTAAGTTGGATATCAGAAAAAAATTCTTTCCAGAGAGAGTGCTCAGGCATTGGAATGGGCTGCCCAGAGAGGGGGTGGATTCCCCATCCCTGGAGGTTTTTAAACTGAGATTGGACGTGGCACTGAGGGCCATGATCTGGTAAAGGGACTGGAGTTGGACCAAGGGTTGGACTTGGTGATCTCAGAGGTCTTTTCCAACCCAATCAATTCTATGATAAACATTTATATTGTAATGCCAGTGTATTATTGCTGCTGGACTTGATCTTAAAGGTCTTTTCCGACCTAAATGACTCGATGGTTCTACTTATGCCTATCTTTGGACATTCATTTTTTGAGTTGGCATTTTTCTTGATTTGTCAAACAAGTCATTGTGTGGGGATAAATGCATACAGAAAATACCATATAAAGGATAAAAATGCACACATTTTTCACACAACCTTTTAATTTTTGATCTTGCATATATTTGCCAAGGAGCCTGTTTTTCTAGAATTAAGAAGTAAATTATATGCTGTAGTCAAAACTGATTTGAGTGAGTTAATACTCTAAGGATAAAACCCACAACACTGTGAATTTAGCTGCATTTGCCACACATTCAGCAGTAAAGCTGTTCTATAGATGTGATGACTATTTGAGATGTGCAATAAGTAAAGGGTGCGAGATTCATCTGCCTTAGACATTCATTTAAAAGTCAATCTATTTAGATTTAAAAACAAGCAGCTGCATCTGTTTATCCCTTTTCTGATATCAACACAAACAAGTGATTTAACATAGACTGGAAATGTGAAATGTAGGATCAAAAAATGTCTTTGACATCACATGGGTCAGGACTCTGCTGGGAATCTCTGCACTGTGAACCCACGTGCAGCAAGAAGATAATCTATTTTTGATTCCTCACACATTCAAATGGCTCAGTACGAGACTGAACAAGTGTGAAGAGAACAGACTTGGATCTGCAAGACCAAGAAATACAGAAGTTACTGGCACTCTGGATACACAGGCTGCATGAGTACACTTTGCCCAACTTCAAGGCTTCTCACTCTTGTGCTGAACAAAAGGACAAGCAAAAGATGTTGAGTGCCTTTTGGGGTGGGGTTTTTGTAGGGTGTGTGTTGTTCTCGAAGTTTTAATGAGATTTTGCAACAGACAGAAGTAGGCTTTTTTGTTTTACAAATAAAAATAAATTGAATGATTGCTTCAGTCTTCACTGTTTTCCACTGAGTGTCAGTGGGTGGTCTTAAGTGGCTTGGTAGGGAAATTCAGGCTTATGAAAAGTTACTTTACTCTTTTAGTCTGTTCCGCTGTGCACTCTGGAGCCTCCAGACAACTATTAAGCTCATAATTTAGTATTGCATTTGAAAAATCCAGGGTCAGTTGTGGTAAAGGAGTGTAACTTTTGTGGCTCTGTGGGCAATAACTTGAATTTGTGATGAAGTGGCACAGCTTTTAAGAGTAAGCAGCAGGTAAGAATTTGAATTATAGAAAATATATTTGAGGACTGAACTGTTTGACTCCTCTCCATACCAACTGCTGTTGCAAGTCTTTGTTCAATGTTCATACAAACGGGATAAAAAGGGTGAAGCACTGCAAGAGGAGCAGTTGTGCAGCTCATCAGAAAATGGAGTGCTAGGCAGATAGCAATGTTTTCACTTCAAAGTAGAATACTTTTCAGTCTCCAGTCAGACGGTTCATCACATGAAGAAGTTGTACCTGGGTTCGTGCTTCAGCTGTTGTTGAGGTCACTGATTAGTGTAGATGTAGAAACCTGAATGGTAAACCACCATAACAGATGCACTGCTGATGAGGATATTGCAATTAATTAGAGAAAATAATGTATAGTAATGATATAATTGTGTACTAGAGTTTAGCAGCAGCTATCAGAAAACAGGATTTGTAGATGTCTCTCCCCTCGTGGGCATTGTAAAAATAAAGTGATTCATATGCAAGACTGATGTTTCAGTAGAAAAGTTGCAGTAGTGCTATCAGGGAAGACTTGCTGGACACTGCAAGAATTCTTAGGCAAGCTCAAGAGTTCATGTAGGTTGCAAAGCTAAGGGATGAAGGCCCATCAAACTCTTGATTATGGAACACCCAGTTAATCCTAATAGTTCTGTTCCTCCAGCCTTATCAGCAGAGAAGCAAATCATCCTTGTCTCTTGATGGGCAGGAAGGAAAACATGCTGTCAGTGAAAAGAATTGTGGCCTGCCTTTCTGTTACCCTCCAACTCTTTAATGACTCGGAACTAAGTCAGTGGAGCAACAGGCTGCTCAGAGAGAGCTGTGTCTGAATTTAAGGAAAATCCCAGGCTTTGCTCATGTAGTTTCTCTGTCAGCCCCTCCTCTTTTTGCTGGACTTTGCAGCTCAGGAGATGAGCCTGCAGCTCTCCTAGTGCCAGCAGAGCTTCTGCCACAGCTTGTACTTTATCTGGAACATCTGAAGGATGGACCATAGTATGGATAATAAGTAATAATTCCAGGCTTTGCCTGTCTGCTCCATGCACACTTTCAAATACTTCTGCAGCAGTATTTGGATGGGCGCAAAGAGAGACAACGTGTTTTTAGTGACATAAATACAAGGAGCTTAACAGTTTTTGCAATTATTGCAGCTTTAAGTTTCAATTATTTATTTTCCATTTTTATCACTTTTCCAGAGGAAGGTGACAATTAAAATTAGAGCTGACAGTAAATCCTGCTCCATTCCAAGGTTGCAAAATTCCACTTTCCCACTCAGCTAGAGTGATGGGGTTTGATGGTGTGTAGTGTATCATGTCCTCCCTCTTTACTACTGCTGCAGGAGTGTGTCCTGAGCTTGGATCAGTCAGTTTTCTTACCTTACACTAAATGTTGCTTTGCTATTAGTTACAATTCTTACTTATGAGAACCTTCTTTTTATGGGATTAATTAACAGGAGTCATGCCTGCGTTGTTTATTGGTGCTAATTTCCTATTGGAAAGGCCTTATTTCCCTTGTTTGATTTTGGGGCTGCTTTCTGCCATCATGGCACACAAGCAGTTGGCAGTGCGACTCTGCCTTGCCCTCCCTCTGGCTCAGTCAGTACAGAAGCAACGTGTTTACTGCTTCATCCTGAAGTATTGGAAACTGTCTGCCTACGAGATGGAAGGAGGAGTGCACTGACTGCCCTACCAGCCTGCACCTCCTGAAGATTTATTTGAAGAAAGTGTCTGACATACCCGATCTTTACAGAGATTCTGTTGCAGTGGGTTTGCTTCTGTTCTGTAGGCAGATATTGAGGGTTTGCAGCTGTAGGACCAGGTTGCAGCAGACACCCCTGACTGCAGTGGGGACTGATGCAGGGCTGTCTGGACTTGTAGGGAGCGTGCTGAGTTGGGCACCAAGGGTGCAGGGGCACTAATGGGCAAACTCCCCGGCTGTAATTTTTTACTGAGTGCTGTATGCCACTTTCTGCACTCCTCTTTGCTTCTCTCCTTCTCACTCGGGTGCAGATGCTTTCTGACATGTGACCCCTTTTTATCTGATTAAACTACTTGATTTGTATTGCCAGTGTAGCCAGCAATGGGGCTGGTGAGACCCTGCCACGGCAGGGAACAGAGAGCAAAGAGCTTTTATCAATGCTCTCATTCCTTTGGGGACCACGAGAGGTGATTTTTCATGTGGCTTTTACAACAGGGAGCCCATTTTTGGGCCTTTGTTGTAACATGCAGAACTATCTCAAAACCAGCATTTTCATTAATTTTGTTGCATTTTCAGGACATGGCAAAGCTTAAATAACTGGAATGGTGGAATGTGGTTATTCCAACATAACACTGTTCTTTAATGAGGAGTCAGAAAGATAATTGTTATAATAGAGGCTACAATTATTATTAAGAGCCCACAGAAACCTCTTTGGTAACACTGTCAGCAGTTTGCTGCTGTTGCTGGATGAAAGCTTGGTGCAGACTGCGTAGTGAAAGAAAAATGGTAGGGGGTTACTTCTTATTTGTCATTAGATCCATCCAGCCGAAAAGCATTTTACCATTTTATTTCAGGTCTGGAAGTAAATGTAGCTGCAACAGATTTTATACCAGGGCCTTTGCTGGCATTAGAGGTTTGTGCAATATTTCCTTTTACATGTGTATGTACAGACTGTTTCATTGAACAGCATGATAAGAGGTTTGGAATCAAAATTTATAGTACAAATTAAATGCATTTTGGGAAGCTGACACTTGAAATGGAAATAGTGGAGGAAAATGAACATATTGAGCCACCCACTTAACTGCTTACTCATTCTGTTTCTTGACACGCTCAACTTCTGCTGGGTTTGCTACAGCACAAAGATGAGGAGAGATGATTCTTCACTTCCTTGTCCCTTGCACTGCTGTTGAGGCTTGGTGTGAGTATTGTTTCATGTCGATGATCTTGTAAGACTGCAGGGAAGGGTGGACATCAGAGAGTTACTCTCTGCCTTGTGTTCTCCAGTCAAGCATAGGTATCAGCTGTGTAACATGAATCGCTGTGGAGTTCTTTAACTCTCTGGCTATATGTGCAAAAATTTTTTTTCCATAGAAACAGATTCCAGAAAGCAAAGACAAATGCTCCAGGGTCTGATTTTTACAAGCTTTCTACAAGTGACTGCCCTGCCTCAGTCCACTTCTGGGGGAAAAGACAACTTGCAAGAACAGCACCATATGCTTTTGACATTTAGACTACAATTTGAAGTGAGCTTAACTAGTACATGACTCCCCATCTAATAGTACATGACACACAAAATGCTCTTTCAAAGAGGCTTTGAGTGAGGTCGCAAAGTCAGGCACTCAAAGTCTAGGTGCTTGTGTGCAATTATGTCCTTGAAACTTTTTCCTGACCTCTCTTCAAACGTTGTCAAGGCAACTTATTTTTCCCCAGCTTTCATGCTGAATTATTTTGATATTTTAAAATTTTTTTAGTCTTTAAAGGCATGCACCTGATATGCAAAATTTCAGCTCAAAAGAGTTGAAAGCTGGCAAGTGTAAAAACAACTGAAAAAAGGCAAGCTCTGGCTAATGAGTAAAATTAGCAATAGATGCCTTGGCTTCACTGTGCATGACTTCTGAACATACAGTTCAAAGAGAGCTAAAAACATTTTCTCAACGCTGTTTAGTCAGTTTACCTAACAGCAGTCTAATCTGCTGAAAAAATCTTGATGACAATCACAGGAAAGTCAGCGTCCATTTTTCTCTTTCAGTTTGCTCACAGCCTGTGTAGGTCACACCAATGCCCTTGTGTTCTCACTTTTGTGAGAAATGGGTTTCAGTTAACATCATAAAGCTTTTACATGGTGAAAAGAAAATGAAATAAAAAGCATCTAAACTCAACTGCAAAAAGCCCCTCCCATCATCTCAGCATTAGTGGAATATTTGTGGCTCCATTCGATCCTGTCTCAGAAAACTTCTGTTTTCTGTGGAAGTTTTAGGGGTGAGTGGGGTAGTAATTTTGCTCACATACACAATAATTTTGGTATTTGATTCCTATTCCGTAGGCAGCAACCTGGACACAAGTTTCAGTTGTGAAAAAAGCAAAGCAAGCATGCTATTGAGTAAAGTCATCTTGGTCTTCCAGACCTTTTCTGGGAGCTGTGGCTCTGTCAGCAATAGGCTGTGGTTTACTGGAGCAAATGAATGTAGTTGCTCAGAGGCATCACCAGGGTCAGCTGGGAGGCTCTGGGGGCAGTGGACTTGGAGTCAGATGATGTGTAGGCAGAGCTGGGTGCTTTGTCCACAGCAGAGAATGTTACCCCATAAAGGGAGCTGTTTTCCTTTTAAGGATAGAGCTGTTTCTTTTTTAATAGTTTGGGAGAAAAAAATTACTTCTCTATGGTACCTTGTCACTACCCACTCAGCAGGCAGTGGTTTTTTCACAAGCACGTATTGTTTCGGTGAAATAGACATACTGTGAAGTTCTTACAGAATTTCCATAATCTATAGCAAAGATAACTAACACAGAGACCATACATCTTCTTAGCACCAGTGCCTTTCTACAGATACAAGCAATTGGATTAAGAAATGAGGGAGAATGCACTGACTTCTTCCTCTCAAAGCTCTCATGGTTTGGTTAAAACACCCTGACAACTGGTCAATATTTTTGCACATAGATGGATGTACTTAGTTTGTTGCACTTCTGTGAAACAACAGCCTCTTCTGGGTGCATTTGTCTTAGAATTTCAGTGCAGAGCAGGAGGGAGTGTGCTGGATTGTTCTCTGTTCCTGAGCCTTGGCTCTACTGCAGAAGGGTTTGGGGGGGACACGCTCAGGCTCTGGGGAGGAGAGGGGTGCACGAGGATGCTCTGCTGCTCCCTAGTGAGTGCCCACCCTGGGGGCAGGTTAGAGCCAGTCCCAGCAAAGCCCTTGCTGTGTCTATGTGAGGGGGGTGGGAGAAGGAGGAGTTGTTCAAGGCTGCAATGCCAACAATTTTGGCCTTCCAGTTGGGCCGTGCTGTTCTGCTGGTGTTCAGACAGCTTGTGTTTGTGTGTTGGAAACGTTTAAAAGATGGGCAGAACTAAGTAGTGTACACTAAGTAGTGTATACTTGTGTACTATAATACATACAGCAAAATCTTCAGATGGTGTTTGTGGTAGAGTTTGGACCCATGTGCCTGATTATCTGCAAGAAGCTGTTTTTATTTTTCAGCATAGATACTCTGTAATAATCACTGGCACTTAAAAAATTAAATCTTGCTTTGCACTGGTAATAAAAATCTGAGGTAATTTTTCTGAAGTGCTGCTGAACAGCCCATTTTTCAGACTTAGTCATTTGAGTGTAATTTCTTCTTCAATTATGTCGAAGTTTTATGAAGTAGCTGTTATGCAAAGTTTTGTTTTAAAATGGTGTTTATTAATAGATTTGCTTGCTCTCTTTGGCTTAATTCAACTAATTAGACACTTATTAGGCTGCTGACATAAAAAAACCAAAACTATCTTGGAGTGCAGTATTGCTTGAAGAGATCTTGGGCAAGCCATGCATGCAAAGTTCAGGGCAGGGACTTCAGTGCTTTGCAGGATGTAGCTGTTGTGTGGTGGTGTCTTGAAAAGAAGCAACACCATGAAAGCCAAAATATCAGTCAGTAGGGAAAGGATAACCAAGTGTTCAACTCTTCTGGTCTGGGACTTGATCCCTGGGTTATCCTGGAGTGTCACCAAAATTTGAGCAATTGGGTGAGTTTAATGTGACTACAAGCACCTACACATCAAAAGTTTAATCTTGTTTAGTGTCATCACATCTGGAGCTCTGGGGAAATACGTGCCACCACCTCCTCTGCTGAGATATAATAGGATTTTGCACAGTCAGTTGTGTCAATATTGAGCTGTCTTGCTGAAACTGAGGCCATGCAGCTGGGAATGCCGAAGCAGCTGCTGAGACAGCATTTCTGCTGTTCATCCCACTCCTGAGCTGTGCCCTGCAAGGCAGCTGGGAGCACCAGGAGCCTTCCTTTTGGCAGGGTGTAGCTCTGCCCAGGCCTATGAGCCATGAGACAGAAAGGGCTGTAGGGTATCACAGTGTTGCCTTGGCTGGATTTGTCCCTTTTCCCCATGCCTTTTCTTTCCATGTTGGGGGGGGGGAAATTACAGTTCCACTCTTCTGCTGCTCTTTTTCTGAAACCTGGTTGTGTTCCCACCTCCACTATGCTGCTCCATGACTGAGACTGTTCCCACCTCCACTATCATGAGTGCCATGATCTGGTAAACGGACTGGAGTTGGACCAAGGGTTGAACTTGGTGATCTCGGAGGTCTTTTCCAACCCAGTCGATTCTATGACTCTATGATTCTATGATGCTGCTCCATGTCCAGACTGTTTCTTGAGTAGTGAGGAGTTAACTGATGAGGAGGTGGATGTGGTGGCTGTATAAGGAATAAATTTGCAATGTCAGGAAGCTGTTAACTCCTGCCTATACCTTGAGTCAATTTTCCAAAGGAGGAGGAAAGAGATAGATTGTGAAGTGAGCAAAACTGTCCCAAAATTTTAAGAGAACTTGTGCGTGTAAGGGGAGAAGACAGCTACCTGCTGTGATGCAGATATCAGCTAGTCTATCATGTACTTTTATTTGTTCTACAATGCTTCACAATCACAGTAGAATTTAAAGTAAATTGTGTTCTAGAGGGTTAAGTGCTAATGTGGCATAAAGCCCATTTTTCTGTTATTTGTATTGTACACACGGGCAAGAAAGCTACTTACTCAAGTCCTTTCTCAGTGTCCTTGATGGAAAAAAACCCCTTCAAAAGAATATTCTTTAAAAGAATATTTTTATTATTCTTGGCCTGGGCTTGTCTTACAATTTTCTTATCCTTTAAAAGTGCTGGGATAGACTCAAAAGATACAGAGCAATATATTGTCAGGGTTTCTTTCCTAATACTAGACATAAAAATGAACAACAACAACAAAAAAGAGGCAAAACATCTAAGTAATTTTCTCTGATTTTTGTGGGTTTTCTTGCAATCACTTTATCTAATTTGAAAGTATTTTTTCTGCCTGCAAGCTGTGTGAAAAAGAGATATGCAGCAAAGGAAATTAATAAATGCTCCTCAGGGGAGTAGTTCTGGCTATGAATAAACTGTTTTAAAATGTAAACAAACTGAAAATTCAGGATTCCTACCTGCCTAATCATTCTTTGATGGGAAAATTGGTTGAAAACCTGTGTAATAGCAATGAGAGCTTTCCCAAAAAAGGCAGGAATTTAAAGCTAATAGAGCATTGTCTCCTATCAGTGCTGCACTAGCATCGTGTCTCTTACTTTGGATATTGTAAGGGTGGTAGGATGCACATAGATCTGGGAGAATTTATTTGGGAAGTGCAGCTGCTTTTCTCTGTGAACAGTGAAGTTCAACTCTTCCTACCTGACAGCATTTTCTTTCTCATAAGTGTCCATAAGGATTTGGTTGGGCTTAGTAAGGCTGGGCATACACCAGGAGTCTGAACTGTTGTTTAGTCAGACTTCAGAAAATTTCCCCTCCCCCTTATTTGTTTTGTATTTTGGTGTTTTCCTTTTTCAGGGTAGAAAGAGACCCTTCATTGTGCTGAATAGAGGGAGAAATCTTTGCTTCTCACAGTAATGTAGAGTTTGTGGATGGACTACCAGAGCTCTGTGCAAATGTGTTCCTCTTCCCAGTGCCAGCTCTGACAGCTTTCAGGACCTGGTGAGAATCTCCTGACAGAGCAGCACACATGCTGTGATTTGATTTTTAGATCCTTCCTGCCTACAGAGACCAGAGTATTAGTATTTTGTTTGTCTGCAGTCTGTCAGAGTGTGTATATCAAAGTATAATGGTTTAGGACTGCCTCCAAACCTGAGTGCAATAACTATTCTAAATATTTATTGTGGCTCTCCTCAGGATCATCTGAGGTAAGACCATGTTTAAACCCAGTCATAGATCCATAGAAAACATTTCCAGCTTTATGTTTATTAAATCTGTTCCCTACAATTGTATTTTTTATCTTCCTTGAGTGCAGCAAACATAGCAAAGATGCAGTGACCAAATGACTGAAATTTAGGGGAGTACCTTGGAGTCACTGGGGCCTTGGAAACTTAGGCAGATGTGAGATTGTGGCTTCTTCTGTGCTTCTGCCTGCCTGTGTGCCCCAGGCTTCACATTGGCTCTAGCACAAAGATGCACCTTAGTGTGGAAATGCTCTGTCTGGGCTGATGGTGGGAGCACCACATGAAGATGCACAACATGGTCCTGATGTGCCCCATGCAGACCTGTATGTTCATGGCAGAGCTGTTTACTGAAAACAGCTCCTGAAGGAACTCTTAAGATCAAGTCTTGTAAAGAAGCATTGTCTGCAGCAGTCGTGTACACATATTCCTAAGGAACAAAGTAATCACTGTGTACCTTATCAGCTGCTGCTTGTTTCTCCAATTTAGCTTGAACTGTGAAGGACAAAGAAAGCTTTTTACCTTTTGGGTTTTGTTTTGTTTACCTTTTTAATTTCGTCTTGGGTAGAGAAAATAGGGCTTGTTAACACTTGTTGTTTCATTAAAAGCTACGGATAAGAAAGAAATAGCGTGGCACTGTCACCTCTGCAGTCCTTGCAGTCCTTCATCCTGTGCACACAAAGGACAGTGTTCCAACCTTTCTTGCTCTGTGGATTACTATGCAGTCAGCAGGCACTGCCCCAGACCGTTCCTGGTGGTGAGGGAGATGAATGGAAAACTGAGAATCCTTTTGTGGTGTGTTGTTTGCTTCTGGAAATTGAGGGACTGTTTGAGTACTGTGTGCTTCCTGATGACTTCTGCCCCTCCTCCCCCCAGGATTTAAAATATTTAACTTGCTAAAAGACTTTGGTTTCAAATCTCCTAAGTGGGAAAGCTCTGATTGTTGGCAAGTTCAAGTGTAAAATTGGTTGTAAGTACTTGTGGGGGAACAGTGCAACGGAGCTGAACAGTACACTGAAAATGAGATTACTCTGAATCAAGACACGTTTGTTAATTAATGTTCACTGCTGGTTTCCAGGAGCACAGCTCCTAAACACTACATCCAAAGTCCATTTAAGTCTATCAGCAAAATCTTACTGGAATTAATTTGGGCTGGATTTTGAATTAATTCAATCTTACAAGGTGCTTTACCTTAAATTTCTATGTTGAGGTGGAGATCACTCTCCCCTGGATGTTTCATGAACATGTTTATATAGTGGTTTTATATGGCCACAGTGAATCAGATTCAGATATGTATCTTAACCACTAATTAATATAAGCTGTGGTAGTCTATAATTAAACAATTTTGAAATCACAGGAAGGAACAGATAAATGCGGATTCTTTTCTTTGCATTTATATGTATTTAAAATAACTTTATTTGAAGTTTTTTAAAAGAAGAATGAAAAGCGGTGTTTAGAGAAAGCCTAAAGTAAAATTAATATTGCTGCTTAAGTCTTGCTTTTGCCTGGTCAGAATTGCTGGATGCTCAGATTAATTTTATTTATTGTCTAAGCTTTGTCTGACACCTCTTTAGAGGTGAGGGTTAATCTCCTGAAAAATTACTCTGTTCTGTATTGTATACTGTTAAATCTTACAGAACGAGTGTGAATTGTTGGTTATATCCCATCATTCCTGTTACACTAATTTAAGAAAAGCAGCACTTGAGGTTTGTAGTGGAGCTGTTTGACACTGTGCCCCACCATCGTGTTATGTAGTTTCGCGGCATTTTTCTGTGTACCAGAGCTCTGCTGGCAGTGCTCTCTTGCGTTACTGGGAACTTGTACCAGAACTGTTCAGCATCTTCCTTTACAGTTCTCTACACAGTGCACCCTCTCTGGCTCTTCTGCCACCTGTATGAGTTGGAAGAACATGCTGGCTATTTCTCTCCCTTACTATTTCCATTTAATTTCTGGTTTTGTGAGAGCCAGGAAAGAAGTGCTGCTGCCTTATGGAGCCTCTGAGCAGCCCCAGTCCTTGGCCTGGCCTGGGGGATGCAGGGCAGGGTCCTCAGTGCTGCTCTGGGGCTATGGAACCAGCACGGTCATCGTTCCTGTTTGCTCAGGGGTCAGGTCTCAGACTTGGGAGGTCTTGCATATGAGGCATGTTGCCATCTGTGTTTTTTTCTTTGAAACTCTCTTAAAGAGTGGTGTATGGATGTATTTTTCTTTTTCTCCTTTAGGCATATAGCTTTTCCTACACTAAAAGGTCATCAGTGTGGTGGTGAAGTCAGCCCCAGGAAAGGAGGACCGGGCAGGTTTGAGCCTGCCCAGGCAGTGATACCATGGCTTACCATGTGCATGCATTGGAACACTCTCCTTCGTGGTCACACTGGCCACACAGAATGCTTTCTCTGAGCCTTCTGTTTATCCAGCACACAGGAGGGGCCCTTTGCCTGCTGATCAGCTCCTTGTTTTTGTCACTCTTGGCATCTGTGCTCCAAGCTGTATTTCCTACATGCTGTTGAAGCAATGCATTCAGGACAGGATTATTAACTAACTCATGAGCTTTCCCTTGGTTCTCATTAGTAAAATAGCTTAGTGTTGCTCAGGCAATAATTACTGTGCCTTCCACACCTGCAAACTGAGGGCATATCTTTAATTTTATAGACATAGTAATTGAGACCTGGAGAAAATGGTGTTCCTTAGAATGCCTGATTTAAAAGGACGTTGTTTTGAAGAGTCCTTAGTATTACCTGTCTGTAGGAATGGATCAAAGAAAAGGTCATAATGTTTTTCTGACCCATGAAGACAAGGAAGAAGAGCTGGGCTTTTCCCCCTCCTGTATCACTTGTGTAAACTGCAGACCTGGCTGATTTGAAATTGAGCTGGTGAAAGACAACATTTAATTTACACAAGGTCACATAGTGGAGACTGTTAAGTAACCATAAAACTAATCAGTCTCATCAACAATTAAGTCTTTGCTTTATCAAGAAGATGCCTGTTCTTTCTCTGCTGTTTGCTGTGAGCTGGCAATGTTCTGCATGCTCACTTGTGGGGTGGCAGATGGTTGCCACCTCCTCCACACCAACTACAGTCCTCGAGGCAATGAAGTCTAACAGGTGGCATCAGGATGCTTCCCCCCTTTCCTTTGAACATTGTTTGCTGGAGCTCCTGGGACTTTGTGGGCATGTGGCACCAAGCGAGGCTGGTGTGAAAGCCCACAGTGTGGGGGTAGGTGCCCAGGGCACCTCTCAGGCAGCCTGAGAGTCCCTGAGTGGGATGCAGGATGGCACCATAGCCTAGTATTCCTCTCAACTGCATTTTTAGGGAAATTGTGTTGCTGTCTTGCTTCATGTGATCTTGCACTAACTTTTCAGTTCAGTCAACCAATCATAGCATTTTTGAATTATTTTCCTGGAACTTAAAGGGTAATATTACATTTGACTGTAGGTTTTTTCCTTATAAAGCTGGTTTGGGCTTTTTAAAAGAGTCTGAGGTCTTGGTGGGGGTAGCGTGTCTCAGTCCAGCTTTGTGTCTGTGACAGTGTGAAATGAAGTATTTGCATATTGATATTAGGCATTTGGATTTACAATTGCTTTGGGTTTGTTGTTTTTTTTTTTTCTGCCACAAGAATGTAAAGGGCTTTAGTATCAGGAGAGTGATGGCCAAAGTGTTTGGCTGATCTGGTTGTGAATGCTTTCTGACTACAGTATAATGCACATCCAGTACAGAAACATCAGTCGTGGTTCTCAGTGAGCCATGTTGTGAAGGCCAGTGGAAATGGCATGACTATATTAGCATGAGTCCTTGTGAGTAGACTGAGATGTGTGTGTCAGTAATACAAAGTCTTGCAAGATGGAAATCCAGAGACAAATTGACTTGTAAGGAAGAGCATGAATGAATGCATATCACACTCTCTAAACAATTTTCAGAGGGAAAAATGCAAGATGCGTTTGGTTTATAATCTACAGAGAAGACAGTTGTCAGTGAAGACCTTGATAATGCCTCGCTAGTGTAATAGGAAAACTATGTATTCATCATCTAGAAACTCAATGCCTACAATCTACAATAAATGAAGCTTTTGCTCACTTAAGGGACTACTAAGGCTGTGACAAACTGGCAATTAATGTCATTAATGATTAATGTTTGATTGTGTTAGAAGCTGTATTTAGTGATTAATAGCAACATCAGTGTATATTTATAAAAGAAGTTCATAGCTGTAGAACAATTTACTGGCTGAGGAGAAAATTGGTTGCTTCCTCTTAAATACCAAGTTATTGCTACTTCAGTCAGAGTGTATTTGTAAGTAGAGGCAGCATTTCTTACTTGTAGAATCAATGTAACTTTGAGATACTGTCATAAAGGCACAAAATCAAAACTAGATAAATAGCTTTCACTTTCTCTCTCCAAGACAGCTTGGAATTTTTGTATTGTCTCTTTCAATATCTGTAAGCAAATTCAGTTTTGTACTAATGTTTTTCTTATCCTTATCATGGCTTAATGAAAAGGAGCATTCAAAAAGTTCAGTGAGAGGGAAAACTGCCTGTAGGTCTCACTCCCAAGTCCTTTGCTGATCTGTAGTGAAGAAAAACACTTTGATCTGTGCTTTCTTGGCCCATGCAACTGCACCTTGGTTTCTTTCATGTAGCTTAAACCCAGATTTTCTGCTTCATTATTTTGAGTGTGCAACGCAAAATGAATGAAATCATACGTGTTTTGAGCTGATTTTCTAAAGTTGTTATTTCAGTAATCAAAATTGGATTGGTGTCCAAGGAACCCTGAGTTTTTCTTAAATGAATTTACCTAAGAAGCACAACTCTGTGCAAGAAAAGGAGGTACCTTGATGAATACCTTGAATGTTTGTTAGCTTTTCAATACATACTCTTATCCCAGGCAATGTAAGTGTCTTCAGGAGTTTCTCCCTGGTTTATTACAGGCACTCTGAAAACTAGACAGAGATATCACCTTTTTGTTATTTAGGTTTAAGAGTTTGAGCAAGATTTAACCATCTTTTAAGACTGGAGTATTATGGTAGGTTTGAGACTCCTGTGGGAGCTGCAGTAGTTACAGAGCCTGTCCTTGGTTGTAATTATTCTTCTGAGGTTTGTAAGGCAGCCCAGCAGTTCTCTGCGTTGTTCCCTCTTGCTGGAAGTTGCATTGTAGCAGTGCTGGTGCAAAGGGACAGGTGATGTATTTTCTCTAAATTTCTTGGATGTAGTTTTTGCATCTGGCATGTTTCTTCAGGAGCAGCTTCCCAGAGGAGGCTTTTAGGCTCAGTGTGAGCTGATGCATGGGAAGCACAACACGTTTATCATTTATCATGGGCTCTTCCAATAAGTTCAGGTCACCTTGGGTAAGTTGCTTAATAACTTCTTGCTTTTGTTTCCTCTCCCGCTCTTTGCCCTTGTTTGTTAGTTGGGGTGGTATCTTTTACTGAGCACAGTGGAAAGCTCATGTTAGGTTGGTCATCCAAGTATTACTGTGACGCAAATGAGCATTGACCGTGAAAGTTCTTTGGTTTCTACTGCTACTTTTTAAACTACTGATCTTACTCTTCTTGGGCTTTTCTCTTTATTTTGGATCAGAAGCATCTACTTTATACTTCCAGCTGTTGATCAAACTGGCAGGATGGGGGAAGGAAAAAGAAGAAGTGGGGTTGGGCTAGTCTGATCAATACTCAAAAATTATTTTACTGAAATAAAGGGAAGCTGAATTTTTCATTTTGGGTCAAATGCAGTGTTTCTGACGTGTCAATGTAATTTATTCTGGTGTATGTGAAGCTAATTGTGTTGGCATTTTCAAAAATGTGTTGGTTTCCCCTTACAAGGGGAAGTGAAGTTTGCAAATCAGAGCCAGGAGCTAAAATTCCTCTTTGTCCAAGCTTTTGAAGTAGGGGCACCTGCAGGGTTTTCATTGCTGTTGGAGGGGCTGTGCTCCCAGCACTCAAATGGCAAACCACTGAGCAACCACCATCCTTCATCTGGTTCAGACCAGGAATTGAAATCAGCATTCCCATGATTTCTCACATGGGGCAAGAGCATTGCAAACAGGATCATGTAGATGCTCCATAGCGAGAGAGGGACCAGGGTTGGAGGGTAAAAGGGAACAGTGGTTTGCAGATCTGACTTCAATTTGGAAGTGGGCTGGTGCTTATTACATGAGCTTGAAAAATTCATGTTATGGAAATGTTTGTAGTTTATTCTGGAACTGCTGAAATAACCTTGACAGATTTTTGCCTTTGCATACTGTTTTGCTGAACCTGAACCAAATAAGCCAAACAGTTTGCAAACATTTTTTCTTTTCTTGGGGCCAAAGCAAAATTTACGCACACATATGCACACATACACACACGTGTGTGTGTGTGTATACATATATATACACACACACCTGTTGTTTTGGTCACTCTGTAGTACCAGTTTTCACAAAATGAACTGTCTAAAACAAAAGTTGAAAGTTATTAAGTCTGGTTCTAATCTTGTTGAGAAGTGCCAACTTTCTTTTCTATGCATTTTATAAATTAATTCAGTGGTGGCATGAATTACAAACGTCTGTCTGTCAACATAAAACTTTGTGATAATATAAAAAACTTTTTCATCTCCATTTCACTTCCTTGGTTGTGGTACACACACCACAGTAGTCACTGAATAGTAACTGTAGTGAGCTGATTATCATTCACAAAGTAGTTGAGACTGAAGAGGTAGAAATAGGGAGTGGGAATGACATTTATAGCGTTGGCTGTGAAATAGTCATGGAAATCCACTTCCCCATAATTATTAATTTGACACTGGTTTAGGATTTAATAAGTGGAATTGCTCAAGATGATAAAGACGCTTTATTACATCCAGATAGCCTTAGGAAATACTTCTGTCTGCCATTTAAAAAAAAAGGTATGAAAAAAGATATGAAAAGGTTTTAAGTTATGAAAAGTAAAAGAAGGTGGAATGTGAAGATAATTAGTGTTTAGGGCATAAAAAGTAGGGCCAAATTTTTCTTCTACATTAACATAAATGGATTCAAAGCCTATTCTGAATGAAAAGGGAATACACTTTGATTTCTTTCCAGACTTGTCAAATGTTTTCAAGGCACCTTTGCTCTGAGTTTAAAAATATCCATGTGCAAAGTACAGGCTTTGTTTCACTGTAGCACACAGAAAATGCTTTAACTGAGAAACCAAAATAACTCAGAGATGACCTTTTGCTTCAAGACCTGACTGCTTTAAAGTCAAGTTACAGAATCATAGAATCCTTTAGACTGGAAAAGGTCATTGAGTCCAACCTTTACCCAGCACTGCCAAGCCCACGACTAAACCATGTCCCTTAGTGCTACGTCTGTACAACTTTTAAATGCCTTCAGGCTTAGTGACTCTGCCACTTCCTTGGGCAGCCTGTTCAGTGCTTTACAACCCTTTTGGTGAAAAAATGTTTCCTAATATCTAATCTGAAGCACCTCTGACACAGCTTATCCTATCACTTGTTACTTGGGAGAACATTCCTTGCTAAGAGGACCTGCAGATTTCCTGAAGTGAGCTTCCTGCAAGAGGGATATTTTCAGAGAGAGGAAGGGTTCCAGAAGGGTTCTTCATTCTTTGTACCCTTTTGTTGCTTTTTCTCGACGCATTATTTTATGGTATTCTCCAGGTCGTAGGTTTGTTGTCATAGTGATGATACTCATCTTTGTGAAATAATAAAATGATTTAATTTTTGACAGCAGGAAGAGAAAGTAGATCAAGTTGTTGATATGCAATATCATAAGCATTCTTCTTGGCAGGAAACTTGTACAGATGATAAGTCTCCTAACAAAAACCAGACTTATCTTCATGGGGAGATTTTAATCAAGTTTTAGCTTAAAAAAGGTTAAGACTGTTTCAAGCTGTTGTTTACTTTTCTGTTCTACAGCCATGACTACTTTTTTTTAAGGCACATAGTACTGCATGTCCTTTAAAAAGATCAGCCAAAAAACCCCCAAACCAACCCAAAGACCTAAAAATGGGAAGTTAAAACGTTCCTGCAGTGTTCCTTGGTAACTATTTTGGTTTGACGTTTTAATTATAGCCCAAAGGCCTCAACATCACTTTAAACCTGGTATTTATATATAGCAAAGATTTGCCTTTGGGTTTGTAGTCCAAGAGAACAGACAAAACAGGTGTTTGGAGCAAGGGTGGGGGACTTCAGCGGAACCCACACACTCAGTGCTGTCAGTACGGACTTGTATCATAACCTCCTACTGGTGCAAGGTGCAGCTGATCCTGTTGTCACAACTAAGTGGTTTAAACTTGTTTCCATGTGATTAGTTTGTTCACTGCACAAGGCAGGCAGAGCTGGCTCAACCAGGAGAAAAGTTTGTCTGAAAACTCACTGCTTATTGTGCTCTAGTTGTATAGATTGTTTTTTTGCCTGGACTTTAACCTCTTGGGTTCAATTTCTTCTTTCTGGGCCAAAGACATTTAAGAGGTTTTATTGCAGGTCTCAGCTAAAATAGCTCAGTGTTGTGGGAATGTGCAAGAGAGGTAACAGCTGCAGATTGCTCCACGAGAAAGATTCTTCCAGCTATCCCTAGGACACGTCCAGTACAGTGGGAATGCCTGGAGGGGTATTCTACACAGACAGTAATTTTTAGCTTGTGAAGTTATAATCACTTTTGACTTCCGGTATAGAACAGCTGGAAAAAGTTGATTTTCTTCAAAACCCTGGGGGAGGTTCCTCTAAAAAGGTAAGAAATGCAATGATAGGAACTTCACTGTGAAATTGTAGTTAAAGGCAGACCATTTATATGCTATTGAAGGCAGCCCCTGAGTTAGTTCTGAACACTCTCCCTACTTATTTTACCTTGAAATAAAATTAATGTGGCTCATTTACACAAACATGACCTTGCAGGAGAACATACCTTTGTTGTCAATGAGGAGCAGTGGTCAGTTCCTTCACCACAGAGCCCTGGGGTGATTTTCTGCAGCACCCAGGTCATGGCAGTGACCTCTCCCTGAAAGCATTTAACCACTGAGTGCCAGTTGCTGTCTTGCCCCTTTACTCCTGAGGGTAGTATTGACTGTTACTAATGTGGGAGAAGAAATTAGATGGTTTTCATTTTATTATGATTTTTTTTTCATTTAAAGGAGGAAAAAAGAAGTTTTAGAATTAGCTGAGTTGTAGTTTGAGGGAAAACATGAGCCTCTTGCACGCTCCTCTCAGCTGTGAAACACAGTTATATTGTACCCTGTACATCTCCTGGCTGTGAGAGCTAGTGATCTCTGAAAACACTGGGAAGCAACAGTTAATAATAGGATCAGAAATTCCAGCAATGCTTAGTTTGGTCCTTGACTGATTGTTACAAAAAGCATCTTTATAGACATTTGAAAAGTCTGTACTCCCGAAAGTAGTTTGTTGCTTCCTTTATCACATGCTTTGTATGAATGCTGAACTTGATGCGTTTTTGGTTAGCATGTTGGGTTTTTTCTGGTTTTGCTGCCCCTTCTACCTCCACTGAAATCTGGATTCAGATATATTTGCATTTACCTGTTCAAGTAACATACTTCTCTCAACATCATCTTAGCATGAAAATGAGAGTAGAAGCTATTTAGAGGTGGATGTGGATAAATTATAGTGCAACAGGTAGACAGTTCCTTGTTTGGGTAAGGTATAAAAAGGTATAAAAATAGCCATAACTGCTTGTTCTTTTGGTTTATTACACTGTTAAATGATTTCATGATCCACTTAAGATATGCATGACTGAATTATTTACAAGAGGAAAACCCTAGGGACAACATGGCTCAGAAGTGGGCCTTTTATCTCTGGGTTGAAAGTTCAGACTCAACCCAGTCTGGGAACTGGATAGTCAGTGCTGTCAGGTGGCTGAAGGTTATACTTAGAGCAGGGCTTTCAGGCACCAAAGGGAGAGCTGATGATGTTTGGGGCACTGACCACTTGGCTTTTCTTTCTGTTTGGGGTGTATGTATGGCCAGACTTTGTGAACGCAGATTTGGGCAGGGCTCTCCCCACGTGCCCTTCCAGCCTGCGCAGTGGATGTTTTAGGTGAGGCACAGCGTGCGCAGAACTGGCCCCACCGTTTAAGTCCTGAGGTCCATTTGCAATGGCCAAGTGAGCTTGGACAGTGACAGGGAAGTCCTCGGGACTGTCACAGCACCCGGTACTAACTGGGGCTGACCCTGCTGGGCATCCGAGATCTGACGGGATGGGATGGCAGGGAGGCTTTAACTGCCAGGGGATGGTCCCACTGAGACTCGAACTCAGGTGCTTGGGATTCAGAGTCCAGAGTGCTCTCCTTTACACCATGGGACCGCCCCATTTGGTGTGTATTGCCTTGGAAGTGAGACTGGGGCAGTATTTTGAACATTTCCAACTGGTGGAATTGTCCTAGTGTGACTTGGTTATCAGTCCAGGCAGAGCCCAGCAGCTGGAGGAGAAAGAGAGACACTAACTCTGCTCACATACACCCAATCCTTGTGTTGATTAAGTACCAAAATGGTGTTTTAACTATAACTGAAGGTGGGTTTTACCTTCCCAGTTATACTCCTCTACTTTCTAGCCTGCAGATTAATTTTAAGTTTTTAAAAGTGTTTATCAAGTAAAGTCTGATTAGGAAACCTCTTCAGGTAAATTGGCTGAGTGTCCATGAGTGATGCTTTTTGTTTTCCCCCAGATTAAGCATTTTTTTCTGTTTGTGTGTGTGTGTGTGTGTGTGGTAGTCACACTCACACTTCTTTTTTTTGTACCAGCTTGATATCAATCTTTGAGGAGGCAAAGAATGTATTAAGAGGTGGCAGAAAATAACTGTTAGTATTAATATTCTGCTTAATAGTTAAAATGAACAGGAGAGCCAGATGAAGTAGTTGGTTTTTTTTCCATTTATGACAGGATAAAACTTTGAGTAGTAGAAAAGACTACACCATTCAGACCTTAAACACTGATCAGGAAAAGGCCTTGCTATTACTCAGAATGACTTGCCATCTGCTGGATTTTCATCTCTAAGTATTTGTGTAAGACAGCCATCAAGAATTTGGCAATACACTTGTGATCACAGAATTTTGCATATTTTTCCCCTTGCTAATTAGCTCCTTTAAATTAAAACTGAATTAAAATAAAGCTGGGGTACTAGTCCAATAATATCCTGTGCCACTTCACTACCAGGTTGAAATGTAGTAATAAATTAAATTCTTTGGATTTTATAGCGTATACAACAAATACTGGTTTCCATTCATACGTACTTTATGAATGTGATGCTCTGGGTGTTAATGAGTTCATGTTACTGTACATATTGTTAAAACCAAGTATGCTTGGATTTCCTATGCTGGGAAAAGTATGCTTGGATTTCCTGTGCTTTAAAAGTAAGACCCAAAAATCAATGATTTAGTAAAAAAAAAAAAAGACAAATGCATTATAATTATCTTTAAATTAAACTTTAAAAATGTAAACTCCCAGATTAAGATGGAAGGTATTCTCCTCATTTTTCTTGTTCTGCTTTTATTGGAAATAGATAAGACTGTTGACTAAAACATTTGCTCAGCTCCAAAACCCCAACCAAACACCCCAAAATGAACAAACCCCCCAGCATGTTCCTGGAGGCTACTGCTGTTGGTAGGTGGAGAGCAGAGAAAAGGAAAGCAGCTGGTAACACATCTTCAATGACCCGTATCTTGAACATGAAAGGAAAATGTTAGCATTGACATTTTGTGCTTTTTTAAACCAGATTAGTGGGGAAGAAAAATGTGACTGGAACCATACACACAGTTTGTAGGCTTGGATGCTTTAAACTTGCACGTACCTGTTCAAATGACTGAGAATGAAGAAGGCAGGGATTTACACAGACCAAAAGGTCTGTTAAGTAGAAAAGCTCTGGGTTTCTGTATTGTAGAGCTGAAAAATGATAGTGTTGAGATAAAAGGAGTTTACCTACTGCTGGTTTTGCAGTGACAGGTTTATTGATTTTTCACAGACATCAGGTAAGTGTTCACTTGCTTTTGAATTTATTGCCATGCTGATGAGCAGAAAGGGCCTTTGTGTCCCAGTGCAGAGCCCAGGCAAGCTGAGTGCCTGGCAGTGCTGGGCTCATCAGCAACCTCCCCCAGCCTGATCCAAAGCCCGAGTTTGCAAAGTACAGCAATGGTCCTGGGCCATCAGCATCCCTTGCATAAATCTGTCTTAGCAAAAAATTGTATTAGGAAGGTATTGGTTTTGAAAGTTCCTTTACCTGTTTCAAAGGAAGCAAGTGGAGACCAAGGCTATCAGGTCTACTTTGCTGTATGGCAGCTTTGCTTTTGCAGCTCCAGCTCTCTGGCCCCACGAGCTACCTCTTTTGGTGAAGGTGCATGCCCTGCTGACACTGGCTCAACACTCCTGAACTGCTGTAAACCAAGGCTAGAGGGGGCTTTAGACAAAACAGCAATGTTGCAAGCAATCCTATTGCTGCACTTTATCTGCAGATTTGTCTTGTGTGGGACTGGCCCTGCTGGTTCTGGGAGAAGATAAAACTGAGACATTTCTCAGAAATGTGTGTGTGCTCACTTGTGTATACAGAGACCTGCATCAAATGGTTTTTCCATGTTTGGTGATGGAGTTTCTGCCAGACCATTTGGCACACATTTAATCAGGGATTAGAAGAGAAAGGAAATGTCCTTGAAAAAACCTAAGCAGTTAGGAAACACTTTGAAGTTCTACTGCTGTTGCTTTCTTCTTTGATCTCCAGATGTACCAGTCATTTTTATTCCCATGCACGCGATTATTAATTGCTTTTATATTTAGTGTTTTAAGGGGGAACTCTGCTTTATCTTTGATCAGCAGTGAAAGTGCTGGGATCTCATCAGTTCACTCTAGAGCAACAGAACTTACTCAGGTAATATGATGGTGAGCTTTAGACTTTTTTTTCTAGATAATTGTGGCACTGAGCTGTCACTTGTAATACAGAATCCACAACTTACATCCTGTTCCTTCTCCAAAGTTTAACATTTAAGATTGTTCATTATGCAACCTTATTTTAAGGTATTACAATTTGTATTTATTTTGTCAATGACAGGAACTTCCCCACAGCAAAAGAACTATGGAAATATCCAAATTCCTCATGTACAGTTAAAAGAAGTGGGAGAGGAAGATGTTACCCCTGCCCCATGCTACAGGGATTTGTTTCTTGGATCTGCCATAATGCAGTGTAATTCTCAAACATTTGCAGTGTAAAGGATTTACACAGTTTAGCACAAAGATCCAGTTTTATAAACAGTTCTAGAAACAAGAACAGCAAAGTGAAATTTAATTATTGTTTCAATTCAAACAATAAGTGTGTTTTGTAGAAATCAGCCCATCTGAAGAAGGAATGGAGCTGCCCCCCAGCCCAGTAAAAGTCTGTCTTAAAAAAAGAACGCGGGGGGGGGGGGGAGGAAGGGAAGACTGTTTTTTGAGACTCTGCCTGTCACCCAGACTATTGACTCAAAGAAATACAAATACACAGTGCCCTACACTCTACTTAGAGCAACTTCGGACTGGCTGTGGACTTGGGCAAATATTTCCATAGAGATTTCACACAAGTTACACTTTCAGATTTGCCAGTTTGAGGGCGACAGCCTTATTTTTATAACTAAAACCTGAGATTACAAGGGTGCTAAGGCACCGGAATGAGTTGCCCAGAGAAGCTGTGGATGTCCCATCCCTGAAAGTGTTCAAGGCCAGGTTGGATGGAGCTTTAAGCAAACTGGTGTGGTGGGAGCTGTCCCTGCCAGTGGCAGGCAGGTTGGAATTAGGTGATCTTTACGGACTCCTTCAGCCTAAATCATTCTGTGGTTGTTTTTTTAAATCATCACATCACTTAACGAACTGTCCTTAGATTTGATCCTCCCACTCTAAATTTACAGTCCTTTAAAGCAATTTCTTTCCTATTTGGAATAAAAGTGAATATTTCTGGTAACATTTTTCATGCAAGCAATGCAGTTCATGTTGATTGTGGTGCTTAAGAGCCAGTAAATAGTACTGGCTTTTTTTTGCAACAGCAGAGTGCAGCAGTCGGGGCTTTTTGCCCTGAATTATAACACAGACTGTGGGACTTGATAAGAAGACACTGTGTGGGAGAAGATAAAATTATATCCTTGGGATTATACTAAAAATACATGTGTGAAAACGGTGTTTTTATGGCTCAGTTGGATTTAACCTGTCCTTGAAGATATCACACCTCTCTTTGCCTGGTACTGTTTTATCTTCCTTCACATATGGGGGAAATAAAGCACAGTGATAATGGTCAGTGTCCTGTGTATCTGGAGCTTTGCAAGCAGCAGTTGCACACTGTTTATAACCTCAGGGACTGCATGATTTTTGTATTTATCCCTGCTTGTCAGACCAGGATTCCCACTGGCTATAAGGGCTTGTCTGGGCTTCTCTCTTAGGAGCAATAGAGGACATGATGTCCATTTTACAGAGCACTTTGCTAGAGCCTTGCTTCTATACCTGTGTTCTGAAAATCACAGTTGGCTCAAAGTTAAGGTAAAGTTATGAGAACAAATAGGTCCAGAAACACTCCAAAATAAACATAGCTTTTTGTTTTGCAGTTTAAAAAAATTAATGAAAAAAATATTTGCTGCTTGGAGCTTGATGTATAAAAATCAGTAAGAAGTAAGAAAGGTTTGACTCCTTCTCATCATAAATCAAGGTGTACGGATTGTTTACTTTCTTGTCATCATTATACTCAAGTTGTGGAGTCCTGTGTACCTTGGGTCTTTCCCTGGGTCTTGGGACACCTGAATTTGCTTATAAACATTGTGCCAACACCTGGTACTCATTTAGTCTGGGAGAGGGAGGAGAAATCTGCACATCTCGTTCTGGCTTTACATCTCAGAAACATCTTTTATATCCAGATTACATTGTTTTTCTTGGTTAAAAATGAATAGTCTCATTTTTTTTACAAAGTGCATGCCCTAAATCAGCTCATAGAATTATGGAATACGCTGAGTTGGAAGGGACTCAGCAGAATCATCAAGTCCAACTCCTGGCCAAAACTCAGTGCTTGGAACTCAGTTACTTCTTGTAGAGAAAGGTATTTAGTCCCCTAAATGTGGTTTGTTGTTGCAGTCAGAACCTGCACTAGCTGAGAGCAAGAAAAAAAGCACCAAAACTTCTGTGGTGAGTTTATAGGGATGATGCTGCTACTTCTGGCTGTGCTGTTGTTGCATGAATCCCTTCAGGGTTCATGTAACCAACAGTGTGAGCTAAAGAATTAAAGACACTTAATGTTTTACTGCAAAACTCTTTTAGAATAAAATTGAGTAGGTGGGGTTATGTGATGCTGTACAGACTTCAGATGGTCATGTCAGATACATATTGTGCATTTCAGCTAGTAACAATGAACATACCATAGTCTCAGTTTGGATTATGTGCTCTAAATTGAGCTAAAAAGTTCTTTATGGATAGTAAAACTGTCTTAATATTATTCAAAAATTATGCTTAGTTTTTGACATGAAATAAGCGCCAATACTAAGGCACATCTTGCAGTAGAAATGGGCCCTGAGTCTAGACAGTGTTCAGACAAGGTGCTGTGTGGGGGCTGTGATGGGGACCAGCCAGTCTGACTGTCACAAGCACTGCTGATGGTAAGGCAGATGGACAAGGAGTCCTGTGTATACATGGCCCTTCTGTGGGGCTCCTCAGTCACCCACAGTCACACTGAGCATGATAGACTATGGCCAGCACTAAATGAGTGTGTAGTCCTGAGTGTCTGTCAGTCTGCAGGAAGGGAACAGTGTTTGGTCTGATCTGCATCCAGGGAAGGTTTCCCATGGCTTCGTCTGGCTTTTGCTCAAAACAATGAGGTTGGAGAGCGATTCCTTTCCTCAAAGGGTTTCTTAACAACCTTACTATATTCTTTCACTTTATTTTCTTGTTTGCCCTTTCTGTAAGGGAATCTCTGTGGCTGTTTAAATACTTCTCCAGTGCTAATAGGAAAGAGTAGGATTTGCTGGTTTGTCTCTTCTCCAGTTTGATTTTGAGTTGCTCTCTGTTCCTGTTCATCCTCCTTCCTCCTCTGTCATAACCACAAAACAGTCTTCAATGAAACAAAAATTAAAGATTAGAGAGATTAGAAGGCAGCAATTGTTCAAAGCCTTTCTATGAAAGCTGTAATAAAATTGAAAGTCCTTTATGAACTGTGTTGTATCCACTGAAGTTACTCCTTTAAATAAGGAAATGGGCTATAACTGTCAGAATTTGTTGTGCATGGGGACATGCTGTGAATTTGGACAAGCCCAAAGGGGTCAAGGCTGTGATGCAGAACTCCCAGGGTAATAAAACGTAGGAGAACTATATAGAATAGGTTTCCAAATGTTGTCCCAGAGTAAGTAGAGCACATATTCATTAGGTGGAGGTGGAAACAGACCTTTCAAACTTTTCATCACTGAGCTGTGTTATTTGATTTTGCCCTAAGCAAGGTTGTCTTGCCTGCTGTGGCAAGAAGTGCTAGAGCAGAGGCTGGTGGAAATCAGGAGTGAATGGCCTGAAAATGCTGTGGGGAGTGCATGCTTGTTGGGCTTACCTGTTTAAAAACATTGTAAATGTATTTCAGTAAAGAAACAGTCAAAGCACCATCTGTTTAAAATAAACTATTTAAGAAGTAAGACTCCCTGGCTTCACCACCTCCTGGATAGTCTGGGCTGCAAGTTGTGATGGCAATGAGGGAGGAAGGGGACTGTGGGGCTGGCAGTGATCAGAACTGAGCAGGGCAGGGAGCTGGGGAGAGAGTGGCAGGCCAGGAGCTTCCTTCAGCTTTTGCAGAAGGACAGAAGAAATTTGGAGTAAGGAATGGACTACCTTCTTGATGCCTCCTCCTCCTTCTCCTCCCTGCTTTTTCATTTTGCTGCTCTAGGTGAATGAGTTGCTTAGGCTGAAGACCTGATTTCAGCCAGGGTGGCATGTGGGTCACAGTCACCCTGTTCATGGACTTCTAAGGGATCTGTTGAAAAGAAAAGCATGTTTCATTGTCGGACTAAAATACATTTTAGAGCACTTCACACTGCCATGAGAGAAAATTTAGGAACCTAGATGTTAAAAGAAGTTTGAAAACTCTATTTATATACAGCTGTTCTGCTTGGTGCTTTCCTATCAGCATCCAAAAGACACCCTTTTCTGCTTCAGTGAGACATTGTCTGGGAGAGGAGGAGTGGAGTTGCCATTTCTGCTGCTCCTTCCTACTTGTCATCTGAATAAATCTGTTCCTCTTGCCAGGGGGCTGAGTGGGGCACATGCCAAGATGCAATCAGGTTTTTGCTTCATAGGAATAAAAGATCACTCTGACTCAGCACTTTTACTTCTACTTGTTTTCTCCACCCCCTTCAGGCATCTGGTTTATGCTCTAAGCAGTGGGATAGGTTGTATTTAGGCTTAACTTCTGTGTTACTTAATTTAGCATTCAAGATGTTTTTGGAGACCTATGTCAAACACTAACTTGTTCCACAGGCTAAGAATGACTGGATTGTGGATGTGTTGTAGCTGCTGGTACTGCCTTTGATTCCCTGCAGAACAGGAGAGGTCATTCAAATACTGCAGTAAATGTTGAGAAACCTGAAGCTTGATTCCTGATAGGTTTCTCTCTCCCACATTCTCTGCCTTTTGAGATTCCAGTTTTGCTAGGAGTCGGAATTATTTGCCAATACTTTTATTCACACCAGGCAGCAGCAGGTGAACTGAAGTCAGAACGTGGCTGCATTCACAGCCTGCCCTGATCCTCCTGAGACAGATTCTGGCACAGCTCATCACGTTGGAGGTGGTGCCAGGCTTCTCATGCTGGCAGGGGGAAATTATCCAGCAGCTCCTAAGTGCTGTGTTCCTGAGAAACAGCCTGCTTGTCTGGGATCCTGCCTTAAGTTTTTGAAATATTCTCTTGCCATCCTGAATTATCTTCTTGAATCCCAGAGTGAAGTTGAATTTTCTTCAGTACCTTCTCTGCACAGTAACAGAAGATTCAAAGGCATCTATAGCTGACCAGCAGTTTTATATTTTGATTTTGGAGTGGTTTTTTTCAGAGGTGGAGAGGTGAGACGCAGAGCCTTCTCAGAGAAGGATCAAAATTAAATTATTAAGTGAGGGGGTTAATTTATAGCACAGCTCACAGCTTTTCCTTTCTACTTATTTGTCTGACCTCTTCATCATCTTGCTAGTTGGTTGTCTTGATTTTGCAGTTTCAAAATACAGTGGAATGTGTTGTATGTTTACTTGGTTATAACAACACTTTGGTTTTGATTCCGAAATCCCCATTGTACTATAATATGCAATAATGTCTGCAGAAGAATTAATCATGAGGAAAAGGAGACAAAACCAAAAATCCTGGAGGTCACAACAGACCAAATCAATCCATGGTGTGAATTTTATTTGCTAATTTTTTTCTGTGTTTATTTCCCCTTTCCTTTATTATTTTCTCCTTGTGGCTTGACAGAAAATGCTAGGATGGGAAGAATCCAATTTTAACAATAGTCTTCTCTGAGTTGTTACAAGGCCATGTTAAATGTAGTAAGGCCAGCACTTGTGGTATATTTTACACAAGCTCAGTACCAACTATTTCTTTGTTAGTGTACAAGCCCTTTGTTTTTTTGGAGTTCTTTGTTAGTGTACAAGCCTTTTGTTTTTTGGAGTCTGCTTCCTTTCTCCTCACTGCTGATTTAATTTCACAGGCTGTACTAAACCCCTTTTTTGTTTAAAAATACCTTAAAGGGGTTAAAATGTTAATTCATTATAATTCTATTTTTCATCTTCTGAATAATGCCTCTCTGACACAGGTTTGTCCAGGTTTATCTGTGGAAGCAATCAAAAAACCACATTTCTTCCTAAGGGCTGTTGTAGTCTAGTCTAAACACAGTACGCAGCAATTTGGCATTTCACTGAATTATATGCAATCATGTAGGCGAAGCTGTATCTCTTGTGTGTATTTTCTGCAGCCTTCTGACTTTATTTTCTTAGGAAATGTGCCTCATTGTTCATTTGCAATTGCAAATAGTTCCACTGCAACAGCACCCAGAGGTGCTTCAATAAAACCAAGAGCAACTTATTAAAAGATGACCATAAATCAGTATGTCCCCCGAGTAGATTTAGTGGTTTGGCTATATTCCAACTGAAATTAAAATCACAGAATTGCCATTAAGATTATTAAAAAAGTATGTTGTGGAGATGAGAAGCCAAAAAATGAATATATGAAACGTAGCCGAGATATGAAAAACTGCTATTATTAAAACATAAGTGCTTTGCATCCTACATAGTAAGTAATTATTCTTACTTACCAGTGCCAGAGGCTTCCATTAATGCATCAGGGGCTTTCCTAGCATTGATTTTCACAAGATGATACTCACCTAGTGCAGTAAGGAGTGACTGTAGAACAGAGGGAGAAAAGGTAATGCAGGTTATACTGTGTGACACGTGGATTGCTGAGCACTTTTGGATGTGACACAAGAGACATGGCCACTGACAGCCCTCTGCTTCAGCCAGTCTCAGGTGCACGTGCTGCTGGGCTGGGTTTTCCTTACCAAACCATTACCACTTTGAGGGACAGGTCCTCAGCTGCTTTGCATGCTGGAGTTGTAATTATTTGGAGCATGCAAGAGTCTGGTTGGGATTTGTGGCCATGCTGGAAAAGTGGGGAATAGTGATGGTGGCAGACACAAGACTGTTCAGCAAGAGATGCTGAGCACAGGCTGTGTAGACCTCTGTGTCCTGTGCCTTTCAGGGAGCAAATGCGGGCTCTCTCCTTGAAGGTCTGGGCAGACACAACTGTGCATGGAGCAGCAATGGAGCCCAGGCATCGCATCTGCCCTGGTACTTGCTTGTGCTGGCAGAGCTACAGAGTGATGGGTGCTGCTGATGTGGGTGGGCTGAGATTCTCAACACTGGTGAATGAGGAAGTCTGGAAAAGCACAGCAAAATGACTGTGGGGGACTTAATGATTCCTAGGTAATCGTGTTGTGAAGAATTCTTCTGCTTGCACTTGCGCACAGGTCTCTGGAGTAATACAAGTGCCATGTGGTGAGGGCAGAGGAATCCCAGCTGTTGGAATACTGCCCTCCCTTGGGTTATATCCCTTGGGTTACATACACAGATGTCATCAGGAGGTGTTATTGTTACGCAGGACTTCTGCAAAAGTCAGTCAGTCTGAAGTGGGGGTGACCTGCTGGTGGGGTAACAATGACTGTCAGCCTCCATGTGTGATGCCTGATATGTGTTGGAAGGAAATACAGACATCTAGAACGTGAGGGAGCTGTTGTATACTTTCTCCAGGTCCTCAGGGTGGCTGATGTTTCCCACAGTCTCAAACAAGCATGGAGACCTGGCTTCCAGGCTGGTGCATCAGAAACAAGGCAGCTTGCAGACCGTAGCATATTGATAGGAATTGCAAATGCATTTAAAGATGGAGAAAATAGCAAAATATGACAGCTTGAGACATGAAAAACCTGAATAAGAAACATTCATTCAGCCTTGTATATAATCAAGTATATTGTGTGTTTCTGTATGCAGTAGAAGAACGCCAAAGCAAACACTTCAGAGGGGAAAGACACTTCACAAGCAATAATGGTGAAGGAGACTTAGGTCAAAGTTAAATGAGAATCTGCTTGTAAGTTACAGATCTGCTTTATAAAGCTGTGGTACCTGCATTTAAAATGCTAGTTTATTTCTGTGCTTTTTCAGTATAAGAATGACACAGATGAACTGGAAGGAGTTTAGATAAGAGAGCAATAAATAATTAAAATGCTGTAGGGGAGTCTGGAGAAAGAAGGAAGTACAGATTAAGTTTGGCAAAGTGTAGACTGTGGAAAGCTATAAATCTACACCCTTAGAGAGTAATAGTGAGGAAGGGAGTGCAGCATTGCTGTGGGGTAGTGTGAGCAGATTCCTCTGGCCATGGGTTGTGATGGAGCTCTGTGGGGCAGGGTCTGCAGGGCTCTGCCTGAACAGGTCAGACTGCAGGAGCAGGGACTACATGAAACAAGAGCATGAACAATCAAGGAGGCAACAAACAAGATGCGAAGCTCAGGGGATAAAAGTTTCTAGAGAGTGAAATGAGAGTAATTCTACTGCTTAAAATGGTTTAGCTTAGAATTAGGCTAGAGGAGCATGATAAAATACCAAAAATTGAGAAGAATCATGTGGAGGAGATGAAGATTAAAAAAAACCCCAAACCAAAAAGTAGAAACTGGGAGATGCAGGAGACAGATTGTGGCCTTTCTTTTTGCTCTTCTGATAGAGGCATATGCAGATATGGCCCACAGTACTACTGGAAATATTACTTGGTGTTGTTTTAATATTTTGAAGAGGTTTTTTCCTTATGTTTTTGTGTGTTTCTTTTTGTTGTTGTTTGTTTATAAGCTAGAAAAGGGACAGAGCTAGATTGAATGTACAGAGCTGCAATTTCATTACTGAACTGAGCTGTGCTCTCACAGATTGAATGGGCTTTTCTTTTCCTTAGGAAAGTAATTAAGAAATGAATCAGACTTGATAAAATAGCACAGTGATGTAAATCTGCTTTTTTAAAACCATTATGTAGCAGTAAATCTTGATTTAAATTAGCAGTGTAAGTAAGCTTGATGTTAGAACTCTTTCTGCTGTGGAGATGGTGAGTCTTGAGGCAGGCCAAGAGGTTTCCTTTGTTTTGCATCAAGTTTGCCACTGATAAGGTTTTATTTGTTTCCTACCAAACCCCAGAAATTAAAAAATCCAACTCCAGAGCAAACAAGCTTTTCTGCAAGCTTCAAAGACCCTGTTGGCTGCACGCATGCCTGTCTAGAATAGAGCCAAGGCTGCCTGTGCCGCACTGAGGAATTCTGCAGGGTTCTGCCTGCACCCACCCAGCCAGCAGCCAGTGGTGTCCAGGGACTGTGGGGGGACACCTGCTCTCCAGGGACTCCCTGAGCTGAGTTACAGCTACATCATAGCCTCCTTCCTGCAAGGCACGATGCTGGCATAGTCCCTGACATTGTACCCACATGGCACAGGCTCCTGCAACTTCAGTAGGAGAAAGAGGAAGCAAGATCCTCAGATAACCTGTGGTTTGTGTGCATGTCTCTAACTTAGTATCTGATTGTGTAGAGAAACTAAACCAGTGCAGTAATCCTGGGTCTGGTAACGCTGTACTGGGCTTGAGTAATGCTGCCTCACATGCACACTCCTGCGAGCCCTGCTCTGCTCTCCAGGATATCTGAAGCTCAGAGAAGTCATCTCTTGCCTGCAGTCCATGTCAAGATAAGAAGCTGCTTGTGTGACTGAAAAAATGTCTTTTAGAACAGCTGGAATGAAGCTGGTGAAAGCACATCTTGAAGTGTATTTTCCTACCAGAAGCAGTGACTCTTGGCTAACCTACCCTACAAGATAAGACCGAGTCAACACCTGTCTGTCTGCCACGGCCCCTACACTGTTGTCATCTATTAAGAATAAACAGAAGTGGGGTGGGGGGAAGGGGGAACAAAAAAACCCCTGATTTTGAAAAAGCAGAGAGAAGCACTGTATGAATGTGAACACCCGTATTGGGTATGTAGCTGAACTGCCTGCGATTCTGCAGGTACCTCCTGTCAGACTGATGTAGAAGTGAGACTTTATACTGTATATTTACCAGTTCAACTAAACATAATGCTAATAACAGCACTGCCTGGACTTCCCTGGGTACTTGGCTGGGGCAAGAAGAAGCAGAGTTATTGATTTTGATTGATCATCTGTCCCTTTGCTGGGGTTGTAAAGGAGATGCTGGTTATTCTAGTCTTGAGGGAACCTGACTTAGATAAGCTAAGTAATATTAGCACTGAAAATAGGTCTTAGAGTAACAACAGTTTTGGGATCAATCTGGGAACAGTGTAAATGGGATTTTAAAACTGGCAGTGCCTCAAGACCTCTCCTCTTTGAAAGGTTTCCCAGTGAACATCATGACCTAAAATATCCCCTCTTCAGATTGTAAAGCTGAGGCTGCCCTGAGAACTCTGTATGGTTTTAAGTGCCATTAACCACTGAGGACAGTTGCCTGTGGTTTGGATCTGGAGGATGTTTGTTGGGAAACCACCATAGGTAACCTATGAATGTTTTCTGTGTCTGTGATGTGTTTAGTGAGTGACAGGGTAAGGGTGAGGGGAAAGGCACCTTGAGGATATTGGGACAGAGCTGCTCTAAGTCTGAAACATCTCAGCATAGTTGTGGAAATATTGGCAAAATCTTAAGAATATGTGCTATTTGCTGCCAGCATCTGGTGATTCACAGGAGAGCCAACAGTTCTGAGTTAGGCTGTGTTGTATCCTCAGGGTTTATAAACCAACACAGCTCTTTGCTGTAACATAACATGTAGATCCAGTAGTCCATAAAGTTCACTTGTTCTTTATGCACAGAGGAGAACTCATGTGGCCTTTTCTGCAAGTTGCTTGTTTTTTTGACCTCCAGAACTAATACTCAGTTTTCTTATTTTAAAGTAACAGGTGCAGTAATAATTATGTACTTAGAGACTCAATAACTGGGAGGTTGCAGAACTGCATATCATTTATGCTGATAAAATTATAAATCATTAATGACTTGGGTTAAAAGAGTTTATACTGCGAGTTGCCACTGTTTTGGGTTGGGGTTTTGTTTGTTTTTTTTCCCCCTCTGCTTTTTTATTTGTGTGCTATGCAGGAGGTACTCCTGTTGTCTGTGCACACATTTTTTTCACATTCCTCAAAAACGGAGCAGTTAGATGACCTCAGGATGTTGTCTCACCCTGAAAGACTCTGTTGAGACTTCCAGTGTGTGTTGCTATTTGGCAATCTCTGACTTGTTTAGTGGGTGTAAAAAGTTCATACTGATGAAACTGCCAAGAATAAACTCAAGAACTTGAACATTTTTGTTTACTGCAACTTGCCATGTTAGGATCAGCTTGATTCAGTTTGGTTTGCTGCATTTTGCCAGAAATCTAGGGATACTGGAGTGTGTGAAATATGTATATTGAGGGTGCATGTTAGGTGTTTTTAACAGATGTGTGTATTTTAAAACATAAAAAATTTAGTGTGCTCTTCATTTAAATGCTTTGTTCAGTGGAAGCAAAATAGAAGGGGAAGATAATGTTGGCAGAGACCAGAAGTGAAAAGAATTATATCACATGAAAATTTTACCAAATAAGGATTGGCTGCCTAAACAAATATTTATAATGAAAAAAACCCAACCACTTGTGCACGTTGGAACAGACTGTGTTCAGGTCTTTTTTGGATTTGCAGGGTGGTTGAGGGGAAGTAGGAAGAAGTGGTTCATGTACTCTTATTTTACAGTTGCTTTTACTGTTTTTGAACAGCACAGGAAAAATAAATTCAATGCAAAAGCTTAGGAATTTTACTCAAAGCAAGTCCAACAGAAAGTGTTTCATCTGTGTAGAGGCATAGGCATAGATACTCATGCCTTCAGCCAATAAACTGAGCATGTCCATAGTTCACATGTTGTTGTAGAGTGTTTTAAAATTATGCATATGCTGAAGGAGTCTGCGGGACTGGGGATTTCTGCCAACCTGAGATTTGAGGGTGGAGTGCAGCCCACCCACTGCTCTGCATTTGTGTACGAGGAACCAGGGTCCAAATATTTTCATTTGAGGGTACAGACTCCCCCAGATGAGAACAACTTTGCCACGGCATTTGCAAAATCCAAGCACACTGCACTCTGTCAGGGCTTTCACTGTGGCTAAATGCCTCTAATTGCTCTTGAGCTCTTGGAGGCAGCCAAGACAACTCCAAGGTTTGCTCAAGGATTAGCCTGTCCCATCCTTCAGCTAATGCTGTTAGCATTAAAAATGGCAAATAATTTCTTGTTTGCAATGCCAGGTTAGAAAGGATAATTTATTTTCACTTCTTCTTTAATAAAGGGAATTTGTCACTTCCCATTTTGTATTTGAAATAATTCAAACTATGCTTGTTATGAGATGTTTCTTATGATGTAGGTTAATTAGTGGTATCAAGTCAGAGCTGAGTGGCCTGAAGGCACAGGCAGTTACCTCATTTATTTATTGTTTTGGAAATGCCAAGAAGAAATGAGGGCTGTTTAACTTCATGAGTGATTTTTTTTTTCTCTCTTCCTGAAGCAATAAAATTTTATACTTCTTGTAGGAATTTGCAGGATACATATGAATTCTTGGAGTCCCATTAGAAGAGAGCAGTTACAGGATTTTTTTTTATATGGACAGTTCTTCTCTTACGATGGGAAGAACTTCTAAAAAGTATAATATTCAGCTTATTGTTATCAGGCTACTGGGAAATAAATAGTCATGCATTATTAAAAGAAACTTTAGTGTTATTTTCTAGGTGAACATATAATTAGTTAACTGCAAGCCACTGCTTCAGTTACTTAACTGCTGAAAATGTAATAAAGATGCTAATTACCATTGATGAGCCTTTAAAAAGACTTGAGTGGCTGAAATTTATGTCTCTGGGATGGTTTACAGAGATGCTCTTCTCTGGCTGAGCCTTGAGAAAAGCTATGCAGGGGTAGTAAAGCTGTTTCAAGCCTTAGTGCTTACAGTGTGGTCAGATGGCGCCTTCCACGAGATGGATATGAGACATAAAGTTATTGTTTCATAGGGAAACTTGATGCTAAGTAAACAGTTACAGTGGCTGAGAATCGCAGTAGAGGGAGTAGACTCTGCAAAACAAATGTCCTTTTTCATCCAAGGCAACACTATGGGTAGATGTTACTTGGTTAACCATCGTTAACATTAAATCTTGCCTTGGAGAAATCTCGGCTTTGGTAGCATTGTCAATTTTTTTACCCCACTTGCAACTGAAAGCAAGCCAAGCCACAGCTGTGGCACAGTAAGAGAGGAGATGCTTCAAAGTGGAAAAAGTGCAGCTCTCACAAGGGCTCAGCTGCACGCGGTGCCGTTGAAGCTGTGCAGAGAGCTGTAATGCTGCACCCCAGGAGTGCTGGGTGGCTGACACCACTCTTTGCCCTCTGGGTGCTCCCTGCACTCTCAGGTAGAGAAAATCCAATTGGGTTGGTTTCAGCATGGTGTTAACCACTTTGTCACCCCCAAAATTAGCTTGAAAGAGAGTAATGCATGGCAATGAAACAATTTTTTCCCTAGCTGCATAGTTTTGAGAAGTCTGGGCCCCTCAGTTCAGAAAGGATATTGAGGTGCTGGAGCGGGTCCAGAGAAGAGCAACAAGGCTGGTGAAGGGACTGGAGCACAAGCCCTATGGGGAGAGGCTGAAGGAGCTGGGGTTGTTTAGCCTGGAGAAGAGGAGGCTCAGAGGTGACCTCATCACTGTCTAGAACTACCTGAAGGGAAGTTCCGGCCAGGTGGGGGCTGGTCTCTTCTCCCAGGCATTCAGCAATAGGACAAGGGGGCACGGGCTTAAGCTCTGCCAGGGGAAATTTAAGTTGGATATCAGAAAAAAATTCTTTCCAGAGAGAGTAATCAGGCATTGGAATGGGCTGCCCGGAGAGGGGGTGGATTCACCATTCCTAGAGATTTTTAAACGCAGATTGGACGTGGTGCTGAGTGCCATGATCTAGTAAATGGACTAGAGTTGGACCAAGGGTTGGACTTGATGATCTTGGAGGTCTTTTCCAGCCCAATCGATTCTATGATTCTAAGTCATTCTCTATTGCAATTTGCTTTTTGTGTTTGCTTTAACATAGACACTGGGGGGTCAAAAGAAAAAGAAGCCTCCTTGTGCCCTCCTGTTTAATACTGCTCTTGACTCTATTTTAGAAAATCCTAGACAAACACAGCATGTTTGTCACAAAATTTAAAAATGGTGCTGGTTTTGTGCCATTTGTTTTGCTGATGGCACAGTCCTCTTATGTGGCAGCTTAACCAGTGTGAAAGCAAAGCCACGCACTCCTCAGAGGACAGTGGGAATGGGGAAGAGCAGCAACTCTTACAAGTAAAAAAAGTGTAAAATGAGAACAAGTTTCTGTCTTCTTGCAGTGTTGTGATTCTCTAAGCTAAACACTCTCTTCCCCATCATGTTGGATATATTTTGATAGATACTTCTTCCATGATCTTGTCTGATCACTTTTAAGCAGTGTTATGCTTAAGGATCTAAAGCACCCAGGCAGTTTTACTGAAAAGCAATTGGAGAGAGGAGTTTACTCTTGTGCTTTCCAAGTGACTTGTACAACAGGAGGAAGTCATAAGAAATAATGCCACTTTGTGGCAGCAATCAATCTATGATGCTGTTTTCATTCTAAGATACGAATGAGTGAAAAACACGAGCCAACAAAAAGGAAGGAGGTAACGCTTGGATCCATCAGAGATGCAGCATGATAGATTACGTGGCTTGTGTTTTCCCTTTGGAAAGGAGAAATCTTTTAGGATGCTTGGACAAAAGATGAAATGTTACCTTATTCAAAACAGTACTTCACATTTCCAAGGATATGTCTACTCTTAAAAATAGAGGTTATGGGATCAGTTTTCAGGAAAAATTCCTTCCCTGCCACATCCCACTCCAGGTCAATGGAGAAGTGGTGGGGAAGTATAGTAGATACACAGATGTTTCTGCTAGAATGTCATCATGCTTAATTTTAGCTTTCTTGAACTCCTGTTAAAAAGAAGTGTTTTTCAGAAACTTAAACAATATTTAAGACCAATGTATATTGAATGAATTTCGTGCTGAAGTGCAGAGCCACTGTGATGCTGCCTGCAGTGCAAAGAGCTCATTTGATTTTGAGAAGCTTTAGGCATGTTTACAACTATTTTGTCCATAGATTTTTCCCCCTAAACTCCCAGCTATGCAGACTTGATTATTGAAAAGTCTTTTTTTTTTGCATGTTTTCAGATAATTTTAAACAGCTAAGAGCAACTACATTCAGGCAATTATATTTGTTTATACAAGCTGTGCTGCTGCTGTTACTATATGGTGAGTTCTGTACAGGGCTTAAGTTACAAATAGGTTCAAGTCCTTCTGTGCTGCTGTCCCCACAGCCCTGGGCACTGCCTCGTGGTGACTGCAGAGGAGCTGCAGAGTGTTGAGTGGAGGTGTCTCCTCTCTGTGCCAGGCCTGAGGTGTGCCCATGCACCAAAACCTCAGCATGCTGCTACCCTGGCCCAGAGATCAAGCCCAGGTTGGCTGCAGCCCCACATGTCTTGCTGGCTGGGCTGCATTCCCTGGATTTGGTAGGGTTAGCAAGCCATCCTCTCTCTAATGCCCTGCTCTTTTTTGTCAGCCCTCTGGGGGATGAAGAGTAAAAAGAATAAATAATTAGACTTCATTAATGACTAAGAGACATGCAGTCAGTGCTATTGCTTGCTGGATTAAAAAGCAAATTAATAGATACAATAGCAAGGCTGATGTGGTCACCAAATGTATTCTACCCAGATCATCTGACAAATATATTTTGAAGTGTTTATCTAGTTATTCTCTCTAAGCAACTATTTATGGTGTACCACACAGTGCCATAATAAAGGCAAGCTCACTCTTTGTTTCTCTGCCTTATTGAAGCCACCAGACTGTGAGAGCTTATCAAAGCTGTGCCTGCAGAGAAGTGTCTTCTGACTCCATTTAGATGAACCCTAGAAAAGAAAGTCCTGAGGAACAAGGTGTCTGAGGACTATTTAGGGGTCTTCTCCTTCCCTTATTTCTGCCTTACCCCAGATGATCCCTTTGCTCCCATTTCTGACTGCTGCTTCCTCTTCCCACAAGGATAGGGCTCTGGCAGCATCCCCAGCTGGCTGTGACCTTCCTGGGAAGCCAATCACAGGGACGTGCATACCATGGTAACCAACTCAGGGTGGTAACGTGAATTTAGCACCTGTGGACTATCTGACTTTTGTCTCCCTTAGTTTGGGCATTGCGTGTAGACTTACTCAGTGAGTGCCTCTAAACTGGCAAAGCACAGCTTAATGCAACAGTGATCACTGAAATTCCCCCATGAGCACCAAGTCATGGTTCTTGCTGAGATTCTCCAAGAATGTAAAAGTTCTTGGCTGTTCCTGCTCAGGAGCTTATTTTGCCCTTCTTTGAGCACGCATTGTATAAAACTCAGGGAAAGATGCTTACCTGAGTAGTGGTTTTCTGAACAGTGTTTGAATTGAAGTGCCCTGGAGGCAGAAGGATAAAGTTTGAAGACGAAAATCCAGGTCAGCATACGTGTGCTGAATGTGTGGCTCCAGCAGATCTGGCAGTGGCCTGTATGGTGCAGTAGACACTGTAAGCATAGACTATTCACCCAGTGCTGATTCTGTATTAAAAAAACACCCAAAGAACCAAAACAGAACCACAGGAATAAGGAAAAAGAATACTACTGTTGTGCCATAAATAACTTTTACATCTTCTCTTGGCTTTTCATACAGTATGCTTTTTTTTTAATTGTGTATTCATATTTACAGTATCTCAGGGTGCATTTGAAACCAAGCCTAACTACTTACATTTTTATTACTTTAACCTTTGTGGTCCTTGTAGATACTTATTGATTTTTTTCTCTGTGCTCCCAATGATTTTGATTTATGCAAATACTTACACTAGTGCTTGCAAAGCAGAGCTTAGCTTAGAGAAAAAGTACAAATATTAGCTCTATTTTATTTTGAAAGGCTTTCAGGATTGTTTCTTCTTCAAGTCTAACATGTGTTAAGAATGGAATGCAACCATTGGAAAAAGAAAAATAGTTTCTTCTAACTACAAAATGAGTCATTGGTTTTAGTTTCTTTGCTTCTACTCCCCAAATTTTACTTGTAGATTCCTTGAATAATTATTTATCCACTTGATATATGATATTTTATTTCAGTAACATTGTTTAAAAATATGAATTCTTGTTTATGGCATACTTTATTTGGACAGGAGTTTACTGAGACTTCTGTAGATGCTTGTTAGAAAGTATTGACATATATAGGTGAAATAGCTTTTGTTAATGATTTTTTGCTCCACTGGGTATTGTGCCTTGTTCTAATTGTTCCTCATAAAATTGTGTGCTCTGCTGTATCAGAAAGCACAACACGTTTTTGGAGGCTGTCAGTTTGTGGCTGCTCCCCTGACAATAGGATTTTTCCTCATCCTTTTTTTGCCACACTCTGGCAGGCAATGTTGAAAGGGCTGAACTGGGGGGAGAGGCTCTCCCCCACCCACATTGCCCTTTCTTTTTTTCCTTGCCTCCTGTGAAGATTACCCTGTCCCCTCTGGTGTGCTAAGAGCGAATGACAAGCCCTGATGCTGACTGAAGCAATGTGATCCCAGACTGCAGTGCCAGCTGCTTTGGAGTTGGGAAAAGATCCAAATGCTCGGAGCAGCCTGTTTTGCAACAACAGCAGTAGTATTGATGGTTTTGGGGTCTCTGTGAGAGGGAGGCTCTGCAATGTCTGTAGATAACAGGCCTAAGATGCAATTCCCGTCTCTCATGCTTGTCAGCAATTGCAGGGATGTGTCAGGTGATCCTAATTTTATCCAAATGCAGCTATTTTAAGTTTTTCACATTTTATTTTTTAATTCTGAGCACCTGAGAACTCCAGGTTGCTTACTTAAAATGCAGATTTTTGCAGAGTCAGACTGGCTCTTCAGTTCCTCCCAGGTGCACGTGGGTCTGGCATCTGGAGATGTGAGAGCAGCATCCGAAGTAAGGGGACATTAGGCTGGACTGCTGTGCTCATGTGCCAGGGGTGACTGTGGTGAGGGGTCACAATGTGTGGTGTCTATCACAAGGTAACAGGCAAGTGACTGTCTCAGTGGAGAGGTGGGGAAAAGGAAGGTTACACACAACCATCTTCCACTATTACTGCTGATTGGCAGAATTTAGTTTGGTTGTCATATTGTAAATATTGACTAGTTAGTTATCATAGCTATTTAAAAATACCATCTTTGTGACTTTTTTAAAGCACTTGACAGTTGTGGCCGTTGCTCTGTTGTGCAGAGAGGGGAAGTTGAGCAAAAATGAAGGTAACTGACTTTTCTAAGACCATGGTAAAACTAGAGGCAGGAGATTTGTAAAGATAATAGAGGCAGTCTGGGAAATCAGAACTGCAAATATCAAATTTTAAAAAGCTTTACCATTTTCTCCCATTCTTAAAGAGAGGATCCCACCTCAAGGGAGATGGAGGCGAAGGAAACCCCCTGCTCAAGAAATGCCTTTTCCTGTCAGCTCCATCCTAGTTTGTGTTTACTCTGGAAACATTTGACTTTCCAGAAGTCACTGAGTAACTTAATGCAAGAACGTGATGTGTGTGCTCTGTGAAAGACTTACCTGTATTCAGGCATCTGGAAGGTCTAATTAGATCTTTATTTCTGGAGTAAAAACCAGTCAGCAGGGTTGTCAGGTGGCAAGGTGATGACAAACTGTGCTTTGTTACCTTGTGGTGACTCATGTCACGTGTATCACATCCTACTGCAATAGTGAAGGGCATGGAAAGGCAGGTTGTGTGTCATTGCTTTGTCCTGTGTGCTGAACTGGATGGGAGTTCACCTTTGGTTGTCAAAAAGGTTCTCTAAAAGTGGGACCAAATGTGCAGTTTTTCAGGGGAGTAGGGAGTGGTGGTGGGAGCAGCTCTGTAGCTCTATGTGTTTGATAACTGTGGTATAATGATGTGGCTTACTTGTGAAAAACACAGGTAAACAGGTATACAAACAAAGATTTATGACTTCCAAGTGGGTATTATTTCAGGATTTGTGTACCTCTGAAACTGTCACCTCCTCTGACTTCTCAGTTTTTCCAAGAGTTGACATCATTTTATAATGCATCTTACTGCCAAGTGAAACAGTAGAGACTAATGAAATGATTGCATAATGCCATTGAGAATGTGCTGAAAAATGCTCAGAAGACATGCCAAAAAATGAGCAGTCCATTGTGACTAACTCTTGGAGCAAGAGCGCTGGTTATTTGAAAAACCCAACAAAACAAAAACTAACCCCACAGAACTTGCATTTGAATTACTAAAAAGTAAACACAAAAAATATCAAACTAAACAACTAAAAGTTTAGGGGGGCTTTTGGTAGCTGTAAAACTCAAGCAACCTTTAGGAGTATAGAGTGATTGGAAAAGTGATGGTTGTAGCTCTGCTGAGAAGAGTATATACAAGATTAGACTTAAATCTAGTTAAAACCAAATATGACTACCATGGGATTAGTTTTGAGGTGGAGAAGAGGTTGTGTCTTCTTCATATTCAACTGGCTTAACTGCAGACAACACACTTCACTCATTCAAGAGCTTCTGTTTCCTACCAGAACCTGGGTGCTTCCATGAAGGTGGATTTAGATGATACAGTCAGCATGTGTTTGGCAGAGCAGTGGCACTGAATGTGTCTGGAACAAGTCAGAAGGGCAGAACCTGTGAGCAACTGATTGCTGAAGGAGAAGGGGGTTTGCTCTGCCTCCCTGCAGTGCCGTGTGTTTCAGCTTGCTTTGTGAACTGACAGAAGTACTGCCTCAGGCTTGCATTTGCCCAAGTGGGTTTTATCCTCTAGCAGAGCTGTGGGAAAGTTTAGAGGAGTTCACAAAGTGTTTGAATGGATTGGGAAAGGGCAGATTGTTGTTAACTGGCTTCATCCTCTCCATCTGGTAGAAGCTGGGGAGAAGCTGCACTTGCAGCTCATAATTGCAGGTGACTTCTGGTTCCCTGCTCTGGAGGAACTGAGCTGCTGCCAGCTCTGCTGAGCCAAGGAAAAGGAAGAAGAGGTTGCACAGGGCAAGGAGCGGCTCAGAGGCAGAATAGGAGGAAAAGAGTCAAGTTTGCAAAAAAATGGAAAAAACCCACTGACTTAAGCTACTGTGCATGTGGACGTTGCATGTGGCTGCACGCTTATTTGGAGCAATGTTTGATGTTGGTACAGGCATTTACAGCAACCAATGGATTAAAAGATGTTTTTGGGTTTGCCTCAATAGCCACACTTACCCCTCAGGGCAAAGGCGTGTTTGGTTTGGTGCCTGCCTTTTAAAAACTGTTCTTACTCCCTGTCAGTAAGCTTGGCTGACAAGTTAAACAGATAGTAGGTGGAATGAATTTATGGGTGGTTTATGGAGCATCTGAAAAGAGTAACTAGTCATGAGATCATTAGTAATTATACTGGCTTTGCTGAAATAATTCCTTTCCAAGTAACTGCTACCAGCAGGCATAAATTATTAGATTGACTCTTGTGATTCACATAAGTGTGTATTAGAAGAAGTTAATATTGTAGGGAAAAGGTGGAACACCTGTATTTATGTGGAAGTCTCAATGTTTTATGTGACCCCCTTCACTGTATAGTATAAGCCAAGAAATGTAGTTTTCATATGTTTTCGGAAGAAAATTACCCTCACAGATGCTGTGCATTTGCTCTGAGAGAGCAATTTGATCACCAGGGCTATGAGAGAGGACTGAGGAAATGTTTAGGACATGTGACTCTTTTTAACAGTTCTAATGCATTTGTTCACCCTGTTTTCGTGATTAATCCAAATCAATACACGCTAACCAATGAAACATATAGCAGAGCTAATGTGAGGGTTTTAGTAGGAGTAAAGCTGCATAGCTCCATTGGTTTTTACTGGGGATGGGCCAACTTTCTGCACTCAAATTATGAGGCCAATAATCTCAAGAAAAAGTAGAGCTCCCTAAAGATGACTATTTTATGTAGAAAATATATATTCTGTACTAATTTTGGCCTCAACAGCTGCTACAGGATATCCATGGAAAACAGTCCAACTATTGGTTCAAATATTCCAGCTACTAGTTCAAAAAACTTTTGTTTGAAATTACATTGTCATTTACTTAAACTGATAAATGAGTCTTGGCAAGAGGAGACACTTGGGGCTGAGCTCAGACTCATGCCAATAGTTCTTGTTTTCAGCACAGCCACAGCCCACAAAGAAAGAATGGAGTGGTGCTTCCTGTGGTAAACACCAAGTATTACTGGCATTGAACAGTCTTTCTCGATCTTGTTAGTCGGGAAAAATAAAAATGTGACATAGGTATTGTACTAACCTGACACTCAGAATGAGACACAATTAGTGCTAAAGTTGTGTATTTTGTGACATTTCTCTGGGCATTGTCCTTAGGAGTGTTCCTAATTTCTCTTTTGGCTTAATATCCTTGTTTTTAAGAGCACTTTTAACCCTCTAAACAAGGCAACTTTTCCTTTAAATCTGTGAGCAATAACACTTGTTGTCATCAGAAGGATTTATGTGCACACTGAGGAAGGAGTGTTGAGAGTGTAAAAGCTTTTACATTTTACCATCTTTTCCACTGACAAAGTTTTAACCAAAAGGCAAGTTTAAAAAAATTTTAAAAAACCCCAGTACAGTGGAAAGAAGTAGTAAAAGTTATCTTTGTCTCCAGAAGTAGTTACACCATGAACTGATCTCAGGAAAAGCTCTAGGAAACACTTCATCTGTACCAGAAAACCCCCCTTTGCCAGTAGTGTATGAGCTAGTTTTTAAACGATAAATATTATTTGGGAAGAAGGCTCTGGGCTGTTTCACCGAGGGCTGTACAGAAATTTAACCCACCTGCAGACAAATACCTATAGACATGGTTATCTCCCAGGTGAGGCAGCAGCAGCTCACAGTGTGTCCTGCCTGGAGGGGTCACTGCCTCATTCTGGGGGGCCTGGTGGGGGTACCCCCACCCTTCCCCCTGCAGGGAGTGGGGAATGTGCAGGCACCTTCCTGAGCCCTCATTTCCTTCTGCTGGGCTGGGGTTGGAAGGTGGTCCTGGGAGTGGGGCATGGCCTGGGAATGGCTTAGCAGATCTGGCCTGAAGGAACTGTAGTAATAATAATAATCTGTATTTCCTCCCTTCTTCACACAGGCAAAGGGGCAGTTTTGTCCCTTAAATGCAGGAGCTTTAAAGCAGATGTCACCAGGCCCTTGAATGATCTATAACCCTGTCATACCAACAGACTAGAGGTTACCTCCTTTCAAAATGTGAAACACCCCTGCCTTATGCAGCCACAATACAGAAATGAGTATAAACCATGCTTCCTATACTCAGCCAGATGAGCTGTGTGTACCCACAGCCGCCTTTTCTGGGTGAAAAGAAGCAAGAGGTGCCCAGAAGGAGGCTGTTTGGGGAAAAAATAAAATCAATAGGCGTCAGAATCATGAAATAATGTTTAGCTCTGTAGCAGCGAGACACTTTCTTGGCTCTGAGCTGGGAAGTCTGGAGAAGATCAAGGAGCAGTAAACAGCATCAGTTTATAAAGGACAAATTCTGCCAAGCAGATTTGATCAAAACTTTAGATCAAATTACACAAGTAGGCAATGAAGTGCTTGCTCTATCTAGGAAAGGAAACTGCACTGTAATGGAAGAACAGGGAAGAACAGGGCTGAGGGGCAGCTCAGGGCAAAGCATGGAGAACACTTGATCCTGGAAGGAGTATCCGGGAATCAGGTTTTCCCTAAGGGCTCAGCTGAGGAAAATAAAAGCAGATTATTCACTAAGGCTGTCAGACATGCTGACTTGGGTCTTCCTTCCCAGACTGGCTACCTGGTGTTGTGTGCAGAGTGCTGGACCTGGACCTGTGGGTGATTTCATAAAATGGCATGTGCTGTTTAACACTGTTTCTCTGTGAAGGCAGAAGTGACCTGCAGAGGTGGTTGAACTCAACAGTGGAAATTTATTTGCTCATGCTGCTTGGCAAGTCAGAGAAATAATGTAAATGGGAGAAAGTTTCTGGAGAGCTTAAAAAGATAATAAATAAAATTAGGTTTAAAGTGGAAAAATTCAAGCTGACACATTTTTTGGGAAATAATTCAAAATGCAGGTACTCTATGAAAGAAGAACAGCTTTGGAAAGAAGTGGTGCTGGAAAGGTCCTGGGGTTGATCATGGGAGGGAGAGCAGCAGGAGCTTGGTGTGCAACAGAAAGACATGCCAGCATCTCTGTTGGATTGCCTACAGGACTCTGGGAGACCCTGATGTAAAACAGACACTTTTTCCAAAATTAGCAAGAAGTATGATTTTTAAATAAAGATTTTGCTTATTTCAAAGCATTTTTTAATGGGTGAGCTGTTGGTAGACAAATGTCTACTGGCTCTGTTAAAAACGTTTTTTTTTTAAATAAAAGATCTTGTTTTATTTTTCTAAGTGACAGCTTCTTGGTTGTAGAATGAAAACATCAGGAATGGAAGAGTCAGCTTATGCCCTAAAATTAGGCTCACTCAGGCGACTAAACAAGTTGTCTTAAGGCAACTCTGGTATTCTAGTTGGTGCATGCCAGTCAAACCTTAACATGCTTAAGTAAGTTGGTATGTTTGATGAGCTTTGTGGTTAAGGTCTTTAAAGTTCAGACACTGATCCCTTAGTAAACTAAGTAAAGAACACTTCCTGAGTTTTTATTTTTAGAATAGATCTTATTTCTTTTGGAGAAATGTATGGGCTAGACTGTTTGAATGTCTTTGGAGGGAAGAGTCTCAGCTGTGTTTAAAAAGTGGGTTCTTGTGTTTTTGCATCCAGATTGCACACTATGTGGTTAGTGAGAAATGGGCATTAAAAGTAAAAGCATCAAGTAGTTAAAACATCAGAAGTTTTTGCTTGACAGACATTTGTTACTTTAGAGCTGTAGCACTTCTAATTAGCAGACTTGTCCTTCTCAGAGAAGAATATATCCAAAGGGCATGGCTGCAATCCAGCTGTGAATGTGTGTTATATTCTGCAGTCACTACTGTTGCCATTGGGAAGCAGTGAATGTATTCACCGTTTAGGGAAGGATTATGTTTGTGAACCCAGCCCTTTAATGAAGGCTTCACTATGTAAGTAATTTTACTGCCCAGTGTGAAGCTGCTGGTTCACATGCATTTCCAAGGATCAGGTGCTTAGCAGCAGGAGGCAGGGGTGGTGCTGATCTCTCTGCAAAAAAGTGTCCTGCCTCAGTGGTCTCCCAAATTCCCATTAAGTTTGAGCAGGTCACATCATTGTAGAAAGGATGATATCTGTACTTCATTCATAATTTTGATAGTATTTAGGGAGATTCCCAGTGTAGAGAACTTGCTTCTCAACACAGTGGTATGATTGGTTCAAGTCTGGAGCTGGAGGTCTGCTGAGCAGTGTAAAGCCAAATATTTGCACCAATAGCTGCCTGGTCTTCTGCTGGGAGAGTGTGGGGTGTTCCTCACAGAGGCAGCTCTTGCCAAGCACGGTCATTTGGGAATAGAGAGGAACAGATAATCTGCACTTTTCCTTCCCCCCCACATTGCTTTCTCACAGGAAAGAATCTGTCTCCTGCCTGTGATCTATTTTTGGAAATAAAATGGTTCAGCCCTAGAAGGATAATATCTCTGCATTTTTTTTGGATTGTCATTTAGAACAGTTTCATCATGTTCTGACAGCTTTTATGAGTGAGTGTGCAGTCTGAGAGTGTTCTTAGAGGAACATTATGCAAACATTCAAGTCAAGGTATAAAACATCTTCAGGCCAGATTTTTAGATACAGCAATAAAAAAAAAGGTCTTTTTTATTCTTAGGGGACTAAAGCTGACTTGAGGAGACAGAAGAGGAAAGTCTGTTCTCTGTATGAACAGTCATCAAAGTTTAAAAACCGCAAACTGACAGCTCTGCAGTACAGCAGGGTAGGGGTTGCTGTGTTCTGAGGGAGGCGTTTTGACTGCTTTCCCTTTGTACTTGTTGAGCAGAAGGAAGTTGCCCTAAACTATCAGTGAAGGATAGTTTTGCTAACCAGCGTGCTGATGCTGGAAACATATTGCCTGAGTGTGAAGTCGCAGACACACGTAACTGATTGTGGAACCGGACAGTGCCCACAGCAGATCCCACTTGGGCATGTTGCTGACTATCTTGGAGAAAAGGATTTGTGAAAATCCCAGTGTGGGGCATCCAGAGCCCTCCTTTGGTATTTGTGTATTTGGCACGAGCAGGTGTTGTAGCAACACCTCTGTTGTTGGAGCCCTGCAATTCCTCCAGTTTTACACTCCTGGAGCTTGGGTTCCTGTTGTCTGCCTGGGTGCTGGAAGGGCTTCACCTTGACATGGTTGATGGACCCTTGTGCCACTACATCACGTGATCAGAATAAGGGCATAAGTACAGGTAAATCATTTCAGATTGGTGCTCGTGGTCCAGCTTAGTTCTGCAAGGCTCTTGCACAAAGGAATTAATGATGATTAACTTGGTAAGTACTACATGGATGATGTTTATTATATTGAGAGGAAGATTGACAATTCCCATAAGCATGGGAATAATCTTACCCAAGGGAACTGCATAACTCAGATTAAACTCCAGCTAAGACAAGGCCTGTGGAAGCTTCTCAAAACATAGAGGAAATACCGCAGGTTATTCAAGCTTATGATTCTAATGAAATAAAGGAGAAAAATCCCCGTACTTCTCTTTTGTCCTAAAACCTCAGTCTCTGTTTTGTAGGAAAACATGTTTTACAAGAGATTGTCTTTTGAGGCACACGTTTTACGTCTGTTGTCCAGGGCTGACGGTCTCAATGACGTGAAAGGGAAAAAGAGTAATTCCATCTATTGACTGTGCAGCATTTTATCAGACTCGTTGGAACTAAATTCACCATCTGTGCCTTTTTGTCAGGGTCAGTAATAGCTTTTCCTAAGCATTTATTTTTTAGACGTCTGTTTTTCCAGCAATTTAAGTAACCTTAATATATGTGCCAATATGCATTTGAACTAAATTATGTGGTAGTTGCTATATGTTTTAAAACACATGTGTATTTTTTCATTCTAGTTCTGTCTTTGTGAAAAAGTTATAAACTTATTTTTTTGAATGAGGGAATCTGTCTTTTCTTTGCTTCTGTTCTGAGATTATTCTCAGAGCGCCTTGTGCGTCATGATGCTTTCTTAGACTTTGTTAAAGCCAGTAAACCAGAAATGCCACTTAAAAGTCACATTATGGGCTAGAGATTCCTTTAATTGGAGCACCATGTCCCATGTTTACATTGGAAATAGGATACAGCTCCCTTGTGGAGTACTAGAAAAGATAACCTTAGATTGTGTAGTGCATGAATTCTCCCCTGCTTGAATTTGGCAGCCTTAAAAAAGGCAGCAGTTGGTTTTAGTCCCTACCAAAATATCTCCCTGTGAGCAGTGGGGGTTTAGCATTTAGCCCTGGGTGTACCTGCCAATGTTGTGCTTTTGCCTTCATTTCCTCCTTTTAAAACTCTTCTTACTTTAACCTCTTTGATGCCCTAGCTCCTTTTCCCAATTTTGGGAAAGTTCTGGATCTCCTTGAGGAGCAGGTACTTCTGATGTATTTCAGGAGAAAATAATCTCTGTGGTCACATTATTGCTCCCCAGCTCCAGCCAGATCTGGCTGCTGCTTTTGCTCATTAGAGTGAGGCTGCAAACAGCAGCAGATGCCTGTTGGTGGTAATTAGATAAAAGAAAAGAGTTCTGCAAATGCTGCAGTGAGAGGGGAGGTGCTTCCCAGGCAGGTGGGGGATGGATTATTCCCATTTTGAAGGGTTGTTATTAGACTTTCCATAGCCCTGCTTTTCTGACTGTTTTGCTAATTAAGCAAATGCACCTCCTATCCTTTGTCCTGGTTTCTTTCTCTTTCTAACTTTGACATGCCCCTCATTCTCCTATTTTCATTTCACCCGGCTCTATTAGTCACCCGCAGGTTATGGTTAATCTGCAGCCCTGTGTAGGGACAATCACTTGGAAACATTGGTTTCTTCCTGGCTCTCATTTCACAGAGTGTGGCCCCGGCTGCCTGGGGACACAGAGGAGAAAGTGACCTTTCACTGCAGCTTGGGCTCCACTTGCTGTGTGTTCAGCTGCGAGCACGTGGGCTGGCTCTGCATTTTGAGACAGGTTGCCTTCTCCTATCCCTGAAGGAGATGGAAGACCTGTGCACAGAGCAGTCTGGAGCAGAGAGACAGGGGAGAAGCTGTTGGTTAAGAAGCAGCAAAAGATAAGCGTCCTTATTGTGCCCACTGTGCTGAGCTCAGGGTGGGCAATGGGCCTGGGTACCTTTTTACATCCTCAGCCATCGAAAAGTCATCTTTGCATGTGGAGGGGCTGTGGACGAGTGAGCCTGGGAAGGGGAAGGACATGGTGGCATCTTATCTTTTAGGCCAGTGCTTGGTAGCCTGAAAATAGGTAGTTACAAATGGCAGAAAGGCTGTTAGTGCAGGACTTTGGGAAAGGGATGCCTCAAACACTGGAGAGGCTCAAAAGCATCCTCTGCTTTATCCAAATTTGTAGGGGGGACTGGGAGTGCATCCCTTAAGGAAAGCAATTTAAAGTTCTCCCTTAAAGAGAAGAGAGCTACCTGGAGTATGTGTGGTGGCTTGTAGCCAATGGGAGGCTTTGGTGTATGTGAAGTGAATAGGTTAACCAATAAAGTCATGACATGTTGGATGTGAGAGGATATAAAAGGTGTGGATGTTACTGAGTGAGATTAGAATGACTAGAACAATCTACTGGGAACTAGAACTATCTACTACTACTGTGAACTGTCTGTGTAGCTATCTTGAATAAACTCTTGTAAGCCTTCTGATGCCTGGTGTGCCTGAGCTCTTTGAACCGTCATTCACAGTGCCCCCTGTGCTCAGGTAAGACGTACCCCTATACAAATTGACACTTAATGTTGTTGGCAGGTTTCAGTTCTTTTAAAACTGCGAATATGGTGCAATCCTCTTATGTTTAGCAGCAGTGTACAGAGTTCACTCCAGCCTGCTGACTTTGTGTTCTGTTATGACTTGGTGAGGGTCTTAGCTGTGAAGTGGACTTTATCAGCAGCTGTGTGTGATTGTACTGCTTTGTTCGAGGTTTGGCAAGCTCTCTGAATAAGCCTTTTGGTGTGGTGTTCAATCCAGGCTTTTCCTCTTGCACTTTTGCTGTACAGCCAACACAGCTCACGTATTTCAGCCCCAGCTTGAATGAGTGCCTTGCCCAGAAGGCCTCACTGGTAAGCAGAAACCAGCTGTAGAGTAGCTAGAAAGAAATGTAATAATTTATGGAGTTTAAAGGGGGCAGCACTTGCAGAAAGGCAGGGATAAACAGAAATTAAAAAGTCTGCACAGTGCTCTAGTTACTTACCGTTCTGTCTATTTGGAGAGAGGAGCTCCTCTCATCTCACAGCATGGGCTGGTCTTCCTGGTAGAGTCTTTTGTGTTCTTTATTTTCATTCAAGTATTGTGTTTGCAGGAAATGATCTGGTTCTCAGGAGCCATGGCTCCCTTCTAGGCTTGCAACCCAGCTGTGGGTTTTTCATATACAAAACCTTCCTCTGGGAGTTTCTTAATCCTTACTTTGATTGGGAAGATATTTTGGTTAATTGGCTGGGTTTTTTTGCTTTGGGGAAATATGAAATCCCTTGGATGTGGCTGTATGAGATAAGAAACGGCCAAGGCAGTTCAGTGGAGTCCCTTCAGGTTTTAGCCAAGCAGAAGGACCCCTCTCAGCAAATGGAACAGCATGACAGTAACTTTCTTCCCAGGCTAAATGGTGACAAACTCTCAGAGCACATAGTTTTTGTTTTATGAATCCTATGGCCCTGTAAACACTTGTTAATAATATTTTAGGCAGTTATGTAACAGATCTGTGTGCTGGCTGCTTGCTATGAGCTCTCACCTGAGGGGAAAAAAGTACAAATGTTATGAGCCACAGCTCTCAGAAAATCAGTAACATCTTTCAAGGAGACTGAATTAGAAACACTGTTAGGTAATTGATTGGTCTCATGCATTTGATGTAAAGTTAAGTAAATAAAGGTGTAAAGTAGAATGGTATGGCATGTTCCAGTGATGGCAGTAAACCAATCCTATGAATTCCTCCTGTGTGTCTAATGCCATTCTTGGTCTGCAATATACCCTGCCTTCGCATTATTTTCTTACTTTTCAAATTAAGCCCTAAGTGCTACTTATCACAGGGGAGTTATATCTTCCCACAGTTTGGCTTAGAGGAATGTTTTAATGCATCCATGGCTGTATCCTTGACTGTCTCGCCTGATGCTGTAATTCAAAAGCAGATGACAGTTGCAGATAAAACGTGTGACACAGGTCTTGATTCACATGGGAATGGAAGAGGAACTTCTGAGACATATGCTCCCTTTTCAGAGGGAAGCATCAGCATGTACAGTTGAGTGTGTCACTTAATGAGCTTCCTTAGTCTGCAGGTCAGATCTGACATTAACTAAAGTGACTTGGAATAATTTTGATCGTGTGGTTTAAAAGGTCATACGTAAATTGAGTTTTGAGGTTGCAGACGACTTTCTAATGGATTACAAGCTTTATCATGAAAGCATCAGGTACAATCGGTTTATACTTATGAGGACTCTGACTAAGACTGATTAGGTGAAATTTAAAAAAAAGCAGAAAGCCAGGTTGAATTTCTGTTAGGGTTCATGGGGCTTAATTTCTTTTTAGACACTGAGACCCCCCCCTTCAGTTTGGGGATTATCTCCCAAGTAAAATAATCACATTTCATCCCTGGACATCCGAAACTAAACTGGGTGAAGTACTGGAAAAAACCCTGTCAAGAGCAATCCAGCACTAGTAGTAAAATAGGCTGAATAACCTCAGACTGTTTGAAAAGGCCATGTTTACTGTGTCAGCAGAGTGTACACTGCAAAGTCTGATATACTGTAATTATTTTGCTCCCAGTGTACAAAGATACTTCAATGCCTTAGATATCTGCTGATAGCAGCTGATATGGCTGTGCTGCAGTTTGTCCTTTGGACCTCATATTAATATAGAAGGAGACCATTTTCACTCAGTATTTTTACCTTCAGGCTATGAGATGAGGACATGTGGGCTTGTTCTCTTTGATTGGAAGGCAAGACTCAGTTTTTTATGTTTGAAACCCATCTTATCAAGATATGAATGAGTTTTCCCCTTTCTCACCACTAATAAAATTAAGGAAAAAGAGCTGTTCAGACAGACAAATGCAGTATTAGTATAGTAAAGAACATGCTGTGCAGTCTGTTTAATGGTCATAAATATTTTACATGGTGTTAATCCTGAAGATGCTGCTGGCTTGTTAGATGCTCGCACCTTTGAAACTGAGTGTTTGGAGGGACTGACTGTGGTGGATCTGCAGGTAGTTGTTCTCTGAAAGCTCATTCATGTGTCTGCTCTTGAGGATCCAGTTGATGTATTCTCACAGACCAGGGAATGAATGTGGCATCAGCTCAGGTGCAGAACTGTGTTCTTGAAAGTCAAACCTAAATCTGGTTCCCTTTGAAGCCATTTTAAATTTGTATTTTCAGATTCCAAGGTTGGCAGTCCTTTTTTGGTAGCCTTGTTGAGCCTGTAGGTTCTTCTGGGTTGGCAGGCTGTATAAAAGCACAGATGTTCACTCAGTGTTTAGTCTGCATTTGCTGAAATAATTACACAATCTATGTATTTCATGTAATTATTCAGACAGGATTTTTTGTTTACTAGTTATTGTTCTGGCATCTTTCAGGTCCGAATTAAAATGCCTTTGTAATTGGTTTGCATTACTAGGTAATGATGAGATGTGGGGATAGCTGTATTTCAACTTAGAGGATACTTGGGTGATGTCAGTTTAAGAGCAAACAACTTTTTGTCTCTCACTTTTGGAATTCATGTTCATTTGACAGCAATTTTCATTGCAGTGGTAGGTCATGCCAAGGAGTATGTGGCAGTGTGACTGAAGCTTTTAAAAATGACATCCATATAGTTGGCTTCTTTTGAAAGGAGTTTGAAAACCAGTGTGGGCCAAAACATAAGTGCCTGCTGTTCCCTTTTCCATATTACTATGTAGAGGACAGCACTTGATTTTTGGAATGCCTTAATTTAATTGTTATTTGGAATCAAAAGTTCAAAAGGTTGCATGTTGTTTATATGCAGTAATTTGTTTTGTTTTGTTTATTTCTTGTGAGTGGTACTGAGAAGAGTGAACCAAACACAGAGAGCTCTGTTTCTGTCCAGGCTGAGCACGGCTGGAGAGCCAGTTCACTAGATTGAATTACTGAGCAGTTAGCAAACGTTCTAGTCTTCCAGAGGAGTGAGTACTTGTAGGTCTGGCTGGTAGGTACTTACTGAAAGAGTTTGGGCTAATAGAGCATAGTAAATGAGACAGTTAATTAGGCAGACAATTCAATGAAACCGTAAAAAAATTGTGATGAATGAAGCAAACATCTTTTCAATACGCTGTTCAAACTCAATAGATACCTGGTTTTGACTCAGTAAACCGAAACAGAACTGAGGAACTGCAAAAACTGCAGAGCTGCCTGGAGCACAGGATGAGGGCGGTGGTTGGCACTCCTTGGGTGGGCATCTTTAGGAGAAAAATAACCTTTTGTCTGAGTAGGTGTCCGTGGGAGAAAATTTCCCTCTGTGACAAAGTATGAAGAATGTTTTTTTTTTTTGGTGCCTCCCCTCCATCCCCCAAGGTTATTTAAATGAGATGAAAACCTGAATGCTTTATATTCTAATTTTTTTATATTTTCTGCCAGTCTCCCAGGCCTGGAGAACGCCAGCCCTGTCTGCCCAGGGCAGGGCAAAGGTCTGGACCCTTGACATTCTGTTCCATAGAGTAAGGGTTCTATCAAACTAACAGCTTCGAGGTTTGATTTGGGGTTGAAATGGGGAACTGTCTAGCACATCCCAGTTGCCTGGAATTCTTAAAAGCAGGTTTTAAAATTTGTTTTCAATTTTCTTTTAAAAATAAAGGAGATTGCCAGCAGGTAGGAGGAGTACAGAGGTTCCAGAGCTTCCTATATTTGTTGGTCTGACCTTCTTTTACAGGATTCATTTATCATATTAGTGGGAGGGCTGGAGTCAGGTCACCTTGTGGGATCCCTGAGACATCCATCTTGCTGTAGGTTGTGCAAGCCACATCAAATGCTTCTTGTTTACAGGTGCCATAATAATTGCTTGTAATCTGCATGTGGTGTGAAACTCAGGTGCCTTTTTGGAGGTGACAAGCAGGGAGGGAGTGAACAAAGCAGAGTGGCGAACAAAGCAGAGTGGCAAACAACGATTGAAGAGAGTCAGCAAGCCCAAGGTGCAGATCTGTGCAGGTGCATCCTGGCTGGGCTGCATGTCCATCTGACATGTTTCTGGGCTGGAACACAATGGAGCATGTGGAGAACTGGTTTTTAGGCTGTGGTGTTGCCCATCTCCTACTCTCAGTGTCCTGTGGGAAAGAGACAGCACAGAAACAGCACTAACCTTAGGCAATGGTTTCAAAGATTGGTAAGCAGACGTCCCATCATCCTAGGCCCCTGCTCTTACATGCTTTAATTTATTCATCCGTTGCCCTGTATTAGTTGAGCGAGATCCATAGTCTGTTAGACTGGACTGTGTGAAAATTGAAATCCATGTTTATTACACCCAGAACAGCTGAAACAGGCTGATAAGGTAGAGGCTCACTCCTATGCAACCTGCAGCTTAATTTGATGACAGCAGTGAAGAACAATTTCATTTTAATTACAAACTAAAGAAATGTATATATTTCTCTTTTTTGAATAATGTAAAACCGTTTCCCAATTTTCTGTGGCTTTAAATGCTAAAATGAAGATGTGTTCAGTGGAAGCTTTCACAAATGTGACACAGTGTGGAAACTTGGAATGTTTTATGCGTATAATAAGGTTGTTTTGTTTTATATGGAAAAAATACTCACTCTGTCTGCAGTGGCAATTTATGTATCTGCAAAACTGCTATCTAGAGGAAGAGTCAACAATTTTGCTTATAAGAGACAGCAGAGGCTTAAGCTGCTGTACCATCTTCTTTAGATTACTCTTACATTTAATTTATTTCTAATACCACATGTTGTGATTTAGGGACAATGTCAATCTGACAACCACTTAATGAAACAGTTGGAATCTTTTCCATTAACAGTTTCAGGTAAGTCTTGGTGTAGCCACAAGTAACAAGCAGAGAGGGAAGAACAAGCACTGCCCAGGCCATTTGGCAGTTCAGTTGTTTTCCTCCCTGCCATGAGGAGCCACAGCTTTGTTTGTCAGCCAAGCCTGGAGATGTCAGGGAGAATGGGTCTTGCTCTTCCTCCACCCCATTCCTCCCTGGAAGACAGGCAGGGCCTGGGGGGTTCCTTGTGTGCCTGTCCCTCTCTCACAGCTGGGCTGGGGAGCTGAAAGGGGAGGGTTCTGTAGTGCTGGCTGACCTTTGTACCTGTACGAGTGAGGGACAGATCATGCCAGTGTTGAGCCTTGAAAGGAGGGGTGTGCATCTAGAAGCAAAGTCTGCCTTGTGCTGTCCTGAGGGAGAGCAACCAGGCTGTCTCCTGCAGTGCATTTGCTAAGATTTTAAAGGATGCTATTTTCCTTCTGAAATAGAATTATCCAGAAAACTCATATGAGGAAGATGGACCCAAACTGCCTTTGCAGAAATGACTCACTGACCATTTTAAAGCCTAATGTTCTGTGCTGTCTCTCAACAACTGGATTTAATACTAACAGAGAGAAAAGATGGTCTCTAATTTACTGTCTTTCACTGAGATTGAGGAGTAAAGTGGAGCTGATTTACAGTGTGAGTTGTGCAGAGAAATCTTGTGCTCTGTAGAAGACAGTCCTCTGTGTGCAGGGAAGGGTCTGTGTGGCTCATGTTCTTTGGAGGGAGAAGCTGTAAACCAAGATGGCTTGCTGGGGTTATCCCTACTATAAAGCAGTCTTTGAGACAACTTATAAAAGTACATGAAAAATGAATTGTTGTTTCATATTAAACTGCTGGAAGAAAGGGGAGTAAATGGCTGGTTAAAATTAAAAGTTTTTAAAATTCAAAGTTTTAAAAAGCTGGTTTAACGGAAAGCACCACCCCTTAAACTGCACTAAATATTGTTTTAGTAAAAATATTATTATAGTGGAGAAAAAATTGCTTAAACATTATGAAATATACAGTTAAGCTTCCTCACTTCATAATTCTCTAAGATTGTCAGCCTACTTGGAAAAATTCTTTTTAAACATGCTGTCTTTTTTGTAGTTTGATACACCTTTCAAAGAGGAGAAATGGGAAATTAAAGGTAGAAGAAAGAGTAATAAATTGGTGATGCAAAGATATTAATCAGTCTCAGTACAGATGGCACAAAGGGTGTCGTTAAATTGACCTTGGTAAGTAAAATCCTTCTGGTTTGACTAGTCCCAGTGTATCTTTCACACTCTGGCACTCTTAGGAGCACTGAGGTTGGATTTCCCTCTGGTTGCTGCTGTTCATGTGTAGCTGTGGCTGCTGTGGGGCACACAGGGACTGCTGTGGCACTGGCAGTTGCTGCAGGACCTGCTGTTGTTCAGGGAGGCTTTCAGTATATGGGTAGATTTCAGGTGCCAAAACTGCCACTTAGAAACGTGGATGATTTATTTTTTCCCCCTGTGTTTTAACGTGAGCAGCAAGTGCTTGGGTTTTGCTTTTAAGACCATTAGACAAAATTAAAGAGCTTAAAACCAGCCTCATTTCCTCAGTTTCTACCAGAAAAAACAAAGATGAGACTGGTTCAAAGCATGTACTGACTTGTGCCCTTATGAACATTCAAGGCCATGTCTGACATCTCTGAACAAGGTCTAAACATCTGTTACTATGTTTAAGAGCTGAATGTGATGGAAACATTTTGGAGATACAATTGCGTGCTGGAGGTTTCTATCATGGTATGGATAAAGACAAACCTCCCTTGAGACAAGTGTTACTTTCTCCTTCAATTCAAAAGGGTTGTCTGTTGAAGACACTGTCATGAGCAGAAATGCTCTTATCTCAAATAACTATCCCTTTAATGTTAGAGCATCTCCTTTCTGTTTGGGTTTGGTCACCCCCCCGCCGAGCTGTACAGTGGCTTGCACAGATAGTCTAGCATAAGGAAGAAGGAAAAAAAGGATGATGCTTTCTGATGGATTTATTTGTATTCAAGTCCCAATGGACCTAAGTATTAAATAGGTTCAGTTTTTTAAAGTTGGCATGAGTATACAGAAGACTGGGCACACGTCACTAAAGCTGGATTATTTTTTTAGTAGATAAAGTGGATTTTAGTCTTAAAGTGGATTTTTAGTAGAGGCTTGTAAATGACTAAACTTGAGTTTCTGAAAAGCATAACATAGTGGGGGGGGAAGGCAAATGTTGATTGAGCAGGAGAAATATTTTAAATTTTAAGCCATTGTTGAGACTGGCAGATACAAATTGCCTCTACCTATTACTTTTTACATGCAGCAATATTTGAACAGATGATAAGAAGTATGATTGGTTCTAAAACCTGCTTGTCTGCCTTGTGACACTGTGATGAAAGTCGATGTCCCAGAACCCTGGTGGTCAATATCCATGTAAAAGCAGTTTTCCACTAATCCTCCATTATAAGCTTTGGCTGTCTGCTAAATGTCAGAAGGGATGGAGTGGTCAGAAAGAGGTTAAAGGCTCACCTCTGTTATTACACAGGTTATTGCCCTTTGATTTTTCATTTATTTTTTTTCCCCTTAGTGGGAACTGCTCATTTATCTCAGAGAGAGAGGGAGGGATCTTCATCTCCAGTTGCTTACAGCCCCATTTAAAATGAAATCACTGTTCTTATGCATTCTAATGTAAATAAGTCTTGACTGAAAATTCAACTGAAAGAAGTCTGCATGCAAAACACTGAAAATGGGCTCTGAACCTTGAAATGTAAAGGGCTAATTGTGGCAATTTTACAGTTGATGAATTACCTCTGTTGGTGAGTGGGGCAGTGGTTATGATACTGTGGAGTTAGAGCTATAGGGAGAAATGGCATGGTTAGGACACTGTGGATGCCCTTAGGTTGCAATTTAGGCATTTTAACTTCTTCAGCTACTGGAGAGGAGAATGAAATGATCCCTCTTTTCTCTGCTCTTATTCATTGACCTTGGGGACTCCATCCATAGTTAGTTATTGTGTATTTGAGTTATTTCTAGCTCACTGTACAGTTACATAAATGCTTGTGTTGGAAGAGTACAGGGGTTGGGAATATGCTGCTGGAGAGCTGGAGGCAAAGCAGAGATACTTTGCTTCTCCTCCTTCTGACAGCAGTGCCAGTTTCAGTGGGATTGGGTTTAGAGTCCTAGAACTGGGGAAAATATGCTACTCTTCCTGCTCTTCCTACCTCTTATTTTGCAGTGTTTCCTGTGTCTGCCCTTACCTGCTGCTCGGTGTTCTCAGAAGTTGAAGTTGGTGTAGTTTTTGTTTATTTCTGTGTGTTTTGTCGCCCTGCAGTTTTGCCAGATCCTGCTGTATCTGAATTGTAGACATTCCAGTTTTGCTCTATTGACAAGGGGACAGCAGTGCTGGAGGTATCAGAGATACCAGAAGTTTGTGGAAGAACCCCTGCCTTTGTTATCATTTGGAAACTGCCTGACTTGTACTCACTAAGGTCATTGACTCATGATTTGCAGGCAGAGTTTAAATTCTGCAGGAATAAAAAAAATATGGGCTTGCTAAAGGAAACTTCCTAGGCATAGGTAATTGAGAAAGTGGGTTATGTTTGTTTGGTTTTTTCCATGCCTAAGAAATGCTTATATTCAAGGGAAACTTTCTTGAACATGCCTTTCTTTGTAGTCCACTTTGTGTGTTTTTCAGTGTGAGATCTATTTACAGTTTAGTTGCAAACTCTTGCTTGGCAGTGAGAGCTACTGTAGTTGAAGTCACCTGTCAATAACTTAAAGAAGACATTGATTGGCCTTGTCTTTCTGGGTCTCTTCATGAACTGAAGCATGAAAACATAATCTAGTGGTGTCTAAATATAGAAATTAATTTATTTAGAACTGCGAATACTGATGTCCTCTAGAGACACGTTTGTTTATTGTCAAGTTGTTCTATGCATGTATGAGCATGTAGGCAACTTGGTTTCTGTGTAGTATCCACAGTATTCTCTCACTGTCTTATAGTTCAAGACAGAGGTATACACAGAAAAAAATTGGAAACAATGACAGAGAGATTTTTGTGCCTTCTGGCTGCAGAAAAACAGTGTGGTTTGGAGCAGGGAGAATGAAAAATCTTCCTGAAAAAAAATCAACAGGGCAGGTTGTGTAGCGTGGTGTGTGGGAGAGATTAATGAAGTGCTTTGAACACAGAAAGGCACGTTTTAAATGTGTAGTGACTCTCAGGTGCAATGGAATTGGTCCCACAGGTTTGTAAGTGGATCAGCATCTTTGGGTATCAAATGAAAGAAGGTGGTCAGCCTTAAAGGAATGGGGAAGAAGCAATAATGTGGTGGGGCTTAAGGTGGAGTGTGGAAGAGATGAATGAACAGCCCCAGTTCTGGAAAAGAATTGTGTGGTTCAGTGCCTGTGAGAAGGAAGGTGACTTTTGTGGTCACCTCAGTAATGAACTAATAACTAAACCCTGCAGGCTGTTGAAGGATGGATAATAATTGTAAAGGATGTGCTAGGCTTTACTTACAAATATAGGCAAGAAAGGACCTCTATTCAAGCTTTAATTTGAAGAGATGCCAATAAAAATGAATCATATAGGAAAAATATATTTATCTGTAACTGAATCTTTCTTATATGTGTTTCCACATGCATGCATCTCATATACTGGTAAGTAGGATCTGTTTGCATGTCCACCTTATGCTGTTTAAAATAACAACAACATATGATTTTAACAAAATAATATTGAAGATGTGATTTGTTGCATAAATAACCATTTTGTCCTGGTAACTACTTGTTTTAAGTTTGAAAGGGTAGAGTTTTTTAATATAACCTCTCATTTTGGAATGATTGTTTTTCACAGCTATGGTGTAAATGTTTGTCCAAACTATGGCTAGTAATTATCTTTCCTTCTTATCAGATGGGAAACTTGTCTGGGCACCTCAGACACTAAACTGGCATAATTGCCTTGTGATATGGAGCTGGATATTTGTGTTTACGTAGACTTACCTTTAATATTGTTGAAAATATATTATTGTTCCATCTCCAAAGAAAGAACAGTAGAAAGAGCAAAGAAGTAATACATTATGGGGCTGTACAAGCAGGTAAAAAAGACTCAAGTCAAAGAGTTTGAACTCTAAATACGGTTTCTATTCACTGCATGGCTACCAGGGTCATGATGCAGAATGGTGGCAGGGAAAGTGTAGAACTGCAGTGATGTATGTTTGTATTTCATGCAAGCTGTTGAAGTGAACAGAGCTGTAAAGCTGCTGGCCATGTGGCCGCTAGCACAGGATAGGCTGAGTAAGAAAGGACCCCACAAGGATCATTGAATCCAACCCTTAGTCCTGCACAGGATCCTCCCCAAGAGCCACACAATGAGCCTGAGAGTATCATCCAACTGTTTCTTGAATTCTGTCAGACTTGGTGCTGTGACCACTGCCCTGGGGAGCCTATTCCAGTGCCCAACCTCCATCTGGGGGAAGAACTGTTGCCTAAAATCAAAGAAAATGGTCTGGACAATTTTAGTATAGTTAAGGTAGAGAGCAGGTCTTTAATTAAAGTGCTTTAAGGTGCACAGTAAACATTAGCACACAGCAGACAGTACAGGTTTTACAATTTTATAATACTAGCTGATTGTCATAGCTAATGGAATACACCTATACCAAAATTTGTCCATCCCCAGAACCTCCCTCAGAACCACCCGTAGGCCCACCTCCCTAAATTGGGTGGGTGGGTCCCACAACCCTCTTTTCCTCCCACCTTCATCTTCCTCAGTCTTCTGTCCTGTTTGGAGGAAATCCAAGGATTCTGGGCCTTCTGAATAGCTTTGACTAAAATGATATTGAGGAATATTGGATATATCTTGTTCAGTGAGCTTTCTTGAGACTAGATGTCTCTTTAGCTTGTGAAAAAAAATTTCTGTCTACTGAAATCCTTGAAGAGGAAACAAGCAACATTTTGGAATTTGGTAGAAAAGTAGTCACTGACAACCACAGAGAAGAGATCAGTGCTCGCCCCTGCTCTTCCCCTCACAAGGAAGTTGTAACTGCAGTGAGGTCTCCCCTCAGTCTCCTCCTCTCCAGGCTGAACAGACCAAGTGCCCTCAGCCACTCATATGGCTTCCCCTCGAGACCCTTCACCATCTTCACTGTCCTCCTTTGGATGCTCTCTGAGAGATGCCAAGCAGAAGACTGTGAAATGATTAAAATTCTCACATGGTGGTTAATATGCTTCCCATCAGTATCCTTATTTGAGCTTCATGACTGTTCATCCCAGAAGGCTGCCTGGTGAGTAAACCCACAGCCCTGGCTGTGAATGGCTCTGCTTCAAACAGGTGGAGAGGAAAAGTCATGAAGGGATAGCTGGCTGGAAAGTGTAGCTTGCAGAGGGATGAGATGACAACTGCAGAGTCAAACTCCTGGTTAATCTAAGCAAAAAAAGTCAAGTAGATTGTTGGCAATGTCTGAGTGCCAGATTTAGACTTTCTTTTCTTTGTTTCAAAAACCATGGTGAAGTTGGAAACATGAGTGACATGTTAAGACCTGTTATAAAATCTCAGTCAGTCAGCTACTCTGTAGCTGGTGTTTCCCTTCTGGAATCAGAATGAATGGATGAATGGTTATTAATATGTAATGAGAGCATATGGGAACCATGCATTGAAAGCAAAGGAAAAGAGGGATTCAGAGAAGGGAATCATTCATGTGCAAGTTAGGCTTGCCATGCTGGCATGTTGGTGATGGCAGGGTGGGCATGGTCCTGAGGGCTTGTGCCAGTGGTTTAAAAGATGGAAACAGCAGGATACTTGGACCATGAAAGCAGGCGCCCCCCTGACACTGCTGTATCAATTCTCTTGCTCCACTTCCCTGCCTTTTACCATGTTTTCTCATCCCACTGTAAACAGCTTGGGGCAGGGGTCATGCCTTTTATTTGTCTAAAAAAAAGTGCTGCTACTCATGAGGAGCATATTTTGTTGATTGCTGGAGGAGCAGGAGCATCAATAACAGCCCCCTGCATGCAAAATTCTTTAAGTCTCTGTAAAGATGCATTTTTCCCAATCTCTGTGGGAGCCCATAACCCCTGGGTTTCTAAAAGTGGAAGGTGTACACTAGAAAAAGGTTTAGTCTGTACTCAGACCAAGCTGTGTGCTGCTGGATGGATGTTGAGTCTGACCCATTCATTGCCCTTGTGCTGTGTCACTTCGTCAGAGCAACCCCAACAGAGCTTGTGTTCCTCCTGGGCAAGAAAACCTCCTCTTCCCATGAGACAACACTCCTTCAGGGATTGCATAGGGTTCAGTGCATGCTTTGTGTTACACTGTACTTTTTATTTAACAGCTCTGTGACTTTGGCTTCATCACCAAGGAATAGAGGCTGGTCATTTCTGATGGAGCTCACCCTTACTGTAGCAATATGCACTTTGCATTCCAGGGCACAAATAGTCATATGTTGTGGCTTTGTGTATTGGAAGATGGAGAATGAATATTTTTTAAAACAGTTTAGCACAATGTTTTCCAATTTTTTATTATTCAGGAACTGTACTGTGATGGAACAGAAATCTGCTATGCCCAGTCTTAAAATGATACTATCTCTTTTTCGTGGCTGAAGACTATGTAAATAGTCAAGAATCCATAAAATCAAACAAATAAATGAAAACTGTACTTCATGTAGAAACAAAAGACTATCAGTACAGATAGTTCCAGGTCAGCATTTACACATAGCAGCAACAACAAAATATGATGTGATGTTCTGGGCCTGCCCTAACTGTGGGTGTGGAGAGGTCCAAAAATGGTTGTGTTGTCACAAAACGGAGAAGTCTGAGGCCCTCTGACCACCCTCTGTGGAGACACCTGCAATGAATCATGAATTGAGGTTTTGCAGCCTCTTTGAATGGGTGTTTCTCGCTCACCAGACAAGAGTGGTGTTCCTTGGCATGCTCTGGCACTGGCTTGGTGTGTGAATGTGTCCAAGTAAAAATCTGTTGTGAGAGGAAAATGCGAAGAGTAAGCAAATGAATAAAAAGCAAATTTAAATTGTTAGGTATTAAGCTTAGGGATAAGATTATTTCTTAGTTTGCCAGTCTTGCTCAGGTGACTTTGCCATACAAGTGCTGTCTCATCAGGAGCATCTGGGCGATCTGCAGGTTGTGTTAGATTTGTTTCCCAAATGACTTCTACTGATCCATTATGGACACAAATAGGTTAATGCTACTCTTAATTGCCTCTCGTAATAGGTGTCTGCATTACTTGTGTGATGTCTAATTCTTCCAGCACCTTTGTGTGTGTCTGCCCCATTCCCCATCTGTAAGGTGGTGGTTCCCTTGCATGCCTGAACCACCTGTGTGAGAGAGAGGGCACTGGAGGCTGAGCAGAGCTGCAGGTAGACAGGCACTCTAAATCCATGCCCAGACAGACAGGGTAGAAAACAGGTACAAGTGCTAATAAAAAAAGTATTCCTTTTGATACAGGTCTCAGATTTCAACTTCCCTGCCCTCCATCCCTTGTTGTGTTAACTTTTTAGTTTGTATGAGCTTCCAGGGTCATTTCTACTTCTAAGATCAAAAGGCTTTTCACAGTTGTACAGGTGAAGCTATGATGGATTTCAGGTATTTCAGAAAAGCTTTATGGAAAGGAATTTCAAGAGCTGGATCATAAATATAACGGAGCAAAACAGATATGAAGGTGGTAGGCTGGCACTTCAAAGTGTTGCCGTGTGTGTCTCACACCCAAACCAGCAAGTGAACAGATTCAAGGATTAAAATGCACAGTGTATACTCAGAATCAGAGGGAATATCCATGCATAGCTATGTAATGATGACTGCTTCTCATAAACAGTGCAGCATGAGGGCATAGATGCTAATTAAGCATGCAAATTGAATTTGCAAGGATTTCCGAGCAGGGAAGACATCTAAACGCAGGCTTGATTTTTCTAGAGGGTAGCAAGAATGACTTGCTTTTATTAGTTATCAGGATGCCTCTAGGAGCTTAGATTTAGTAGAGTTCAGAGCTTTTTAGGATCAGGAAGGGATGTGCCAGAAACAAAATGACAGGCCTTTGTGAAAGAGCAGATCTGTCCTACCCACTTGGGAGTTAAAAAAAAAAGTTATTAAAAAAAGGTTTAATTAAAAAAAAAAATTAAATGAAATATTTATGACTTAGTTGGTGATTGACCTTTTAGCTCTCTCACCCCATCAGTGCTTTGCTAGACTGTTAAAGGATCTTTTGTCAGCCAAGAGTTACCTGCATGAAGCTGTAATTATGGGTTCTAACTAGAGGCAGGGATGCTGACACACCTCACCTGCGGGTTAAAGAAATCACAGCATTTTATAACTTTCCAAAGGCCAGCGGCAAGTACGAGAGTCTGAGCCACAGTGATCGGTCACTGTCCTTATCTTCCCATTCACGCTGCTGTGAGAGAGAGCCATTAATCACCCTGCCCAAGGCCTGGCAGCACGTGGAACAGCACAGAGAATTGCCATAGCTTCTAAATAGTCAACGCAGCAGCATCTCACAGTTGTTGGCTGCTTTAGGTCTAAAGTAATGACAAATTCATCACAGTCTCTGTGAGGCCACCTTTTTCCTTCTAGGCTCGTGTCAGAACTTGCCATCATTTCTCCCCTTGAGAAGGCAACAATTGGTTCCTTACTGAATCTCCTCCATGAGCAGTTAGTGTGGCACAAGAGCTAGTTTTGGCAGGAGGGACTGCCGGGTGTTCAGCTTTGTTGTAGGTGTGGACACTGAGGCAGTGATAGTGAGGAAAGAGCAGAGGCCCCTTTCTGTATCTTTAAGGAACGACTGGGGTGGGATGAGAGCTGGTGCTGGGGGTCAGTTTATCTTCAACCAAAGTGCTGGTGATCCAAGTACCTTCAGGCTGGAGTTAAAGTTTGCTAAAGGTTAAGTTTTGAAAACACAAGGATGAGATTTTGTGTTTCTTGCTAAATCTTGTGTGGTCCTCAGCTTTAGGATACAGGCTGAATTGGGGAGAAGAGTTGTGTTAAACTTTGTTAGTGAGGTCAGCCAGGATTAGTGGTTTGTGCATTTATTACATTACTGTTCAGGTTTGTTAGAAGAGGATGAGCAAATGTAAAAGTAACAGGTTACAGAGCTGCAGTGTGGGTTGACTTTGGCATGTTCAAAAAAACTATTTTCATTTTTTGCAGGTGATTGTGTTTAATGGTAGAAAACTTTTTGTTTCATTTTTGTGTGAGAGAATTGTTCAGTTTCTGTCTGAGTCTTATGTTGTATGCTAGGGCAGATGGAACATGGTTGGCAGCCAGGAATGGCACATTTGTACATAAATGGCATTTGTTTTCTTTTTCCAGAGAAAATTCAGAGTTGTGATTGAGAAGATAAGGGCTTGTGGTGTATAAGAGAAATGGGCAATTCAATACAATTTTGAATCCTGCACGGATCACACTGGTATTGTGAATGCTGGTGACATCAAACAGAAATGCCTTATGTGTTACTTTGCAAAGGTATTGATGCTGTAAGGATAGGTAGGAATAGGATTCATAGGGCATGCTTGGCACATGAGAGAGTAGCTGTGGAGGGTTGGTGTCCCTCTCCATGCATCCTCTGCAGACCTCAAGGACTGCTTGTGAGCCTGCAGGAGTTTATTAAGAAATGTAAACTTGATGCAGGAAGCTCCCCTACTCTGTCCACAGCTGCCTCTCTGATGAAGAACAGTTAAAGTCTGCAAACTGAAAAGAACCAAAAACCTGCTTCATGTTTTACCATGTCTGCATGAAGTCACCCAGAGCTGAAGCAACATAATGTTGGCACATAATGTTAAGGTTACCTGGGAAAAGGTTGGTCCTGCAGCACAGAAGAGGTGTATGTATGGCCAGACTTCACGAACGCAGATTTGGACAGGGCTCTCCCCACGTGCCCTTCCAGCCTGCACAGTGGATGTTTTAGGTGAGGCACAGTGTGTGCAGAACTGGCCCCACCGTTTAAGTTCTGAGGTCCATTTGCAATGGCCAAGCGAGCTTGGACAGTGACAGGGAAGTCCTGGGGACTGTCACAGACCCCAGTACTAACCGGGGCTGACCCTGCTGAGCATCCAAGATCTGACAGGATGGGATGGCAGGGAGGCTTTAAGTGCCAGGGGTCAGTCCCCACCGAGACTGGAACTCAGGTCCTTGAGATTCAGAGTCCAGAGTGCTCTCCTTTACACCACGGGACCGCCCCTGCACAGAAGAGGTATAGCAAGGAAAAAGCCTCCATTACAGTTACATTACAGATTTCTGCACAGGGAAAAGGTAGGAGTGGCTATCTTCCATACAGTTCAACTTCTTATTCACAAGCACTGTTCCTTCATTTCTTCTTTGTACATTTCTCTGTAGAGATTTCTGAGTAGCAAAAGCCTCAGGGTGAAATCTTGCCTCCACCAATGTCAGTGGGAAATCTGCCACTGACTCCAATGGGATTATTATTTCAGCCAATTTTGGGAGGAATCATTGCCTGAGTGAGTACTGCAGGACTTGGTCCAGCAAGAGATAGCACTACCTTGTCAGCAGCAAAGCCCTCCCCTTATCTCATTTCCATAATAACTCAGAGACAGCAAGGCTTTTCTGTTTCGTTTTTTCCCTTCCCTATTAAATCTCACCATGATGGATGCCCAGTGGAAGCTGAACATTTTACCTCTGCAAAGCAATCTCTGCAGTAACTGCAGAATTTAATGGCTTTGCATTCCCAAAACAGGCTGTGATACAACAGGCAGTGCTGCCTGCCCAGAAGTTCCTAGTCTTATGCTATCTGTGGGTATAAAGTCTAGCTCTCTTAAACTCTTCCCAGTTAAAAGCTTCTCTTTGAATAAAGGAGCAGCTGATCAAAAAGGGCAGTTCTAGTCAACATTCTTACTAATAATGACAACCCTAATACCATCATCACTTCCATATAGTTTCTATCTCAGTGACTTCACACACATCCACTCGATGAACATTCTAATACCTGGGTAGTCAGCAAAATATTGATTATCTCCTCTACTTCATTTTGGCTTTTATAATCTAGGAAGTACCAGTGAAATTACATGACTTGCCTGGAGCAAGGCAGAGTCCAGGATTCAGATATTTTCAGCTTCCAAATTGCTCAGGATCATTCTAATTTCTAGTTGCACACACAGCTGCTTCCATCATTTAAGCTGTCATTTGATTTGGATTAAAAAAATACAATAATTTAGGTAAAATATAATTTAGGAATGCCAACAATAATCATTTACATCAGTACTGAAACCAGCTGAAGAAATTTTAGAAAGCAATCACAAGCCTAGTATTTGCAACAGTGTAAAGGAACATCAGTCCTTCAAATGGTTTATGTGCTCACAGTTTGCCTTCTAAATTTGCTAGGAAAATGTTAATCACTGTTGGTTGTCAAATTCAAACAGACAATTAGAGGCAGATCTCCTACACCAGCCCCAGCAGACTGCTCAAACTTCTCATTTGTACAGAAGGATGGAAATTTTAATTATCACAACAAAGACCTTCCCAAGCTGAGCATGACATCATTCCAATACCTCTGGCATTTTATAGCCATTCCCATTTTTAAACAGATGCAACTCTATTTCTATGGCCTCCAACATGGCTGTCTGTTAAGAAGCTAGATGTGGCAGTCACATATGCCAATACCTTGCCTTACCTCTGAGAAGCAGAAATCACTCTGACGCCATAAATTTCAAAAGCCACAACACTCGTTAAAAACAAAACCAAACTATGCATGCAGTAGGAGAGCAGAGTATCTTCAGGAAGTTACCCTGTTCCACGAGCTTTACAAGACAAACTCACAAATAAAGCCGTTAATCCTCTCTGTGGAAGAGGACTTGCACAATAGAGAGCTACAGCTTAGGAAGAAGCATCAACTCACACCACACTGCAGTTTCAACATGATTTCAAAATCCTAGACTGGTTTAATAGGAGAAGAAATGCTATTGCATACTTTATAGAACAAAAGGACCTTCTAAAGCTTCCCTTTCAAAAACTCTGTCTGCCAATTACTGTTTTGGAGACTAGTGATGAGCAAAAATGAGTTAGTTCTTCTCTGGAATTAATGCGTAGATGTTGCAGAAGGGCACTGGGTGCTGCATGCACAGAGATGAACACCTAACACCTTCCACTACAGAAAGTTGAAGCTTCTTTGAGAAAGCACCTACCTGTAACTCTTTCCCCCATTACCTCATGATGAAGGAACAGCAGATGTTCATTTGCTGTTGGGGCCTCAGTGGTGGCAGAGGTGTATGAAGGGTCCTGCCAGAGCTCACTCTGCCCAGCAGACTCTCCAACAGTAAAATCCAGCATTCTCTTAGAAAAATGTTTTTCTGCCTTGACTGTGACAAGAGCAGACACTTTTGGTTCCTTCATCTCCTGTAAGACAAAAATTGAACCAAGAATCCTATGAAAGAAGATTTACAAGAAGAGAGTAGAATCAATTGCTTCTTCAATAGAAGATGCAAAGTAATCCAACTGACCTTTCTGCAGCCGTGCTCCAGTCTGCTGTACTAACACACATACACACCCATGTTCCCTCCTCTGCTGTTGCTGTGCAGACCAACCTGCATATACAAAAGAGCCCCTATGCCTTAACATAAACCTTTGGCACTGTATTTGCACTCTGCATGAACACATGAAGTTTCAACTCTGCAACTGGAACCAACCAGAAAGTCTTAAGGCTTCACACAGTTTGTCAAGATGGTAAGTTGTGATGATCTTTCTTCATTTTCAGCCAGCACTTGCATATCCCTTAACAGTGAAGGTGCCAAAAGGCTTGGCTTGAAGCCAGAGGGAAGGAAAACTGTCATAATTCTCAGCAGTTTTCAGATATGGTGCATAGATTTTGTTACATTATAAAAAATGTGCCAAAGGCTCTATAGAGACAAAGTCCTCCTTACTCTGCACTGTGCTCTATATCATGCTGTAAGACGGGAATGCTGAAAGGCCATTTCACATGTTTACATTGTAAAGCAGACCAAAGTCTTGAATTTTAGGAAACTACTTTGCGAAAGAAAGAAAACTGTTGTTCTATCAACCTCCAGGGGAGACAAATGTCCCTCCCTGCAGGAAAATGGCAGGAGAATGCACAGGTATGTGCACAGACAGGTTTACTACAGCTTAGCTCAACTACAGTTTCTCATTGTCCGTGGGCTTAGGAACAGCTTGTTGAGCACCCTAAGGGAAGAAGACTGGAGCTCCCAGCTCATCAGATAGGTAAGGGATTTTTGAAACACTTACCAAATCTTTACATGTTTCTAGTACTCTAAGCTTAATCAATTTGCAGCAAATCAATGTGATTTAAAAAAACCCAAAACAAACAGTAATAGGAGACTAGTTGTCACCGAAGGAGACTGAAGGAGGTGAAAGGATAGGGGAAGATCTGCTTTTTCCTTTTCCAAAACCCTCCAGCACAAGGGGATATTGACCTCTGATGTTAAAGAAAGTCAGGGCCTTCCAAGTAGACATTGGTCATATGATATCTGCTGGAAATAAGACACCATGTACACACACATATCATATCTACATAAACAGAGCACAAATAATTGTGCAATAATGCTGAAAAAATGGCTGTATTTATAAAAACAGGATGAATAATGCTTTCAATATTCGTGTAAAAGCAGTCCACAATATTGCACTTAAACACATTCATTAAGGTTCCAAGATGTTTTCAAGCTTTCATAAAAGCAAATTAATGGATATTGCTGAAACAATAGTATGATTTGAACTTCATAGTAATAACTAAAAATCCTTGTAAAGCCCAAGAGCAAGCAGCAATGAGGCTGGGAACTAGGAAGCTCAGGTTTCCTATTACACCCAATTAAATAGTTAATCATGTCATGTACTCACATTTTAATCTCTTTAAACCAATACAGCAGTATGATAAGTAATAAATTTGTTTTTATGAGAAAGCTTCTGATCTGTATTTAGTTGCCAGAAATGAAAACTGTTTATGAAAAAGTAATTTGTAGCAAAAATTTATATGACATACAGAACTTCATGGATATCAAGCCATATGAACAATTCAGAACTGAAAAAACAATCAGTATGGTAAAGTTTAATATTAATCTCTCATATCTCTGAGACCTTTAATCTACAGTTTGTAAAGCTTATATTTATATTACAGTTTCTACTGTTTCATATAAGTTTATATCTTTTCAAGTCTTATAAGACTGGTATAATCCTGCATAATGTGCAATGAACAATGCTGTTGGAGTGGTTTGAAAATTGGGACTGTTGCCTTTCCATTAAATAGGTGAAAGAGAAGCCAGAACAAAATGAACCATATAATCTACATGCCTTTGATAGCAAAAAGTGGTTTTCCTAATCTTGCAGCCCAACATGATTGAACAAGAACATGAGCTCTTCCATCTCTCTTTTCCTAAACTTTAATCACCATCCCAGTAAGACCTGCACCAGCATCAATCCAAGCTCTCAACTGCCTCCTCGGGATCTTCTGATTAATCTGTTTTTTTATGCAATCTTCTCCCAATCCTGAACCTAAGGCAGCCTAAGCCTGAGCCTCCCCCAGCTGTCTCTGTACACTACATGCCTCAAACCCAGTATAAGGTCTGAGCACAAGCAAATGCCAACAGCAACCCCAAACCCGGCCCTGCAAACCATGTAACCTTCTCCAAAGCCACAAACTTCACCTCACTTCTTTTATAACATTTTTTCTCTTACTTGAATCTGTTACTCAATGTGTGTGTGATATAGCTGTGTTACTATGCCGTTGATTAACTCCAATGTGTAAAAGAATGATTTTCATGCTATTCTGAATATTTATAATTTGAACAAGAAAACATTATTTTAAAAGATGAGTAAAAACCTCATGTGATTTGGCTATAAAAGAGAAGATAGACTGGTGACAAATTATGAACACACCAGCAATACCTTTTTTGCCTAGTGTGTCTCTTTATAAGAACAACTAACATCAAACCCTTAAAGAAATTTAAATATTAAATGGTTCCTCTTTGCTACGGAGAACATGACTTAATTTTGTTTTAAATGGCAGAGTTTATTTGTCTGTCTGTGCATGGTGGAAGATGACCAGACTGAGATTTTTGTTATGGATGTTCTTGTAGAAGTATTGGTGGTAGCCTCATGTCTTCCCCATGGCCACATGAATGTTTTCTGCTAGGATAGGCAGAGTGGCTCAGGTGGATTGGAGGAATCAAAGGAGCTTATTCAAAGGCTTGGATTGGGGGAATCAAAGGTTTTGGTGTTTCGTGCCTGAATGTACAACCACTTGTTCTGAACACAGCCACATTCCACAGGCCCTGTCATGGAGAACAGCACACTGAGTAGTTTCTGAATTGTTTCCTTGGCCAGCTGTAGTTTTTCTAGCATGACACCTCACCACGGCCTTGAATTTAGCTGATTGTAATAGTTAGACCTGTTTTATCCAGTGGAAATTCCAATGGGAAACTAAGAACTGCAGTTGTTCCACCCCACAAACATCTGTCGTGAAGCTGGAGGTGATGGATTTTGTTGCGTTTTCTTTCTGCTTGCTGGGCCAAATCCTCATCTGTTACTTGAATTTTGAAGAAGGTTGTCTAAAACCAGAATCTTTCCTTCTGTATAGGTGTCACCAGCTTCAATTTGCTCTAAATGTGCTTTACTGTACTCCAAGTTTTGTTGGTTTTAATTGCAGCACATTTATTACCCTGCAAGAACTATTACAAAGCTGCTTCACTCTGCAGGCCAATGGGTGAGATAGCTTCCCAGTGCTCTCCCTTTTCCTTTAGTTTAGTTTTTTTCAAGTGCAGCTTGTCTCTGGGAACCATCTCTGCACAAATGACATGGAAGCACACCAGGGCTGTGTCCCTGCTGCAAGCTGGGTGCACATACACTGTACAGGCTGGTTACCTGCAACCTCTGCACAAGTCTTAAGTCAGAGCAACCTCATGCACCTCATCGGATGTGATTCTTTGTACAGTCTTTTTCTGTCACATGGATTGATAAAAAGTTGTGTGGTGTCAGTATCCTTCCAGTCTCTGTTGCTGTGTCCCCTCTTAGGACTGACAACATATGGAGTTAATTTACAGGAGATGTTTGGTGCCTTGCACTATTGGCTTCTTTGGCTTGTGTCCTGTAACAGTCAGGAGGTAGGAAAACATCAGTAGCTGGATGGGGCCTGTATTTTTTTTAACCTCTTACACAGGGCAAACTGTATATTTTGGTGTTTACCTTTAGGGATACAGCTACCACTTGTGCAGATCCCTTTAGGTCATCTGGCATCTTGTTTGTACAGCTGGGACCACAAACACCAATGGATTGCATTTAAAAGGCTGGCAGGATGAAAACAGATACTCCCAAAGGCTGAAGTCTGTTTTTCTTCGCTGAAAGAAGGGGGCAGTTTTCTATGTTTTGTGACACTGGGTTATTCCTTGGAGTCATGTTCCTAACCCTTGTTCTCAGTTGCCCCTTAGGGCTCCTCCGTGACCCCCTGCATTTCAGTGTGGTTGATGTATTTCATACAAGCTGATAAAGACCCAGGTCAGCCCCTTTTTCCATAGGTCTGCCCACCCATTAGTGTCACCTCACATCACACAGTTCCTGGTAAAACTGACAAAACTCTTGTTGATTTTCATGGGAATATGATAAGGCCCAGATGGCTGAAGTCCTCGTTCAAGACTTATACAGCAGAACTCCATCATCCTCATCCTCAATATGATCTCTGAAATGAGGAAGGCTATTGTCGCACATATATTTTTGTAAACTGGCATCTCAGTATAATTTAGTATAATTTTTATATTTTTAAACCCAGCAAAAAAATCCCAGTAAATTCAAATGAATGGGAATTAGTGAGTAGTGTTGAAGGAGTCTGGGACACCACTGAGAAGGTGATAGGGATGAAGGTATTTGGCTCCTCAGAGTCAGGCTGCACCTGGGCTGTGAGCGTAACCCATTGATAGTGTCAGTAGGAGTTTCTATTTTAAATTTAGTGAAAGGGTTTTGCTTATGGGAGTGAAATAGTCTTCTAAAAAACTGCTTAAAAAACTTGCAGTATTTGATGGAGAGTGTTGCTCTTTCAGGTGCTGAGTACAGCTTTGTAGAGCTTTGCCTGGCTGGCTTAGAGGTTTTTAAATTTTTTTTTTCAGAAGGGTTGTTGTGCACTGTTAAATTCTGTAGGATTTTTTTTTCTCAGAAGTAGATTTTGATCCAGCCTTCATTGAAAGGAAGTGTGTTAGTTCATGACTTGGAACTGCTCTTGCATTTCCATAGAAATAAAGGAATCTAAACATTATACAACTGAGATTAAAAGCCATGGAAGGACAATTTCAACCAACTTATTTTCCTGAACATATTTGGAAAACAGAGGGGCGGGATGTGTGAATTTATAAATTTGAAGCAATATAAAAAGAACGTTGAACTTTCAAGCAAAGAGGCATGTAATTAAATTTCTCCCTGCTCCATAATTTTCTATTGTATCCTTGTTACCTTTTTTGTCATATCTATTTGCATCTTCACAAATCCAAAATATCTTAATTTGAATAAAACAAAAGCCTATTCATGCTTGTACTATTCATGTGGTTTAATTGGTTTACAAAATACAAATGTTCTTTGAAAGAAATTGATTTGATTTCAAGAGGCTGGTAGTTGTCCACCATATGTGGTCCTTCTTCTCACAAGAGATGAAGGAACAGAACTAGACATAAATGGACTTGCTTCAGCTTGCTTTGTTTTTGCTCCTGTTTGGGCTGAGCTCTCGCTGTTGCTTAGTGAATGCAGTAGGAAAATATTAGGGTTGCAGCTAATTGCACAAACAAGAATAGTTTTCCACAAGTGAAGTTTAAATGGAGAACTGAAAATACTTCTGAAATGCTCCACTTTCCTGGTCTAGGTAATATGAGGATGATCTTAACGACTGCAAAATTCATTATGGTCCTGAAACACCTAGGCAGATGGTATTATGTGGCAGACGTAATAATGGTGTATACCAATGGCAGTCATGGTTGCAAAGAGATTCCAGATTATTTTGATACTTAAGTGATATGTAAGAGAGAGTGAGTGGCTGGGAAAAGATAGTATGTTCTTACATTCCAGATTAATTACATCCACTTAAATTCAAATTGAATTACAAGTAAGAATTAGTTGAAGTAATTTCTGATATTTACATGGAATAACCTGTTAAGTAACAATTTGTTAATGTGGACGGCGATGTTTAACACCGTGGGTCTCAGTAAGGGCCAGATGGAGCAGGTAGCATAGAGGAGTGCTGGGCAGGCACCACTGCCATGCTGTGCCAGGAGGTGCTGCAGGGCTTGAGCACAGAGAGGGGCACTTTGTAGGGTTCAGTGTCAGGTCAATAGGGCTAATGGAAATGGAGCTTGAAAATCTAGCCAGTTAAATAGCTCCCTCTCTAGGTGTGGGTTTCTGCTTTGGAAAATCAGCCTTGCCATGTATCTGAATATCATCACTGCAGACATCTTCAGTGATCCCAATGCAGATGTGTTCCTGATGGAGGAGAGCTCCTACCCCTCACAGAACACTTCCTGGCCTGCAGCCTCATGGCATCCTGCCATGCAGTGGCCCTGTGAGCTCAATAATATTAATGTTGTCTTTGGGGTGCATCTGAGAGTGGGGCAGTATATGCAGTGCATTCAGGGAGGCTGCCTGTCCCTGAGGCATCTACAGTGATGTCAGCTCCTCATCTGGGTGCCTTTGTGAGACCATACCCAGCATGTATAGGCTAAGCTCAGAAAGGGAAACATGCAGAGCTGTCTGTCAAGTCTCTCTTGTTGTCAATATAGTTTATGTTTAAGCACAGACTGAAGGGCACGAGAAGATGCATTGCTGACAAAGTAAATCAAATCATGGTTGGCAACAGGTTGCAAATGCAGGAGAGAACTGACAATAGATGGGCAATGGAATTATAAAGCAGAGGGAAGTCTCTGAAGGATAGAGATCATAAAAATGGAAAATACTGGTTACTGGCAGAAATAATCTAAACCCATGCTGTGTTACCTCAATGGGAAGGTATTTGCATGTCAAAAGAAAGTTTTGTACTCAGACTGATGTGGTGGTAATAGGAAAAAAGAAAAATCTATTTGCTCTGTATCTCCCTGAGTTCTGAGGCTCCTTTAAAGAAAATATTATTTCTACTGATTTCTACAGATTAATTAGTCAAGCTGATGAATAATTCAGATCTTGAGTTTACCCAAAGTATCTCTTCTCAGTTTATATACTTTGCTAACAGGAAAAGAGAACACCAGCTTTTTGTTGCAATTTGAGTTTTTTTCCAAAGCAAAAGCCTTGGATTATGCTTTGCTAAGATGAACTAGATCAGGAATTAATGGAAATAGATTTAGCAACCTGCTGAATAGGCAACTGTTTACCATGGAGTGCTTTTGTTGTATGAGGGATTCATTAGCTGAATCTCATCTGAAGTGTTTATTTCCTGACCTTCACAAGAAGAAAAAATATGTAAGAACAATTAGTTTTTAATTTTTATTTGCCATGTGAATCATTGTGCTTCCCTTTTTCTGCGCAAAGCAGAAATCAGCCTGGAACACTCGATCAGTAAGGATTATAGAAGTATTTTACAGTGATGGAAGTACAGTTGCTTACAGTTATTTACTGGTGGTAGGAAGAGCTGCTCACATCTGGTCATTTGTATGGGTGTCATAAATACTGTGTTTGCCTGTGGGAGGACTGGAAGGGAGCAGCTCTCTAGCCAACCTAGTGATGTCAAGAAGGCTCTATGCTAGGCAGCTGCTGTCAGTTCCTGATGATCTCTGAGCACCTCTGTGTCCCCTTTCCCTTTATGCACTGCTAACTCCCTGAGTGCTGCGGGGGTGAGTCCGCCTGCCCTGCTGCCCCCAGGGCTAACCTGGGGCGTGTGCCTCTTCTGACACCAGCACACCTCAGGAGCTGATGAAGAAAGGGCTCCAGCTGAGTTCTTTTCTTGTGGTTGTCAGTGAGGCTGCCATGCCTTTTGGGGAGAAATGGGCCAGCTTGGTGGGAGAAAAGATCAGATTTGGCTCAAGTACTGAGTGCTGAAGAGAAGCCAAAGCCACCTCTGGGACTTTGTTGAGCCATGGAGGCTTTGATGACCTGAACCACTGGTACTTTGGGTAAAAATTACTTCCTGGTAGAGGTAATGAGTGTGATTAGTGATTCATGTAATCAAATAGTTATGCCCCTGGACCTGTTCCATGCTGTCTTTTCTGCAGAATGAGGAACTAGGGCCCACTGTGTGGCTGGGGCCAGCTGCTGCACAAGTTCATGCTGCAAAGTCATGGAGCCATAGAGACGGCTGGCACAGCCCACATGACTTAGATGTCAAGTATTGATCTGGAAGGGTAAATCTTGCTTTGGAAAAGCTGGTAACCAGCCTGAGCTCATTGGTAACTTGGCAAGCCCTGGTTTTCTGGGTGGGAGGAAGGGGGACTTCGGTGATTGCAGTGGGCTGGTGAAAAGCTGTGCCTTTCTGCCACTTCTCTGAAAGTGGCATGTACAGAGCAGTACTCTGCAGAGCAGAGAGGAGTAGGCTTTGTGCATCTGAATTTGATTTGACCGCTGCCAGTGCAACAATGGTTAGTAATACTGTCATCGCTTGGTCTTTTATAAGACTATTCAGAACCAGCTTTCAGGCATCTTTTAAAAGCCATTTTCTGGTGCAGGCAGATTTGCAGAGGCATAAGATATTCTTGTTCCCTAAAGATTTTCCTCCACCTGCTTAGGTATAGTCCTCTGATGTTATACAGTTGCTATGGAAATAAATGACATCACTGTCTGGGGAGCATGGCTTCATATGAGGAATCAATAAACTAGAGCAAATAAATTGTCAGACACCAATGTTGCCTCCCTGTCTTACTAACATGGAGAAAAAGGAGGTGGATGAGAAAGTGATAAATAGTATTTTTTTTCCCAAAGAAGTATGTGTTTTCTAAGCCAACTGTCTGTCAGTTGTTTTAGATTTCAGAAGATCTCAGTAATCCCTTAAAGATGTAAAGGGAATTCACGTTAGGCAGTTGGTAATTTCCCACTAGTGGCTTCATATCTCATGTTCCAGTTATTCCCATTTCATTTTCTGTTTTTGGTATCAGTTGGACAGTAGCATGCCATAAAAGGAACTGGGTGAGATGTAGTCAACTGATTCCATGGGATAATTGGAACTCCTGCAAATACACAATCATCTCTGTCCCCCAGTGTGCTTCCTGTCCCTTACTCGCCATCCTCCCCTCACTGGGTGTCTGTGTCGCTGCCTCTGCCATCAGCCTGCAGGCAGCATGGGCAGGGCATGCAGAGAGGCCACCACCTGCCTGCAGAAAGCCAGGTGCCAATTCTGTCCCCCTGATCCAGGGAATTCAGTACAGCCCCTGCTGAGCCCGGGGTGTGGAAAGGATGTGACACTTGGCAGCCCTACTGGAGCCCAGCCCACTTCTTGCGGTGATTTTACACATAAGGTATCTCTACCAAGGAATGAAAGAGCTTTCTGGGTTCTGGGGGTTATTATGGGTGGATTGCTGGAAACATATGAGTGCAGGTAAAATCTGTGGTGCAGTGTCAATTGGGTAGTGTCAGTGCAATAGTCCCCAGGAGGCACACAACCAAATGAAGGTCCTAATGTCAAGCGTGTATCCTACATGGCTATTTCTGACACAGTTCATAAATTAAGGAAATTAAATTGAAAGTGCTTTAAAGTACCAGAAAAAAAACCTTGAGAATAAATATTAACTTCTGTACTTAAAAGAAAACTCTGAAGGGTTTAAAAACCTAAAGTCTATGTTGTGTGTCATGTATGAAAACAGCTGTTAGAAATAAAGCAACTGAGACTGCAGATTATAATATTTTTCATTGTAAGGACACTGGTCCTTATTAGTCAATATGTGGTGGGTAGTCTTAAAAGGATTAGCAACACATTCACTCCTTCATAGGAGTTGAGCAGGGAGACTGTCCTGTTTAGTGGATTTTCTGTCACCTCCTGAGGAGTTAGCCGGCTCTTCTTGTGACTGGAGCACATTTGAATCCTTGGATAATTTCTGAAAGCTCTTAAAGAGGTGAAATATATATGTTGTATGTACCCATCTGTACTGCAGTGGGCTGCTGTCCAGTATTTACTTAACCAAAAAAGCAGGCCTGGACTAAAATATATGTGGAGAGGGAATCCAGCTCTGACAGGATGTGGCATTACAGCTGAGCTGTCAGTGTAGGAGGGCTGTGGTTTATGGCTGAACGGAGGAGTTCAGACCTGCATACTGTGTGGTTAATCTCTTTGTTCCTAAGCATTAGATTTATCACTTACCAGTTGTACAAATGCAAAATAAGCAGTAAAAATATTACCCAAGCGTGTCCATTGCAGCAGCCTGGGCTGCCAATAGAAAGATGTATATGTGTATTTTCAAGCTAAGACATTTAAAAATCTGCTGAGTGTTATTTTTATGTACGAAGTCAGGCATCTGTGTAAGACACAGTGGCACAAGGGTTTGGCGTAAAACCCGCTTTTTGTAACACCCCTCATGGGATTGCAGATTTGCCAGCTGGTGTGACTGGGCTCACCTTACGGTTTCCCTTTTGCAGTAACTTCCCATTCCATATCCCAGCACAGCACAGTGATGACTGTTATTCACTAATCCCCAACCTGTTATCAGGAACCCCACACAAGAGGGTTGAGTTTGTAGCATTTTCCTATTTTAAGCACTGGGGAGAAAAACAATATTGGGAGAAATTTGTCTATGCAAAACAGGCACTGAAATGTGATAGAAACATTTGGGTACGAAAAAGATCTTGCACTTTATTGACTGCTCTTCCAACTCTCTTCTTTAGAGCTACATATGATAGTAGGAAATGGTTTTCTTTCATGTCCTTCTGTTTAGACTACTAGTATTTTAAAACTTTGGGGAATGACATCAATAAAGTATAAAGACAAACCTGCAGGGACATGGCACATAGTTCTTGGCAAGTTCAGTTCTGTCTGCTTTGCACATATAGTTCTGTTGAAGTCGATAAAACTATTGGTGTGACCAAGTCAAGCAAGATTTGGCTCACCTGGGAGACAGCTTTTAATAGCAGATGTTCACTAAGAAGCAATGATCTTCTTGTCCAGAAATGTCCTTAGTAATAAAGAAGAGAACAGAAAGAGAGGGAAAGGTCTTGAGGAGCAGAATAGCTCCTGAAGTGTGTTTTTCCTGAAGTTTCAATTATTTATGAGGGTTTTTCTATAGCATCCAACTAGTCCAGATGAGGAGCACTCATGCAAATACGATCAGTGAGTTCAGAGAAATTGCTTAAATAAATAAAATAGGCACATTTTTTGTTTATTAAATACTGACTGGTTTTCAGCTTTACTTCAGCACATTGAGGAGTTTGAGTGTGCCTCCTTCAAGTGAGAGGAAGGAAAATAGTAGAGCAGGTGGGAAGTGAGAAGTAGTAGAAGGCACAGATTTAGCTAACGGTAATAGTATGTGCAGGCTGCTTGCCATCTTGGAAATGACAGATACAAATATCCCTGTTTGTGCTGCAACTTTTCAAATTTATTGTATACTCCTTGCTATTTTGGAGCATAGAAGAGAGACTGAAAGTTTTCTGGAAATAGGAAGGAATCTTGGTGCTTGCATAATGCAAAAGTGAGATCTGGAATATGATACGTTATTTACTATTTATTTCTGTTCCTCTGTAAAACTAACTATTGTCTGTTGCCCCTTCTGGCTGCATTTAAATACATTTTTTTCAAGCCCACAAGTGACCGTGGAAGGCACTGGGCAGCAACATCTGTGAGCACGTATAGCAGTACCCAGGGCAGGAGGCATAATCAGCTCGAAATACTTGACCAGGCAACTCCCACTTGTCAGGGCAAGGTCCCCCATGATGTGGGGCACATCAGTGCCCTGCCCTACACTGGGTCAGCTCTGCCCCATGAGACCCCAGCCAGACACCTGGTGAGGCAGCACAGACAGACACAGCTACTACCTGGATGGCAGAGCCTTTTATGGAGTTCCCTGCTAATGCCTGCAAAGTCTGTGGGAGGTGTGTGTGTGCACACGCACACAGGCTTAGAGGTTAAAGCTGTCCTGTGCAGAGAGCAGCTCTCTGATGTGGTGTCAGGAGGAAGTGATGCGTGGAAACAATGTTAATTAAAGGTCACATTTTGGAAAAATTAGATGCCAGGTCATTGAGTTAAAATACTGGCGCTGTGTAAAACAGAAAACGAGTCTTGCAATTATTTCTAGAAACATTATCTTTATAATTTGCTTATATTCTGGTTGTTGCTGGCAGCCCCAGTCAGGATGCAAGCTGCTTTATGCTGAGTATGTTTATGAAATATTTCAAAGCAGTCCCTAACTTCTAAAAACCATTGGGGTTTTTTGTCTTCCATATCCATATGTGAGAAGCCACAACTGCCTGTTCCTTTATGCCCTGCCTAAACAGGAAGATAATGTGCCAATACACAAGTGGCTGCATCTGTGAGGTAGTATTTGTAAAAATTATGTATTGAAAACTGTTTCGTCTGCTGTATCTTTTAGTAAACACATTATGGAAATGAAATTTGTTACATGCCACTCAGTATCAGGAGAGAACGGGATAAGTGGCACTTTCCAAAGAGCTAATGACCCTGTAAGGGGAGACTCTTGGTGTAATTATATAATAGTAATAATGGTACAAAAGCAGCAGAGATGCTCAGGGGTTATTTCTCTCAGGCACTCGAGCTGAAGGGTGGGATGTCTCCTGTCCCTGAAAAGGGAAGGTGATACTGTGTGGAACCAGAGGTGATGAGGCAGTGTCTGCTCAGGTATTTTGAAACCCTTCAGTGCTGAGAAGTAATGCCCAGGAAGAGTTTGGAAAGCTGGTTGCAGCACTCCCTGAAACAATGTTGATTCTTAACAAATCTTGGAAATCTGGGCAGATTCTAAAGGTGTGTGGGACTCTTAGGCCCTTCTGGATGTTTTAAAAAGGGCACAAAAGCATAATCCTTGTTAGTAGGTCAAGTTGGCTTGATGTTAGCTACAGGCTGACGGCACAAATTGTTTGGGACTCTGTATTAATTTAATACTCCAAAGTATTAAAGGCTAAAAATATAATTCCTGCTTACTATGGTTTAACCACTGGTAGATTTGTCTAAAATTTTCTTTTTGTAGGGTTATATGCTTTCATGATTAAAAGACCAGTGATTATATAACATGCTTGGATTTCTCTAAATCATTTGAACTAGTCATCTCTTGTCTTTTTGATTAAAAGCAAAATCCAGAAAACTCACATTGTATCGAATTAACCTGCTAAGTGGATTTAAAACATGAGATTTTGAAATTAATTTGTTAACATGTACAGTATGAACAACAAGACCCATTCTTGTCTTCCCATAGCTACTGTTAATAGTGCCTTGTTGGTAGAGTTTGCTTGCAGAAGTGCAGCAAGTAATGAGGATGTCAGCTTACAGAATGATGTAAATTACTTCATTCAGCCCAAAGTAAGGTAATACAGCAGGGAACTAAGAGCCCCACTTACATAAATAAGGTAAGAAACTCTGTATTTGTTATATATATTAATATTAACCCAGCTGGTTTTAGGTCTAGTTTGAGTTGTTATAAAAAAATCTGCTCTAAGCAATCCAGCAAGTGAAGCCTGAAGTGCAGCTTGAAATGTAGAGAGAGTGGTGCTGAGCTAGACAAGGAATCACATCTGTATCATTCAGAAATGCAATAGAATAGAGAACCATGGAAGTCAATTCTAATGTGCAGGTGGTTCCATTTTTACTCCCTCCTCAGAGCAGCAACTGAATTGCAAGGACCAGTGGTTTAGCTGAACAGACTCCGTCCATGGGTTGAAAGGCTTCTCTTTGTGCACAAGTTCTGGGGAAGGTGTTTGGAAAACAGTTTATCTTCTAAATGGCTGTTTCTGAGGCCCTGATAGCAGTCCTCAGCTTCTTGGAAGAGCAGCATCCTTTTGTGCCAGCTTTTGTTAAACACTTTCCCCCTTCCCTGGTCTCCTCCCTCTCATGTGAGGGAATTTCAGCGTGCCTGCCCTGGAGCAAAATGGTCACAACTGTCTTGTGTGTTCTTATTTTATAAACCTGCTGGCCTTGTTGGCTGGTGACATTTGGGAAGGGTGTGTGTCAGCTATGTGTGCCAGTTAGCAGGACAGTGGGGAGATGTTTGGCAGGCTCCTCCCGTGCCACCCGCCTGGTGTGGCAGCTTTGCCACCTGCCACAGCAGTGGCCTTTCTGTCACAGGGAGCCACTTCAACAGAGTGCAAAGCCCTGTGTGTTGGTGGGCTGGCACAGATGCAGTTGCAACTCAGTAGATGCCTCAGTGGCAAATTAAATTTTCCATTCCTGAACTCAGTAAAAACATAAAAATTAAAACAAAAAAAATGAGAGCTAGAAAATTAAAATAGGATGATTCCACCCTTCCATGACTGCCACACTGAGCACCGAAGTGCTGAGATATTCAAATGGTGTGACTCTGCACACTGTGGGAATGAAGCTTTAGTCAATACCCTTCTATGAAATCGTTGAACAGAACAAGCCAGGCTGTCATGGGTGTCTTTGTATTAATTGGGCTAGAATTTTAGATTGGGAGACAGTGTGGCCTGCAGGTGCTGGCAGATGCTGATTGCCTTTGGCTATTAGTAATGACCACAGGGGTTTTGCTAAACGTTGCTTTGAGAGATGTTAAATGAATTGTCAGCTCTCACTGTGCTCTAAAATGTACTGAAACAGTGAGCACAGCTGGCCATCTCCTCTGAGCCAGGGTGGACTATTCTTAATGGTACTGGAAACACCAGTGTGGGGTGACAGGAATTGTATGGGGTATGGGTTGAACTTCTAAATGACTACAGACTTCCCAGGTGAAGGTTCTTCATCCCAGAAAAAAAGATTACAGAAAGGAGATGCAGAGCTCTACAAACTGTGAGCAGCATGAATAAAATACATTGGAAACAGATGCTTGTTTTTGCTCATAGTAAAGCTGAGGTACCTCAAGCGAAACTGTCAGGTGGCAGTTTCAGGACCAGAGAGGATACTTGTTTTCATACAAGAAGTATCTAAGCTTAATTACATCTCCATACATACTTCAATAGGAATGTTAAAAGCAGAGCTGGTTTCAAAAAAGCAAAATCATGATAAAAAATTGTTTGGAAACTATTAAAAATATTGCTGCCCAGGAAGTCTCTTAGTCATGGATACCTAGAATTTGTCCAAAGAGCTTGTACCAGAGGTCACCACCCAATGCTCTCCTCTAAGTCTTCCATGTTTGCAGTTTTCAAAGAAAGCATAATAGGTAGATGGATCTTGTTTTACCTACTGTGGCTCTTGTGTTGTGAAAAATCAGAGATTTCTGAGTGCTTGGGAAGGTTGGATAGGACTTTTTTTTCTTTGGCATTTCCTTTTTCCTCCTGAATATGCACTGTCATTAGAGAAGATCATATTCTATTTGCTTGTGTGGGGCCTACATGGATATGAAAACTGAAATTGTGGTGTGAGCATCCTGCCCTCAGGAGAAAGGAAGCATCCTTCTTTCTTGTGAGGCCTCCCTCTGACTTCAGTGAGACGATCATCGTGACTAGCAACTTAAAAGCAAACTAGGTGATGCACAGTTAGTAAAGGTTTAAAGGGATGCATGTGAACAAAACACGTTTTGGTTTTTGCCTCACTGACTGGGTTAGTCCTAATTCTAGGAGGTGAGCATTTAGATCATTGAAGGAGGAAAACAGAAAGCGTGACACCAGAGAAAGTTGGTATGGTGGTTCTTTTTCTAATACCAACTTTTTTTTGTTCTGGCTGAATACTTCTAGAGAGGAATATTTTCTCCCCTGTTGTGGAGCTTGTATTAGTTTTTCAACAAAAGGCGCAAGAGGCCTGACAACGCACAGATAAAATCATACTGAGCTGTGCTTCCTGGAATGTGGCACATCAAACAGGCCTTTGTTGGGTGGTTAAAGAGCCTGTTTCGTTCAGATGCTATTTTGACAGAATGCATTGTTTTCAAAGACCCTGGGAATTATGCCCATAAAATGCATTCAGCACTACATTTATGAGGCTCAGTTCAGCACTGGAACGGTGTTGTCTGGGGACCTTTAAAGACCAGACATGAAAGCAGAGCCATAATCCTCACACTGAATCTCATCCGTTGTACTGGACTGTCTCTCTTGGCGCAGCTTGTCCACATCTCAGTATTTCTGAGAGTACCAATTTAAAATTTCTGTATCACCCTTTGGAACAATATTTATAATTACATAAACTGTGCATAGTTGTGGTTGTGCAGTGTGACCTAAGTATTGTATAGCATTACACATGTTCTGTAACACCATAGGTCCTTCCTCCTTCCCTTTTTCTACTTGCTTTGCTGAAATGAAGGCTACAGCTCAGAGTCCTGTGTAGAATTGCTTTTATACTCCTTAGTACTAATTCCTGAAAGATGACAATAACAATATTGTCAGCTTTAGGGAAAGAATTGATTAATCTGTTAATAAATACTGACAATGTGCTTTGTAAGTATTAATATGTAGGAAGATAAGTTAACTATAGGTGAACAATTTCTGAAACCCTTAGACAGGTTTTATGGGGTGAAGTGTCCCCTGATACTGTTGCTGACTCTTATGTACAAGTATGGACCATCCACAATTACAGGTATGTTTGCACACACCTGGATCAGTTTCCTCCTTTACCATGTGGTTGTAGGGTTGCACTGCTGGCACAAGAGAGTGCGTGGAAAAGTTTGGTTTGGGGCTTGGAACATCCTCTGTGGGAGGAGTTTGGGTTCAAACACGATTTAAGCCATGCATGGAATTGCACCTTCTGCCTCTACAGTGTGACCACTTCTGTCAGGCACCACCAGCCGCTCAGAGCCTGGGGAGAATCTAGGGAAGCTCTGAAGTTCAGAGCACCACAGGCCTCTGAAATCAATTGGCTAGCTCCTGGGTTATGAGTCAAATAGAAAATTAGCAGTGCTGATGTATATCTTACACAATTTTGACTGTATGAGTTGGGTAATACAAGATACAGATGTACAAACCCTTCCTGTATTAAATTTGCTGTATTGCAGCTGTTGGTTGCATATGTGATTGTTTCCCTTTAAGTTATGACATTTTTTGACTGGCAAAACTGTCCAAAATAAAACAAAACAAAAAGAAAAGTTTAGCTAGAATGGAGATACACTTTAAAAGAAAATTTTCTTGTTCTTGGCATAGCTTTCTCCATAACCTGAACTGATACACCCTACTCTACTTGTTTAGAGCTGTACACTATGTCTTCAGTCAGCTCTCCTTTATGGTGCTGCTACCCAGAGCTACTTCCCTACTGTACACAAAACACAAGTTTCCCTTATCCCTCTGTGTCTGTACAGTCTGCCCACATGATTTGACTAAAATTCATGTCTTCCTGCTTACATTTTGTTTCTTTCTTGGGACTGTTTTTGGGTGTTTTTGTGGTTTGATGTTTGTCTTTCTTTTCCCTAAGCCACTTAGCATGAAACTTCAGGGTTTCAAATCTATAGAGCCATTCCCTTTAGCAGCTCACGCTCTTGGGAGGGCACCTTTAGATGTTGGGTGTCAAGGCATGGTTTTCCTACAAGGTGTAGGCTATGAAAGGCTGCAGCCTGGAAACTCAGTGTGTTCTTGTGAACACTTGATGACACAGTGTCTGTGCTTCAGCAGAAAGAGGAGAGCTCTGTATGCCACACTCTGGAGCACAAGGGAGGCTTGTTGTATGGAACAGTGAACCAGCTTCCATGCTCGGATACTTGAGAAGGAAACGAGTTGGTCCAGATTTGAAGGTTAGCACTGGATACATGTGGTGTTTGACACTTTCCAGGGTGACCTCCAGATCTGACTGTCTGTTTGAGTCATGGCAGGAAGGGATCACCTGGAGAGGGGGTGAGTGGTACTTCATGAAAATCAGGCCCCTCCAGGGTGTGTCAGGGAGGAGGGTGTCTTAAAAGGCCCAAACTTGCCCATCGCTTTTGAAGGTAAGGAATTTAATCAGTATATATTAATTTGGACCCACTTCTTAAAATGTTTAAACATGTGCATAAATATATTCTTATGAGAAGCCTTAAAGCTAAAACTAGGCACAATGTTTTGTAGTGCTAATTGGTGACTGGTGGCAAGGAAGGGTTGTGCCTTATAACCAGAGCACATCTTCGTTCTGGTTTTACAGTAGAATCTGCTTCCTTTCCTGCTGGTCGCCTTCCTTTCTTCAGATAGTGGGGGGGAAAATACTTCTTTCTGCCTACTGATGCTGCAGTCTGATGGATTTGAGTGCTTCTGTCTGTTTGTTTTGAGCTGAGGTGTAAAAAACCATTTAGTAAGATGGAATCTTTTTAACTATAGCAATTAGGTATTTGGTATTTGGGAAAAGCAGCGTTGAATTCTATAGAAACTCTGAATGAAAACAGTGACAGAGTGTACTTACCACTGAAACTGTACTGGGTGAAACAGAGGAAAAATCGGGTTAGTACCTTGCTTTCCAGAGGACCTTACTGGCAGAATTCTTGATGGTTCAGGGGTTTGTTTCAGTGCCATACTCAGATTTAGTGTTGGTTCACATTAAGCGTGTAATTTTAGATCTTTTCAGCTGTTTGTCATGTCCTTTCAGCTAATAGAAACAAAATGAATCATCTTTATCTATTATAGTAATGATTTCTCTATCTTAGCTAGTGAGATTTCTGGGTAGATAATTCTTGAATTACTTAGCAGTGTTTGCAAACTCCCAACCGGGGTTGGATACCTGAGAAGATAATGAGAGGAAAGTGAAGAAAACAATGTACTGAAAGGCAGATTAAACAGCTCAGTGTGTTTTGCAGCACCTGCATAAAATGGTCTGGAAAAGTGTTGGCACTGCACAGCAAAGCACCCTATGGATAAGAGGACCTGTGTAACTGGAATTCACCACCTCTGGAGTTATATAATACAGTGCTTTTGTTTCTTACATACTTGCACTCTGTCTTTTAATAGAAATATCACTTTCTTATTTTCTTACCTTTGTTTATTCCTGTTGCTTTAATACTTTACTATTTGCTATGATACTAATGATGGTGCAAGTGGTAATCTGGCGACTTTTGTATAAACAAATTGATTCTCTCTGGCTCAGGTTAATTTATCTGTAAGAGAAGTTAACCAGATTTCTCAGTGATGAGCTATAGTTTGCTAGATGTGGAAAGCTCTCTTGGAGGGATCACCACAAACTTACTGTCACCTGGGACTGAAATGTGGACGTTTGAAACAGCATGAGCCACCAACCTCTGCACAAACCCTTCAAGGTTTGTTGGGGAGAAGTGAGAGGAGGACCATGCTCTGGTTGCTTTGCCGGAGGCTCTGGAATTGCTTAAGTAGATGGTGACGCCTGATGCCTGCATACAAGAGACTTTTTTAATTAAAAGAAGAATCTTATTAGCATAGGGATGCCGGGAGAAAACAAAGTTATTTTTAAATCCTCCTTTCATTCAGAAACTATTTTTGAAATGCTAATGGTGGTATATTTGCCTTGTGCTGCTGTATCATCAGCAAACTTTGCAAATGTTTAAATGATATCCTATTTTGACACTTGGCAACTTCCTCTCAGATTCTGCTGACGTGTTTTTACAGCTTGTTGCTGCACGCGTTGGACCTCCAGCCTGAAAAAATAGATAGCATGAATATATATATTAAAAAAAATACATATGCAAATATATAGCATGAATGCAGAGACATTTAGTATATGAAGTGCCTCTTCAGAGCACAGCAGAATGGTTCAGCTGTCACTGATGCAAGAGGCCTGTGGGCTGCACTTGCAGTTTTGGCAGAGAACCATTGGACTTGGCCCTGTGGCATTTGTTTGGGGAGCAATTAAAAGGCCTTTTGTTGAATTTTAGCCTGGAAGAAGACTTATAAAGACATAGTAATGATTTTAAGAGGTTTTTGTGCTTTGCTGATTCTGGTCAGAGTACAGAATGTAGAACGACCTGAGTCCTTATGGACTTTGGTTGCATTGCAGTAACTGTTCTGCCAGGGTGGTGACTTCTGTGCCAGGGGATAAGAAGTCCTCTTAAGGTTTTTTTTGTTGCCTGTTGTAGTGTCCTTATTAGAGAATCTCCCTGGCAAAACCAGGAAGTTTTGGGGCTCTATGGAGCTGAGCAAACAGATACACTCCCCTTTGCTCTAGAAGTGAGCAGCTATTTCTGGGTAAGCACTAACCTAGGAGACCAAGCAGCTCATTTGATCTTAAGATGCTGAGTGCACAAGTAGTTCATTGAGTTAGGATTTAAATAGCCATGATATGAAAACCAAGGTACATTGACTCTCTTATCTACAGTTGCTGCAGTCTGCTGATTTTGAACTTGCACTGCTGAGGCTTCCATTTGAATGGCAAGAAAATTGCAAGAGCTTTCAGCATCCTGTCAGCCTCTGAACACTGGCACAGAAATATGTCTTTTCTTTTGATCTGCCCTGTGCTGTGTCCCTGGTAATTTTTTTGACATTACTGCCAGCATTTAAGACTTTCTCACCTTGAAAATGTACCGACAGATGTGTTGTAAGGTACTTCATGTTCCCTCAGCTCTCACAGGCCTCTACCAAGGAGTTGAAGATCTGGGAAGAGGATAAGCAGAACTGTAGCAAAAAATGATGATAATTCAATGATAATAGTAAGTGAGTCTCCAATTCAATCTCACTTTGCAGTTCAGAGTTACCCTAAGGACGAATCTGGCCTAATCTAAGTCCAATATCCACAGGAAGCTTTTCCTATCAGGGACCTCAGGAACCAATTTTGCAATGTATTTCTATCGTGAATGGAGCAGAAAGTTCCAGTGAACAGAGATGTACCTGGGCTGCAGCTTCACCTCTACAGACAACTTGGATATATACCCTCTTTGGATGGTTCTGGGCTCTGCCAGTTAATTCAATAACAGTGATTCAGAAAAGCTCTTTGGAGCTGAGGGATGCCATGGTAGTGGGGAACTCAAGTGGCTTTTGAAGAACCATCTCTGCATGGCTCAGCTGATGAAGCAGTACTGTAGTTACAGGGGCTTTTATTGTATAGACCATTTTGATTGTCTTTGTACTCTCTAAGGAGTAGCTGGTGAATGCACCCTGCATCTGCCCCAGGGATCTGGGTTGTGAGGTGTTTGCATCCCATCCACGGGTCTTTCCAGCTCTTCTTTCACCAGTAGCAGCTTAAAACTCTGAAATGTTTTCCTGGGCAGTGCTTTTGGACATAATTGCTGAGCATTTTGCAGACACGAAAAACTCAAGTGGGTGGAGATCATGGTTCACTAGTTGAGGTTGAAAAGGGCCCACATGAGATTTTGTATGTTAAGCTGTGGTCACTTCTGTGCAATCCTGGGAGAGCCAGGCTGTGTAACTGTAGGTCAGTGGATGTGAGAAAGGCAGAGGAGTATTGAGTAGGGTGGATAGAGGACCAAAGAGCATTAAGTGCTTGCTGGTGAGTATTTCCTAAAGTGTGTAAGATCCAGGGAAAAGGGTGGTACAAATGATGTGATGGGGAGGCAAGAGAAGATAAAAAACCTCTGAAGCCTTTTCTGAAATCATAGTGCTCCATGGAAAATGAAAAGTTTCTTACCTTCTCACTTAGTTAAAATATGTAATTGTTCAAAATTCGCACCACTGTTAGAAGGTGAGTCATAAGATGATTGCAGCTGATCTGCAGGATAGCTAACATTTCAATATCAGCACGGGATCCTGACAGACTTTAAAAATACTGCTTTCCAGATCCTGGAAATGTACAACAGGTATGGTCTGGCTGGCTCTCCAGAGGTAGTAAGGAATATGTCCTTTCCTATAAACATGTGTGGACCATCAAAGGCAGCTGTCCTTTGGCATTGCTGCTCCCCAGGTGGGCTCCCTGCTGTGAATGGAAGCAGCGCTGTTCCCCCGGAGAGCCAGGGGCAGGGAGCAGCAAAAAAAAAGGAGCAAAAATGTCACCAGTGGCTGCTTATTCTGAGCAGCTTTTCCTGCCCTCATGCTAAAATAAAAATAGCTTCCTTTTCTACTGAGCACAGTAGCATCTGCCTGCCACAGGCAGACAGTGCCAGTGTCCAAATTGTTGTGAATGCTCATTTGTTGGGCTGGAAGAATAACTAAAAGTGCTCTTAATGTACATAATGTAAATGTGGAGTAATGTTTGTGGATGGTCAGGAGAGCACAGGACAGCTTGGGATGACAGTTTGAAAAATGTGGCTCTGTGAGGGTTTACTGAGGTTCTGGATCCAAGCTTTGTTTGTAATAAACTGCAAAGTGAAAAGCTCAGGAAAAGATGAATGTGAAGGATTTAGCATCGGGATGCTTTGTCAGTGATTAATGGAACTGGGCTGCTTTTGCTGCTTGGCAGTTTTACCTCTGCCTGGTGCCTGTTACCCTGTGGGCTGTCTGTAATCACACTGCCTGAAGCTGTTTGGACCCACAGCACAAACCAGGACAGAGCAAAGAATTCTGGTGTCCTGCTGCTGGGTCAGCTTTTTAATCAAGTACATATTCACTGTGACAAAAAAAAAGAGATATTTTCAGGTTTTTCTAATAACATAAAAGGGTGTGGGTCTGGAGGTACAAACATCCGTTTGGACTGCTATAAATCACAGTCATTATCTTGGATGAAATGAATTGTGGAGTTCAACCTCATCCCTCTGAAGGACATCTCTGAGGTTGATTGTTCTTATCCTGAAGCTTGCCTCCATTTTTATCCTGGTGTCAGGCCTGGTGTAAATAAGAGGGACTGTAGTGGCTTCATTCAGGTTGGACAAACCTCCAGGAAAGCATTTTGAAGAAGCCTGCGGTGGAACATGGCGGCGCTTTTTGTGGCCAAAGCTGGAGGAGAATGGCTGTGTGGGGAGGATGTGCCTGAATGAAGGCAGAAAGTGCCAAGAAAACTTGGGAACCCAAAGGCTTGGCTGGGTTTTTGGGAGAGTGCAGGCTCACTGTGCCACAGGACGAGCCTACCCTTGTTTCTCTGAGGGGAGGAGCAGTGCTGGCTGGGAGCTGGCTGGGAGGCCTGGGATGGAGCAGCAGGGAGCCTGACAGGAGCAGCCATCAGCAGGAGCCATGGCAATGTCATATGCCAGAAATTCATTTCACTGGATAAAGGGATTCCCCAGGACTGATGACAGGGTAAGCCCATGCTTCATGTCCCTGCCTGCTCATGGGGGCTTTCCTGCATTTCACTGTTCTCAGTTAGGAGCTGGACTTTGATGACCCTTGTGGTGCTCTTCCAGCTCAGGATATTCTATGATTTAGTCCAAGTCAGTCATGACTCTTAAGTACAGATGAAGCCTGATTTTTCCATCATTTCTTGACAAACTTTTCCAGGTCAAAAAGTAATTGTTCTTTTCTCAAGATTCCTGGCCTTGGCTACCAAAAGCAGCGGCTGCATGTGAAGGACCAGTTGGATTTTGCACTCCATCCTAAAACAAAAGCAGTATTTTTTGAGGAATGCATCTGTGGAAACATCTCTGTTTATGCTGGGAGAGAAGACTTTTCCTCCTTGCCTGCTCCTCCCAGCACAGCTCTCTGCAGCACTGCAGACTTTTGCATAAGAGGAAAGGTGGCCACTGGAGGCTGCCAGGCAGTCTCTCCATGCTGCCCCCAGAAGCTGTGGGGATGCTCCTGCTACTCTTGGGGAGCAGGAGGGTGGCTGGGAACCAAATAAATCACTGCTGATTGTTCCTGATACGTACCAGAGTAAGTCTCTCTGCAAGTTTGGGGCTGCATGATTTTGATGGCTTTCTAAACTTTGCAGTTCCTCCAGACTAAAGAAAATGTGCATAATGAGGAAACCAGAGGAGAAAAAATAACTGCTTGCCGTGCTATCTTACAAGGTGGTTCAGCAGTTAAGCTTTTTTAAGATAACACCTGGCACTGGAGAGAACAGGCACCCATATATGCCAACACACCTCCCACCTGACCTGGGAAACCTAAACAATCAAGGTTTCATTGTTCTTACCATACACCTGAGTTTTGTCCAATGGTGGAGATAGACAAAAGTGTCTTGGGCATAACAGTCCTTTAGAGGAAGTTTGGTGATTTCACCCACACACCCCCATCTGTCTTATTTGCCTGGGAGCTACATTTTTGCATTCTCCTTATTTGACATGTATAATGACAGGGTTTAAACAGCATATCACATAATTAGCTCTGAGAGCATAATTTAACTCCACTGCTGTGAGTATGGGAAAGTGCCTTGCCCTTGCTTAATGTAATAGGTGAAATGCAATGTACTAAACTCAGTGTAGTAAAATAGATGCCTTTGTCTTAGAGCGGGTCCATATGAATGTTCCTCAGAGCTTGTTTGGCTGTCACTTGCAGTTTGTACCATACTTGTGCTAGAAAAGTTTCTGTACAAAAAGAATAGCACATCAAAGTCCCAGTGAGGGCCTTGTGGTTCCAGTTTTTCTGCCTGTAGTGGTCTGAATGGCAATAAGGGCAATAGATGTATCAGCATGCATAAAATACAAAGAACCACCATGCAATCTGGAATGGTTTGTCCGTGAGTGGGCACTGGCATGGTGTGAAGTGTGTGTGGTGTGTCTGTGCTGGGGGCCCTGGAGTGGTAGAGCCCAAATGTGATGCTACAGTCTCTACTAACAGACTGAGGAGCAGCTTGGTGCTGTTTTTGTCCCATTTGCCCTGGTGACTGAATAGTTTCCTGTAGTATCATTTGTTTTGGGAAGAAAGGGTTAGTGTTTGTTCAGTGATGTGAGATGGTGAGAAAATACTCCTGTGTTTTGTTTCTAAGCTGATTAAAAATGTGGGGGAGAGGATATTCCTTTCCGGTTGTGGCAGCTCCAGAAATAACCGTGGTTGAAATCTGCATAACTTTCATGTTGCCTGTGAAGTTTGGTTGGTTCAAGCATTCAAGAACAATAAAAGTGGTGCCTGTCTGAATTTGAACAGCTGTGCTTTCCAACCGTGGTGGCACACATCTCCTTTCTGAAGAGATGTGCAGTTATTGCACAAATAGTGATGCACTTGTGGTTTTATCTTTGCTCCTAAAGCTCTAGACACAGTAGGTCCTCTTACTACCAGTTCTACCAGCTTAGAGGTTTCAGGGTTTAATTTGCTCCCATTTGATTTAAAGGCTGTCCTGACCTTAGTGAGAAGAGGTTCCTGTTCTGTACAGCTTTGCCCTTCAGTGAGATAAATACAATGTTTGGGCACTTGCAGACCATACAAATCCTATCAGTTTTCTTTGTGAATGAACAATATGCTGGCTCTTTTATTCAGGGCCAAAGCAGCTGAAATAGCATTTATTGTATTTACAAAGGAGCTCTGCTGTCTTCATCAGTAATAACAAGTTACCATTAACTGCTGTAGGCAGCAATTTTCTCATTACGTGTTTTAATGGATACAGAAAGGTTTAAATTTATTCTTATTTCTACATTTCTACCCTCCTTGTGCTAAATGCAGCTTCTACATGTACAGGAACTATGGCTTTTGGAGCAGGTCTTGGTTCTGAGTGTAGGCTGCATTAATGAGGTAGGAATTACAATACCAAGCTCATCAGTTCAACTAAAATACCATGTAGACAAATGGGAAAGGTCTTTATTTCTAAAGCTTCTTAAAGACACAAAAACACAACAAACTTACATAGTTAAGAGTTACCCTGGGGATTTGTGGTTAACAGAGTGATTACAATATCAGAACAGACTGGGCAGGAGCTTTGTTGCCAATGTTGAAAAACACACTGTTGCTTCACCATGGCTGCAGGACAGGTCTTCAGGGGATGTGCTTTGGGTCATAGGAAAGGCCCTTCCTATTGTTGTTTTCACAAGTTAAGCTCCTTTCCCTTTAAGTTAAATGTATGAAGGTTTTCCCTGTCTCCCATATTTCATTGTTTTTTTAATCTTTCCATATTCTTTCCCTATTTTCTATCCTGAAGTTGAAACCAAAGGAGAATTTTTTGTGGGGCAAATGAATGGAAATTGATGAGCTTTTTTCTGAAGAATAAAGAGCCATTTTTCAACCCCTTGGAGTTTTCCATATCTCTGATACTCACAGAGGTGTCGCCTTCCCCAAGTGACAGTCCCAGGAGGAGCTATGGTAGGGACCTCCACAGCACTGTCTCTTCTCCTGCAGTTTACTTGTTGGGAACCTGGAGATTCTTGAGTATTTTAACCCAATTAGTGGTTAGTTGTCCTTCTACTGCAGCCCTTTGATGGGAAGCTTTTTCCTCCACCTTCACTGCAATTCTCCTTCCACTCTTCTAGTTCTGCCTTCAATTCTCTCACTGCTGCTCCTTCACCTCCCTCCCACCACTGTAGGACCTGGGGCTGCTGGGGTGGGTGTGGGAGACTGGAGGTGTAGTGTTAGGTACCTGGTGGAGCAGGGAATGGGATTTCATGACCCAAGGTGTGAGAGAAGACCTCGGTTTTGTGAAATGGCAAGAATATTCCAACAGCCGGGTCTATGAGGACGTGGACTCCACAAACCTCAGTGCCCCTAATATTGGTATTTTAATGTCAGTGGTGTAATAAAAAGTGCCTCACAAATATGTCTTCCCTATTCTGTTTTCCCTCAGTCATCCCCTTTCCAAGTTTCTTCTTCCCATAATCCCTTAAGGTTTCTTTCCCACCGTTTCTCCCCATTGGTTAAAGTTCTATATCCTCATCAGTTCTTATCCCCGTTCTCTGATTGGTTGTTATCCTTGTTATCTCATTGGTTGTTGTAACATTCCACCCCTTTACCCTACTGGTCCATTTTCGATCCTTTATTTGCATGTTCCCTGACCAATAGGAAGGCTCGTGCTGCCCACCCTTCCAGAACCTTCCCGGCCTAAGTCTATATAAACGAGGTGTTCAAATATACTTTGCTTCTTTTGCCACCAAGCCACCTGGTCTCTGGCCATCCTTCCTTCATGGCTGTGGTGTATTGGGGGCTCAGGCGGGCTTGGCGCAGAGGGAGCCTTTCCCAGCTCTGAGAGAAATCCTCAGAGCTATTTCATCCACTGAGACCAAGGAAACCTGTCGAGGCCCAGTGTTTTTAAATTCGTCCAATGTGTGCAAAAACAGTGTCCCGAAAAATAATTTCTTAGACCCACATGCAATATCCATTAATCTGTTCTTTCAGGTAAAACTGTGTTGACCAAAAAGTAACTGATATTCTGTAGAGGTTAGTCCTAGTTCAGTCTCCATTTGTGGCCTCCTGTTTCAGTGCTGTTGTCTGTGCTGCATCACTCAGTGGGACTAGTGATGTTTAATTATTTCAGTTCTCCCAGCTGAAACTCATGTACTCTTTCTTAATCTTTGTTGAAACACCTCAGTGCCTATTACAACTCATTCCTAATCAGCCAGCTTCATTCAGTTACTCTTAATCCAGCTCAAATGCTTTTGAACACTGCAATTTCACTTTCTGTAGGAGATGAACAGTTTGCCCTTATTACTTGTCAGCTGGGTAACCTGAAAAGATAAATTCATTCTCTGAGCTCCACTGAAGGCTTCCCTTGCCATTGGTACAGCATCAGACTTGTCTTGGTTTGTAGGCAAATGTGTACCTTTATTGAGATACTAAAAGTGATTTAAAAGGCTCCCACTGAGGGAGAGAGGAAACGGGAGAGCAACATCCTGAGGGTGGAGGAGTTGCTGAACATGGTTTCCTCTGTTGGACAAAGGAAATCAACAAAACTAAACCCCCTTTTTTGCTTAACATGGCACTCCTCTAGCCAAAGGTATTAAAACTCCTACAGATAATAAAGCTTCTGTGAGGCCCCAGGATTGTGAAGGTTTTTGTGGGTGGCTGTGCAGAGGAAGAGCTGTTTGTTACAGGGGTGAGCTGGTGTAACCAACTGGGGGAACAGTGAGTGTGGAGAAAGAGGTATTTACTTGGGATTTGGCCACTCCCAAACTGTGTCTGTCTCTGAGGGCAGGTTTATTTCAGGAGGATTTCGCTGCTGCTCTCTGTGAATATGAAGTGCAGTAGCCATTTGTTTTCAGAGGATGTCTGGGGTAAGTTCAACTTTCAGAGTCAGTGTGTCTGAACTAGGGTGTTGGCTGTTCTCAAAGGTTTGGTTCAGGTGTTTTTCAAGAGCCTCCAAACTCTTCTAAATATCTCTGGATTTTGGCCCAATTTTAGGATGTCTGTGTTCTGCTTTTAATCTGGCAGAGGGAAAACAGTTTTCATTGTTTCTGCTACGTAGTTGTCAGTTTTGGTATCAGAGAGGCTTTGGGGTTGCTGTGCTGTGAGGGATGACTCCCACTATTTCAAAATGATGACAGGGAAAATTTAGGAATGCTGAAAGAAGCAAAAACATATTGGCAGTCTCTGCTTTGGCATTTCAGAAATGTCAGCTTCATGTTATAACCAGAACACTTTTTTTTTTTTACTTTTGCATATGCTGAAAATCAGATGCTCAACCTCAAATGAAATTTGGAAGAACTTCTTTACTCGGCATCAATCACCATGTTACCTCAGATAAGACTTATAAATTAGAATAAACGTTTTATGCCTGTGTAATAATTTTGGATCTGTGGATGAATTGACGATGGGATGCACAAATTTTGAATCGTTCTCTGGTCTTAGGTGTGTGAGCAGAGTCTGAAGTCAACTCTAATCTTGGCTGAAACAAACAATGTTTTAAAACAAATTCTAAAGTGTTGTGCGACTTCAGTAAACCACTTTAAAAGGTGTTTCAGAACATGGGAATGTGAATAAATGACCTGATTTTTTAAGGCTCTGAGTATTTGCAGCACCAGCTGTAGTCTGTGGTTTTAATATGGAGATATAACATAGACTAAGATGCTTTGGCTTTCCAAATGTGAAAATGTCCATCTTAACTCTTTTCCTGCATTTGTGTAAAACCAAACCAAACCTTAACTAATTTTTTTTGTGGGGGTTTTTCCCCCTTCAAAGCTGCAATATTCTGTGTAATGAACTACTTAGCTTACCTATATATAAGTTCTCCAGAAGCAGAGGTAGGCAAGTGTTTGTAGTCAACACTGTGAAACATGAGTTTTGTTCTTTCCTATTTCCAAATGGATGGAGTCAAAAGATTAATTTCTTGTCAGAAGGTCACATGAATGAGCATGGGAGAACAGGTTTCTGCAAGTCTTCCTTTTCTCCTCTGCGTGTGTTAATCTGTTCCAGAAGCAGCCCAATAACAGACTGTTTTCCTGCTCATCTGCTGAAGATACGAGTTGCAGCTGCCCTGGAGGTTCCATCCATCGCAGCCCTGGTGAGAGTCTGGTGCCACCAGCAGCCTGTCAGAGCCTATCTGAGCCCTCCATGGCAGCTGCTGCTTATGCCCTTTTGCCTTTAGTTCTTAGCAGACACATGGCTCATTTTACACAAACCTGTCTTATGCAGCCGTTGGCCTCCCAGGATGAGCCTAAAGATCCAAACTAGACCAAAAAAGACCATGCAAAATGAGCGGCATTTGGCTAATCAACACCTCCGTGCAAGATTTTACACCAAGCACATAGCCCTGAAAATAGTCTATTTGCAAGCAGTGAAATTCTTGGAAAGAAATACTAATGATGTACAAACCAGGGGAAGCTCTGTGTGTGCTTGTGCTTTGGGAAAGTGAGAACAGTCTTTCTAAGTCTTCCTTTCCTTGGAAATTAAAACCATTTTAATGCCTCACAACTTGAGCTCCAGCAGAATTTAAGTAGGTGAATGTGTCTCAGAGTCAGCACTGGTGAGAAGGAATAAAAGAGCAAGAGGGATGAATCTGTGAAGTGCAGTTCTGAGCAAGTGGTAACATGAGGAATGAATGCCAACCCTGTTAGCATAAAGAAAAGCTTTTCTTCCTCTTTTCTGCAGACATGTCCTGGAAGGCACTTGCTGTGAACTTGCAGCATTAATAGTATGCAGGGAGACTGCTCTGACACAGGGGAAGCACTAGGTAGGTACTTAACTGTTTTCTGTAAAGGTTAAAATGGAGGGAGAATATGCAACAGGAGTAGGGAGGAAAAAGCCCAGACTAAGTTCAGCTGAAGGGTTCCTTGCCTCCCCCCCCCAAAAAAAAGGAAAAAAAATGGAAAAAAAAGAAGTTTTCAGGTTTTTTTTGTTTTGGGTTCAATAATGTTCATATACTCCTGTCTTTGAGAAGAACCCTAGTGGAGCAAGTTCATTTTAATCACTGAACATTTGGAAAATGATCCTATGAATTGATGTATGATGACATCTTGCAGTGTAGATGTTGGCAAGAGTTAAGTAAAATGATTCTAATAACTACTTGGAAGGAGAAAGCCCTGATGCATTTGGTAACTTTGCTGTCTGCCATATGGTTGTGGAGTGGCATGAGATAAACATGGTAGAAGATGAGATGTCTGGGTGACCTTTGCCTTCATTCTGCTGTGCCAGCATCAGCAGGGGAAGGGTCGCAGCAGCAGCGCCCTGTCCGGGTGGAAGCCCCTGGGGTCAGGACACAGCACTTTCCTAGTGAGAGAATGGGAGAAGGGGCCTCCTTCCAAGCAGCTGGAATTCTAAGAGCAATGTGAGCGAGCTGAGCTCTGGAGGGAAGTGTGGCTTCTTCTCTTTTTGGCTGCCAAGGTTTCTTTGCCCTGAGGGCTGAAGATATGCATAGGAGAGGAAAATGTGATCCTAAGCAGAAGTCCCTCCAACCTTTATTTTCCTTGAAGTATTGAGTAAGGGTCAGAGGTTCTGGGAAGAAATGTCCAGTATTTTGATCAGTGATTGAAATACAATTCATTTATACAATTTATTTGTAGGCTTTTGTTTCTTTTCCTAGTTTTGAGATTACTAAGGGATTTGCAGAGGAGGTGCATATTCCAGCTCCGTGACTTTAGACCCTTGGTGCTGGAGGTATGCTCCATTTACAGAATTGCAGTCGACCTTTTAAAGTAAATTAAAAACACTGGAAATGTATTTCTGGCTTGCAGAGTTCAGGATGTCTCATCTATAACATGCATTCACGTGAGTATCCTAATAGGCACAGTAATTGCAGCTGTTTTTCAGCTTTCAGTGGTAAACGTGCTTTTCAGAAGGGTTTTTCAGGGAAGCTGGACCCTACAGAACCTGCTATTGCAACATAAAAACCAACCAACCAACTAGCAAACTATTACTTGCAAAGTTTATGAATCAAACCTGAATGTCCCAATATTGAGGTGGTTGGGGGCTGAAGTCAGTTTTGTGTCCTTCTGTTACCCTCTCTGCAGGTGTCCAGGACCTACAGCTCTCAGCCATGGGCCAGGCCACCCCTCTTCTCACAAGGCTGTGGGGCCTATTCCAAAGAAATGCAGTGGGGTGGACATGGTGCAGAGCATTTATGTGAGGAAGAAGCCTGGGGGCCTGCTAACCAAAGCAGACCCTTTGGCAGGGTGGGGAATGGCCCATGGGAAGCTGCAGGCTCACCCCTGGGGTGCTGGTGGCTCCTATCCTCCAGCAAGTGCTGCACTGGCTGTAGGAGAAATGCCCTGTGCAGTCCTCCTGCCATGAGCCTTGGGTCACTGAGTGCCCTCAGGCCTCCCTTTCCCCATCCCAGGTGGAGCTTGAGGTAGTGGGCTCGTGTTTGGTACTGGCTCCTTGACTGCCCTCTTTCAGTGAAATCCAGCTAATGGAATTTGTCAGTGAAGTTGCCCTACTTTGTAGCCTTTTCTTTTTCAACAGCCTATGTCAGAAACCACTTTGTGGTAAAGAAAACTTCCTGGTTTGCTTGATGGTGTCTTGCCAGGTCTCCTGTTTCCTCTGCACTGGGCAGAGATGCAAAAAACTGCCCAATTTGAAAAGCATTCAGGAAGTGGAGTTTAGTTTCTGTAAGTGATAGGAACAACCCCTTCAGCAGATTACCAAGAAATGGGCGTGTAGTTCAATGAGATACCTACTAAGTGCCCCTTCCCTTAAATTTTTCCAGATGAAAAAAGAAATTTGTAATAAGTCGTAGAAACATCAGTAAGTAACCTGACCAGAATTATTTGTTAGAAGAATGAGTGATCCATTTTATTTTGATGGATGCAAAACAAAACAAAACATGTTATGAAATTTGGCTGCAATCGGCTTTCTAAATCCTCATAGCTTGACAGGAGTGCTGGGGTGTTTTTGGTGGTTTTTTTGTTTGGTTGGTTTTTTGCTCTTTGTTTTTATTTTAAAAAACTCTTGAGATTTAAGTGTGAGAAGAGTAATTCTGCCCAACCTTGAAATAAAGGACTTGAAGTCATATTTTTATATTACTTTTTTCCACTTAAAAGTATTTTTATTGTACTTCAGTCTGTTGAAATCAGCAGAATTATGAAGATTTGCACCATCTTAGAGACAGAACATTGTCTTGATGAATTTTTAATTCCAAACTCTTAAAAATATATGTACTTTTTTAATGGAAAGGAACCTTTTGTTTCAAGATGTATGCAAGAACCGTGTGGACAGTTAAATAATTTAAAGTCACCTGGAATTTCTTTCCTTGTGACATTTTACTTAACATTCCATATTTTAGAGAAAAATTACGTGTTGTCTGCAGATTAATGATCTCTTCCCACTCCCATTAAATCCTATGTAGAGGTGTGAATATATTTAATTAGAGACCTGTGGATAGGCTGTGAAACAGCAAATGAGAGAGGAAGACTTTTGCATTTCTGAAACCATCGTGGTGTCATCTGCTAATTAAAGTGGCCGTGTTATACCCAGGATATTTTGTGGCTGTGAAAGCACTGCAGCAGCTCCAGACAAGCGTGGGACAGAGACAGCTTAGGGCAAAGTCTCTGCTTTTGGCTCTCACAGTGATGCAGTGCTGAAAGATGTATGATTTGGGAGGTGCTGTGGCTGGTTTCAGTGACTCTGAAGCATGTGAAGTGTAGAAGTATATTAATAACACCACAGCTCTTTCCAGAAAGTGCAGCTGAAGGTTAAGTGCGTGCTGGAAGACCATGATGTTAGGCAGAGCTTAATGTAAAACAGACCATTATTACTGTGTTTGTCTGCAAGCTGTGTTGATCTTCATTTCAAACCAGCAGCAATATGCTTAACTGGCTAAAGAAGATGTGAATAGTCACCTGACAGACGGGAAGGTCTCTCTCTTGTCTTTTTGTTTGTTCATGTGGGCTCCTGCTGGAAGCTGATGGTTGCTGTAATACACTATCTTGAAATAAATTTTAGTAATCTGATTTTAGGGCTCAGATGTTGTCCTTACCTGTTGAGAGATTAAAGTTTCTGTACATGGTACAAAGTTCAGAATCATGATGTGTAAAGACCTTACGGTAAGTGCAAACCCCAGTGTCGGTGTGTTGAGGAACTGCAGGGTGTGGTGAGCAGCAGTTACAGTGGAGATACTGTAGATAGGAGAATGTAGATCCTTTATCTTACTGTTTTCTTGAGGCCTCAGCCTGTGCTGAGGGGAGTAGGGATTCTCGGGGACTGTACGGCACATATTTTCAGTGCATTAGAGGTGTTATCCTGTCAGTTTCTCAGCTTGGAAAAACAAACTGAATGCTTTTGAAGAGAATCCTGCAACACACTAGTTTTCAAGAGTACAGTGTATTTCCATGGAAATGTCAACTAACACTCACAAAATCTCAATTCATTAAGCAGCTGGTGAACTGGGGTGTTGGTGTTTCTGTCCTGCTGTCCTTAGTTACCTGGAATGAAGCACAGCACAGATGTTAGGCACGTGGAGGTGAGAATATGTGTATGTGTTCCTTCATCTTTTAAAAAATGTTTGTGCGGGTCCCTAGCTGAGGCTTGGTCAGTGGATTCCCTTTGCCAGGTAGCAAAGTGCTTTTTGCTGGTACAGGCTTCAGCTGGGTGGTGCTCTGCAAATTTTATGAAAAAGCATAGCCAATATGGACTGCATGTACAATCAGTAATTGCATGACTGATATACAGTGTTGCTGTATCACCATTTTTTTCTTCTTTTATTCCTTCTGAATGAGGGGTTTAAGGGATATTGAGCCTTGGGGAGCTAGCTTTGTCCTTTTGGGGGAAGATGGGAATGCTGACATGATAGATGACCATCCCCAGAGCATGGGTAGGTGATGGCTGTGCTGAAAGAAAAGCAGCATTATCTTATCAGAGTTTCCATCTGTTGTTCTCACACCTCAGCTGCATCTTCTGGCTTCCTTGTTGCATTATTGTTAAAGTTTGACAAGGCAAATCACTAATACTTGTCTCATGTTCCCTCACCAGTCAAAGCCACATTTGCAAGGAGCAGGGAATACCTCCCAGTCTAATGAACCTCCACGGTCAGTCTGGATGGACTCTCTAAATGCCATGAAAATAATTGTTCAGTTCTGTGACAACTAAATGCTTTTCCCATTATTCTTGTAATGACTTGCTTACATTTGCATTGCAGCCTATGGATCTGTGTCCCTGCCATTGCAGGAAGCACATTCATCCTGTCGAGTGGTTCTCTGCAGGGAGGATCAGTGCATAAGAGGGACACAGGGCCTCCTGCCTGGCTGTGCCCCTCTCTGTCCTGGTGTGCCTTTCCCCTACCTCCCACCTGTGCATCCTGGGGCGTCCACTGAGTGAAGGAAGGCAGAAGTTAATCTGGAGAGGAAATTGTTCTGGCTGAGTGGGCAAATAGAAGAAAACTGTCTCATTGACTGTGATGCTTTAATCTCTTTTTATGAGCTACCTGGAGTGCAGAGGCCTTTATCTGACCCACCATCAGAGCTGGCAGGGTCACAGCAGGATCTCTTCTAGCTTGGGCTGAAGGATTTACTGGCTTTTGCCAGCTGCCTTGCCCTTGGCAGCCCTCCCTGTGAGCAGAACCAAGAGCAGGGTGTCTCGGTGTGTGCAGCTGGATGCAGCCCCTGGGAAGCCTGGCAGCAGCTGTTACCCAAGTGCTGCGCTGTGGCAGGGCTGGGCTCCTGCTTCCCCTTCTGGTCTTGGAGGGCCCTGTGCACTCCAGAGCAGATGGATGGGAGTGATTCCCATGTTTTCTGAAGGTGCAGTCCTGTAGGCCCTTGTATGGGCCGAGTGCTACCTTCCCTTGCTGCACGCTGGCAACATGCCTGGGGAAACTCTGCTTTGCACATGGCCTGAATTTAATCCCATATGAGGGGAAATGGTACATCCTTGTTTATCTTTGACCTCCTTGTTCCCTTCTGCAGTTGCTCACTCATCACTGTTGCACTGCAGCCCTTGGGCTGGGACTTGCCATGGGCATGGCAGGGTGTTCCTGCTGCAGCATGACCAGCTGGCAAGGTCCTTCTCTTGCTTAGCCTTGAGAGGCTTCCTACTCCTGCCGTTGTCTCCTCCAGGCAGGGGAAGAGGCTGGGATGTCCTTTCTTAAAACATTTGCCTTGCTGACCTTGACTTTAACCACTTATTTACAGTGTGTGCCTAAGCTGTGCTGTTTGACCTCCCTGTGTAGCTGGGGGCAAACCACCTATCCTCCTGAGTTGATGGTGGGCACACTTGGCATGCTCAAGAGACTGAGTTTCAGTGTGTAGTATAACAGGTGCATGGAAAGATTTAAATGGAAAAACAATTACCTGTTAATGATCATAGCCAGATTAATGGTTTAAACCTCTGTTTCTCCTATCTTACAAATGAATTTAAAAATTGGCAGTTTCAAGGTAGATCTTGAACGATCCAGTGTAAATGTTAAATTTGGCATGAAGAGTGTGTAGGGGAACTGCTGCGATTGGTCACGTTAAACACACTCCTACTCCCATGAGCTGTCTGCAGTGAGAGGGTCGCAGCAACCACACTCCCACAGCCACAGCTCTGAGAACAGAGAGGGGTTCGTGGGAAAACTGAGGACATGCATCCTTCGTGAAGTCCTGATGGGTCTGTTACTCTTTCCACAGAAACCTTGAACCTTTTGTTTAGAGTACATCAGTGGGAAGCTTAATGGAATGGCACTTGGAACAGCTTCCCGCCCACTTTCCGTTTTTGTTGCTGTTGAGAATTAGAGATGAATGGAAGCTGATAATATGAGTTGATTTAATGCATATCTTGAGTCCATTTTGCAATTAAATATACTCGTATTTTTCACGAACTTATTTCCAGTTCAGTTTAAAAATTACTGTTGCATAACATGGGAAATGTCTTAAACACACCACCCCATTCAACAAACAGCACATGTAGTAATATGAACAAAATTGCTGCTATTGTAAGGCTTTATCTGAAACTATGTAATTTACTGTTACTGCTCTGAGTAATTTTTCTTTATATTAACACAGTATTTATTTTTAATTATTATTAACACACTTATTCTGTGTTAATAGCCTAACTGATGAGCCAGTGTATATTCTGAGTGCCTTTTGAAATTTCCTTCAGAGTAAGATTATTTTTTCCCCAGAAATTAGAATAATGCAAGCAATATTAACAGTCAACCCTTTGGGCCAACTGTTGCCTCTTTTTGTTCATACAATACCTACGAGTGCTCTTCAACATCCCACTGCAACATCTGGTTGCTGCCATCACACAAGTATTTACTAACCACTAAGTACAGCAGTCAGCAATAAAGAAGAAAATGTTTACCATACTGTGTTTTTATTTTTAAGGGTAACTAGCTGGTTTTGTTTTGCACTACTCTTGTAGTTGTGTGTTAGCTCACTTGCACCCCAGTTTGTTCTGCTGGAGGTTGTTTATATCTCCCATGCTGAGGTCTTGTCATGCTATGGCTTATGTTATGGTTCTGAAGACAGGGCTGTAAATTAATTTTGAATTGGATAGCTCTAGGAGACAAAGACTCCACATATAAATAATGGTGCGTAAATGGATGAAAGTTTGGATTTGAACACCAACCATTATATGTTTGTGGCTTTGTTTTTAATTTAATAAAAATATTTTTAATTTAATAACAGAACAGGATTGAGCCTCACACATCTTGAAGGGAGCCCAGTTTCAGCACAAGTGAGTTCATTGGGGCACTAGAGGTTCATGGTCTGTGAGCAAAATCTAAAATCTAAAGCCAGCTGGGCTGGCAGTGCACAGCTGGTGGGGGATTGCAGTCTTGGTGTCTTAAGAGCACATCTGTGCTAACCAAGTCGTTGGGTTTTGTCGTGCCAGTGGATCCTTGTGATGGTGTGCTGAGTTGTGTGGTCACCTGAGGGACCTCTGTGGTTTTATCAGGTTTTGCACCAAGACACTGACTGGCACATAGCAAATAGCAAGCAGGGCTCACCCTGGGCTGCAGTCTGGTCTATACAATTTCTGCCACACTCCCCTTCCCCTTTCTGCATAGACTGAAATCAGGGAATGTTTAGTAGTTAGCTTTTGTTACTGTGTTTTTTTGTAGGAGCCAAAGTGCTCATTAAAAGCAGAATACTCTCGCTCTGTACAGTACCCATCCCAAAATCCCTTGAGATCTCAGGAGCATAAATATGGGATTTGCACACAACCTGTCCAACATCAGCTTGACATACACAATACACAGCTGAAGTTCATGGCACAGTTGATTTGGGAGTTGCTCTGATGGGTGGGTTTTCCTTATTGTCATACGGAACTATCCAAGAGAACAATTATCAGGAAAGATCCAGATGAGCTGAGCAAAGACCTTCGTGGAGGTGATCTGTTGATGGCCATGACTCCATTTATCATGGGAGCAGTCACTGTGGTTGAAAGTGCCTGTGAGACAACAGTATTCCAGCTGTGATTCCCAGAGGGATGACAGACCAGCCATAGTTTCCAGCAGTGGCAGCCACGATGGTGTTATGCTACAGTGGTTTGCCCTGTGCCTGTAGACTTGGAGTGAATCTTCTTGTGGAAGATGAATGGCACAAGCCTGTGTCCAAGTCCTGGACTGCTGTGTCTCTCTCTTTCATCTTTCCTAATATATTTATAGAAGAGAAGTACTTGCAGACACATCTTCCTACAAAGAGGACTTGTGAGAAACATTATGTGCTTTCAAATAAAGCATGAAATGTACTCACTGATCAATTTTCTGTCCTCATTAAGTCTCTCAGAGGTGAGTTCAAGGGAAAAACTAAAAATGGGAAGAGTTTGGAAATGAGGTCTCTTTATTTATAATGAAAAAAATAACTGAAGAATGCTGAAAAAAGGCTGCAACTCAGTGGCTCGAGAGATGGAGGACAGATTCAATTATCATAATGGTGTGCAGCTGCACTACCACATGTATTGTTTTCAATTTACTATCAGATATTTAATGTATGTGGGTAGCCACTGTTCTCTTCTTGTTTGTTCTAAATATTTCCTATGTGTAATGCAATAAAGATGTAGTTCTCAGTTGTCAGAACAGAACGCAGTTTGATAGAGCTAAAAAACACCCATCAGTGTTTGCACACGATATGAATTTAATGACAGTTACAGACTAATAATAGAAAGCTTACTCCTGTACTAAAGGAAAGGGGGAAAAAAAAGAGCAACCAAACTCATACTTTGAATTTGGAGTTTCAGTTTAAGGAAAAAAATACCAATCTTTTAATAGTAGCCCACTCCTAATAAATAGTTGTATGGACTTTTAGGCCAAATTTGCTCACAATGTGCAAGGTGAATCATTCTCTCCTGTTCTTGGATACCCAAATGAGATTATTCCTGTATTATGTTCCTGGAAATTCCAAAGGTGCACAGAAGAGCATCTTTCTAGCTTCTACTGCATAGGAAAGTGTATGAGCCAGCAAGGTCCCAGCTTCTTATGTGTTCCAGAGGTTCAGATCCAAAGCTCTGAAACTCAGTTTTTCACCATACAGGGTATTCTGATGGGTCAGGGGGTGTGGACAGGATGTTGCATGAGTTTTGGATCCCAAAGGGAGATTAAGCAAAATTGTTTCTTGTTTGAGGTGAGGTTAGTTTTTTGGATGTGTCATGGTGAGACAGGCAGAAGTAGAGTTAATGCACAGCCATATGTTATCAGTATGTGTTTCCCATTTATCTGACAGATTAAACAAAGCTGATGAAGTTTAATGAATTAATTAATTAATTAATCATGCATTATCCTGTGATGTAGTCCTTACAAGAAAGAGAAGTATATAAATCTAAAGACTGCATTAATAAGGGAAGGGAAGGGAAAAGAACTCAGATAATTCTGGGGGTTTTTTTCACAGTGTTGAATGATTTGCTATTTTATTCTTCCATATTAATGTTAAATTTCAGAATGCAACCTTTGTTAAAACAATTTTTCTTCTAACACCAGTTTCTTATATTTGCTGGTTTCAGAGACATGTGAGGTAATGAAAATTGAGTTTAGAGAAGAACAGTTTGCTTTCTTCCCATTCACTGTGTTTTGACAGACATAGACATTCATTTCACTCTTCCTTCTTGCTTCTGATTTTCATAGAGCTAAAGGGAAAGGGCTAAACATTGGAGGGAAAAAAGAAAATCGATAAAACATTCTTTATAATGTTGGCCATTGTGGGAAGACGAAAGGAGGACTCAGTATAGAAGGCCCCAATTAGGTCTGCACTAGTGAATGAGCAGTTTAGTTTTAGGTGACTCTTTTCACCAAAAGGAAGTACCTTCAGTGTGAAGAGTCTTCTTGGGCTTTGCAGCAGTCACACCAGTGCTTGGGGCCTGGAAAGCAGGACATGAGAACCATGCTTTGCTTTCCTCCTGGTCTGCTGAGTACGTGCAGGCATTTGGAGACGAGTTTAGGTTTCATATGATCCTGAGATCATCTCAGTAATGTCAGGGATGACAACAAGTCCTTTCCACCTACAGGACTCAGGGGAACATTTAAGAAGATGCATTGTCATCCTTGCTAATTTCCTTGCTCTTTATCAAGCTCACATCTCTCCAATCTTGCAATGACATCTTGGAGTACAGGTTACATGTTAGGCCCACTCAGGAACAATACTTCTTTGTTCAGTCAGTCTTAGGGAGGTAAGGGACAATTGGATTGATCCTTAGTCTCGATGTGCATTGGAAGGTCTACACTTGCCCTTGTCTTCCTCCTCTTAGTAACACTGTGGAGGGAAAACAGTGTTGTAAGTATCAGAGAGGAGTGGGACTCTGTGAGAGAAGAGTGGTAGTGCTACAGCAGAGTGGGAAGGTGAATGCCACCTGATGACAGGCTCCTTGCTGCATGTCCTTTGGAGTTAGCAGTTTGGTGTGTGGGATGTTTGCATGCAACTTATGCTTTGGAAAATGCATGTCAAACGCCATTTGCATTGGGAAGATGATTACCAGTTGGATACATTCACTTTTCCATATGCTTCCTTGTGAATATACACAGAATAACACTGCTTTTATATAGGCTGCTTTTTGATTACAATTAAGTGTCTCAGTGTTTGTTGGAGCTAAAGAAATAAGTAATTTTGAACAGGGTTTGAAATCTTAGGTAGCTGAAGCTATTTAATACGTGGATTGTGATTTGGCCCTCCACGATCTTTGTCTTCTCACCCAGTTTTATCCATTGCAGCATGGCTGATAAAGGGCTGGTATCATGTGCTTGCACTCTTTGTCTCAGCCATGAGGATGCTGACTTCCTCCCTTCTGTTTCAGGAGGTCATTAGTGCTGATGAAATTAGAGGTTTATAACTTTGGGTCCAAGTCATTATTCCTAATTTAATCAATGCATTTGAAAATGTTTCCTCTAATAAAATTGTAGTGACTTTACGTGATTTGTCATGCTTATCAAAAACATGGTTTTAACATTTTCCTATTTACAGGCACTGAGCTTCTGGAGAGGAGTACACATTAGTACATCATTTCTGGGCCAATTTCCTGCCTCTGCGTCTCTCCCTGTCCCGTAAATCAGAATGACCCAGGCAGTGTAATCACAGTGATGTACAGCCAGCGTGGCACTCGAGTCAGACTTTGCGAGCAGCATAAAATCCTGGGAGAGGTGCCTCGCATGAGCGTGATTGCTTCTCTGCTGCCACCTTCATCACTCAGCTGTGTGCTTTGCCTCCATATGAAATAGACTATCAGCAGGCTTATGATAAAAGAAAAAAATAACCATCTCTAATGTAGAGGTTTGACTGGAGAAATGGCTTTTATGTTGCAAGGGGAATGAGATAAATAGCCCCCCACAGTGGAAACTGAGTTACTAAGGCGAAGGGAAAGCAGCAGTGTTGCAGCAGAGCTCGCTGTTTGTTTAGAGGATTTTGAATAAAATTAATCCTGATTTTCAGGAATGCTCTTGGAATGTTTTAGGAGTCCTTTTTAATTCAAATTACCTCTTTTTAAAACAGTCTACTATATGTATTTGGATTCAGGCAGATAGGGAAGGAGCAGGGGACATGAATTTACTGTATGCCAAGTGCATGATCCCCTGTTTGAACACACAGCCGCTGCTGTTTCATGTGCAGCTTCCACAGATCAGCTTCTGTGGGTAAGGCAGG